>NC_048417.1:2422600-2512415 GCF_013103735.1 Etheostoma cragini
AGAGCGTAGCAGGGCACCTCAGGGCACAGCAGAGCGTAGCAGGGCACAGCTATTTGTTCACAAATTGAGGGAGAATTTATGGGTCTCTGTAAATTACAGTGTGTGGTCTAGACTGGGGTATTCTGCACTGTTTCATGTTTTCAGATAAAACAAAAGTAACTTGGACTAGGACGGAACATTAACCCTTAATTAGCCCAACAGCATGTGTTTACTGCAGCATTGCTTACATCAACAGTGGGAACTGGAGGGTCGCGGGTTCAAGTCCCCATATGGACCAAAGTATGGTGGTGGACTGGTAGCTGGAGAGGTGCCAGTACACCTCCTGGGCACTGCCAAGGTGCTCTCGAGCAAGGCACCGAACCCCCAAGTGCTAGTGGAGCCATCGTCCATTGACAGCTGCAGCCCCCCCCACCCCCCCCACCCCCCCACTCTGGCATCTCTCCATTAGTGCATGTATAGGTACTGAGCATGTGTGTATTTCAGCCCTGTGTGTAGTGTGTAAAAACAACAGAGTGAAAACATTGTAATTTCCCTTGCAGGATTAATAAAGTATGACTTATTATTATTATTATTATTAATCACAATAACCCGCTCTGTGTCAGGAGTGCGAGTCTGCTGCAGGCCCTGGAGGAGAACTACGAGTTGGATCTGATCTACATCACCGAGAGGATCATCTCCGTCTCCTTCCCCAGCAGCGTGGAGGAGCAGAGCTACGCCGCCAACCTGCGGGAGGTCGCCTCCATGCTGCGCTCCAAACACGGCCACAACTACCTGGTACAGAGTCCTCCATACACCTGGACAGTTATGGCAGGAAGACTGCATGTTTGCTTTATAAAAGAAATGGGGTTAATGGCGTTGACATTCAGGCAGGAACATGAGGTCATCAGACTTGCTGATCATCAGCTGATCTCTCTCAGTCCCAGCCGCATATTTACACAGCAGAGTGGTTATACTGTTGCTATCTGGTGTTCATTGACCAGGGGGGTCTCGCATAAAAGTAGAATTTAAAAAAACAGGATGTCTTTAACAGACCGCGAGGTCAATCACAGATTTAAGGATGCTAAAGTGGAGAAAAGACGTTATGTAGTTTTTACAAAGAGTAAGCAGCAGCTTCATATGGAATTATGACAATTGTAGAATCAATCATGTTATTTTGGGGAATAAAAAACAACATTGATATAGGAAAAGGGGTCAATTTGACCCGAGGACAACATGAAGGTTAAATCATACAGTATATTTGGCTTTGAAGAGAGTGTACTGTATATCACAAAATATTCTCAATATAGTGTACAATTTAAGGGGTACTTTGCAAATATGGGCAAATAAACGTCTGTTAGTCCGACAGTGTGTTATCTAATGTTTTTGTCTCAATGACAAGTGATATCGAGCAGAAGAATTTGAATCATAGCGGTTGTATTTTGTTGCTTATAAGATTGATTTTAGCTGCATGTTTTATAAATGTAATAATAAGAACTTAAAATAATGGTGTTTACTTTGACTTCTTCCTTAGCTCTTCAACCTCAGTGAGAAGCGCTACGACATCAGCCAACTTAATCCAAAGGTAACCCTCATCTCGTCTTCCTCTCAAATCCCTCCTTTTCCTCTCCTTTCCTTTTCCTCTCTTCCTCTAGTTTCCTTGTTTCCTCTCCTATCCTCTCTTTTCCTCTCTGTGCCTCTCGTCTCCCTTCCTTTTCTATCCTCTCTTCCTCGAGTTTCCTCTTATTTCCTCTCCTATCCTCTCTTTTTCTCTCCCTTCTTCTCGTCTCCTCTCATTCCTCTCCTCTCCTCTCCTCTCTTCTTCTAGTTTTCTCTTGTTTCTTCTTAATCTTGTTTTCTCTTCTCTCCTCTCTTCTAGTTTCCTCTTGTTTCTTCTAATCTTGTTTTCTCTCCTCTTCTTTTTTCTTATTTCCTCTCCTCTAGTTTCCTCTCCTATCCACTCGTCTCCTCTCCTCTCTTCTTCTAGTTTCTTCTCATCTTGTTTTCTCTTCTCTTCCTTTTTCTTATTTCCTCTCCTCTAGTTTCCTCTCCTATCCACTCGTCTCCTCTCCTCTCTTCTTCTAGTTTCTTCTCATCTTGTTTTCTCTCCTCTTCCTTTTTCTTATTTCCTCTCCTCTAGTTTCCTCTCCTATCCACTCGTCTCCTCTCCTCTCTTCTTCTAGTTTCTTCTCATCTTGTTTTCTCTCCTCTTCTTTTTTCTCATTTCCTCTCCTATCCTCTCGTCTCCTCTTGTAGTCTGACCGACCCTTTCTCTCCTCCCTCAGGTGTTGGACTTCGGCTGGCCGGACCACCATGCTCCCGCCCTCGACAAAATCTGCAGCATCTGCAAGGCGATGGACACCTGGCTGAGTGCTGACAGCCACAACGTGGTGGTCATACACAACAAGGTGAGACGGAGAGACGAGTGGAGGATGCAATGAGGGAGTGGGACCTCTAAACAGTAGAGGGTGCTCTCAGACTCCTATCAGGACCCCTGCTTCCTGAGGCTGGTTTGCGCGTGTGTGTGTGTGTGTGTGTGGGTGTGGGTGTGTGTGTGTAGTGACGTTCTCCCTGAGTGAAAGGCTGACATTCAGTTTGGGTTGGGCTGGCCGAGGGTTAGGGAAACACAAATTAGGGAGGTGTGGCAAACCACTCATCATGGCTGCTTAGGTTTATTTACTCTTTAACTTGTAACTCTGTAACAACACCATACAACTGAGTAGACCAATGCTTTCCTGTTGTTGCCTCAACTCTCTTGCATCACATTACACTCTTGTGGCAAACCACGCTCGTCTGGCTCCCTAATATGCCGACACAAACCATAAAAAAATAGATCCAAATGCAACTGCTAGACCGAGGTCTCCGAACGTAATCCCAAATCCTTTTTCACGTTGACCCCCCTGTGGGTCTGATTGTGTTTTGCGAGATGAGAACGGGATCCGGGGCTCGTTCCAAGACGTTCCCACAGGGAGGTCGCAAACAAGGCGGCTGCCATAACAACGGGTGTTATTTCACTGCCTGTTGAGTAATGCTGGTCATGGGTGTGAGGCTAGGCCTGGAAGTTGTGGTGGTCACTGGGGAAGTAGTCCCTTCTGGGTTTACTCCAATCAACAAATCATTTCCACTGGGCTCCGTGTGTTTCAGCCGCTGTGCTATTTATAACGTGGAACACACTCCTGCTCCAAAGTGGCCCTTTTTGGTTTTAACGATGGACACGGATATGTAAAATTAATGCAATCCGAGACCGGTGTTGTGTTGCCATAGTGACTTGGACTTTAGCTCAGTGACCTACCTATTAAATGCCCAGCCACTATTTTTCATGCAATTGATTTATTTTATAATTGAAAATTATATTACTAATTTAAAAAGATATTTAAAGGCGTACTCCCCCAATTGTACAGTCAGGTAACATGTCATGAGGGGTACAATTTAGCCTTTAACACCAGTTAAATATCTTCTGCGGTATTTAAGTAGTGCATATACATATAATAAATAACCCTGATGATGTAACTGACTGGGGCTTGGAGACTTTACATGTGTAACATATAATGTATAAATAAAGTTACAAACTGGGTGGATGGACTTTAAACGATGTGGGCATTCACTAGGCAGCAGAGGCTCGACTACACGATACTAACACATTGCATTATGGGAAATATAGGCAATTTACTTTTAAAAAGTAATTAGTTACAGTTACTAGTTACTTCCAAAAAGTAACAAAATTAGATACTCAGTTACAAATTATAAATGTAACTAGTTGCCTCAGAAAGTTTTGTTAAATGCTCAAATGTTCAAGTTCAAGGCTGGTTCAAGTCCCCGCATGGACCAAAAGTATGGGCACTGCCAAGGTGCTCTTGAGCAAGGCACCAAACCCCCAACTGCTCGGGGGGGCTTTCCATGGACACCCCCACCCCCCACGCTGACATCTCTCCATTTAGTGCATGTGTGTGTAATAACAACAGAGTGTAAATTGTAATTTCCCCTTGTGGGATTGATAAAGTAGACATTATTATTATCTTTAACAACACCAGAATAAAACTATCACGATAAGCCCCAGTAGAATAGATGATTCTATATTATAAATATGTGGGGGGGGAAGGGTTCTTTTCATACACATATATAAATAAATATAAATAAATGTGTATATGTGTGTAGCTGACTCTTGATTGGTTTCTTTCTTTCAGGGCAACCGGGGCAGAACTGGAGTGGTGGTGGCCGCCTACATGCATTACAGCAACATATCTGCCAGGTACTGTCCAGTACTGTACGTCTAGAACCCACTCGGGACCTGCAGGGGGGGTGTAACTAAGTACATTTACTCAAGTACTGTACCTAAGTACAAATGGTACTTGTACTTTACTTGAGTCTTTTCTTTTCACGCCACTTTCTACTTCCACTGCGCTACATTTCAGAGAGAAATATTCTACTTTTTACTGCTCTACATTCATCTGACAGCTTTAGTTACTAGTTACTTTAGTTACTAGTTACTTTAGTTACTCCTCTACATTCATCTGACAGCTTTAGTTACTAGTTACTTTAGTTACTAGTTACTTTAGTTACTCCTCTACATTCATCTGACTGCTTTAGTTACTAGTTACTTTAGTTACTAGTTACTTTAGTTACTCCTCTACATTCATCTGACAGCTTTAGTAACTAGTTACTTTAATTACTAGTTACTTTAGTTACTAGTTACAGAAGATAGAAGAAATAAAGCTAGATAAACCAGCATTGTTCATCACAAGTCTGAAGCCCAAACTGGAAGAACAGACGGAGATGTGATGAACAGAAGAAGGAGGGGAGGAACATGAGATCGGAGAACAACACTTTTATTAGGAGGCATCCAAGGAAATGTATTTGATATTATAATTCTGAGCAGAAAGCAACGGGTTAGCTTAGTCATCGAATCATAACACAGAAATACAAGTGCCTGCTTTTTCTTTCTTTCTTCTTTTATTGGATTTGTTTTTTAGAAATGTCAAATTAGATTGGCCTTCTGGTACAAAGCACACGCAGCTGTAAACAGTCGGAGGAGCGCGTGACTCGGTCGTTTCTGGAAGAGCACTGATTGGCCAGGAGAACATTTAGCATGCTGTCTTCTCTCTTGGAGTTCTCCATATTATTATCATATCAAAAATCAATTTACAGCTAGTGGGAAGTTGCAATGATAACCTAAGTCTCAACATTAAAACTTAGACACTTGTCATATGGGAAAATATGTAAACTATTGCAATAAGTTGCTATATAAGCTGCACGTTATGAGGAAAATATCTCATTGAGATTATTTTGACTGATATTGTTATTGCAATATGATTCAAGATATTGAAAGGGAATGGTCATTTTTGTATCTGTATTCTCAATTTCATTGAAACACATTGAAATTCAAATTATTATAGTGTGATTTTTGCGAGGACTTAGTCCGTAGGATAGGATTTGTAGGTCGGGACGTCTCCGCAGCGCCACAATACTTCATTTAAAAGGCTTCGACAAATATTTTACCTTTATTCTCTATCCTATATTCTCCCTCCCTGCAATTTTGGATATTGCACTAATCTATAATGCAATTTTGTGTGCGGTGTTATTTTATTATATGCTGTTGGAAAGTGCATGAAAATGCATTAACTTGCATTAACATCATTTTCTGCACTCCGAGATGGCTCCGTTGGTAAAGCGGGTGCATACACTCACTGTTTTTCTGATAAAACAGGTAGACTTACAGTATACTGTACATATAGAGGTTCAGTCCTTCACTCAGCGTTGCAGGGTTTGACTCCAACCTTTGACTCGGCCCTTTACTGCATGTCACTCCTCCCTCGCTCCCCCCTTTCCTTTCTTCAGCTGTCTTGTCAATAAAGCCCTAAAAATGCCCCAAAAATTAAATAAAAATATTTCTGTACAAGTCACGTTGTGCAGACTTTACAGATGTCCAGCGTGGCGTGACCAAGCTGACTGTGATCAGGCCGCACACACACACACACACACACACACACACACACACACACATACACACACACACACACACACACACACACATCACATCACACACTTCAAATAACCTGCTGTACACATGCATTGCTGGGGAGTAAAATAAAAAGTGCTTTGAGGTAAGTTGACCTCATGTGTATACTTTTGTGTCTGTTTGAATGCAGTGCTGACCAGGCTCTGGACAGGTTCGCCATGAAGCGTTTCTATGAAGACAAAGTGCTTCCTGTGGGCCAGCCGTCTCAGAAAAGGTCAGCCTTGCCTCACATACTGTTCATTTCATGAGTTTGACCCCCAAGGGGAACCTCTGTCTTTCTACCAAGTGAAATAACTCAAAACTGCATTTATTGATTTTAAAGGGTAACTACCGTGGTTTTCTTCCTGGAGTCTTTTTTCCTCTGTGTTTGTGTCTAAGTGACTGATGGGAACAACAATCTTTGACATTGTTTCAGTATTAGGAGAGATTGCTGCAGTTAGTACCGGTGAAACAAGCTACAATGTAAGTTAATAAGGTAATTGTCCAGCTTATATTTACCTTCTCAGATTAATATTAATATTCAACAACATTATGGAAAGGATTTCTAAGGAGATCCTCTTTTAAACATGAAAACATCCACAAAATTGCGTTTGCTAAACCCACCAGACTCCATGTAACTAATCAGTAATTTTAGCATTGTAAATTACACTTGATTCAAATTTGACAGAATCAAAAGAAACTTTGAAAAGTTGTTTTGGGTCGTCTTTCCACTTTTCCTACCATCACAACTCTAGTTTTGGTTGAAATAAACACATAGTTAACAGATTTACATGTGAAAATATGCCTGTTCTATACACGCTAAAAGTATTGCTTTTTTAAATGGAGTCTGGTGTGTTAAGCGCTAGCGATCTCAAGCAGTTTCTGGCTGAACAGAAAGGTCTCAAATAGGTTTTAAAGGTTTATCTCCAGAGGGATCCTTTCCATTATGTTGTCAGACACTTAGAATATTAATCTGAGCCTGTCAGCTGCAAAACGAGCACTTTTATGAAGATAAATACAAGCTGGACAATTATCCTACTAACTTACACTGTAGCTTAATACTGGACCAATGTCAAACGTTGTTGTTCCCATCAATCACTTAGACACAGTAACATGGGGAATTGGGTCTAGGTTGAAAAGCGTTAGTTACCCTCTAATTGCAACCTGGGGGCAGAAGAACAAGCTGAACACAACTTTAACACTGTATGAGTAACAGTGTTACTGTCCGCCTAACAAATGTCCAATATTCACTCTCTCAAGGAAAACATCTGGTTCTATAGCTGCTAATTGATCTCCCGTGTTCACCAGCTAGTTGCTAACTTTGTCTGCTGTTTGGTGGCGGGCAGGTGTTGGGTTGAGCCTTTTTTGTGGGCCTGGAAACTAAAACAATAATTTAAAATGATTACACATAGTAATTTGGTTTATTATTGATATATACAACATTTGATTACTACAACTTTTAAAGGATTTAATTGATTGATTGAGTTCATGATAAAACCAGGTGCAAGGTTGACTCATTCCTTCGACATAGAAGGTAAGAAATAAATAAAAATTAAGGGAAGGGCGCTAATATTTTAAGATTAAAACTGTAAATTTACGAGAAAAGAACTTGGATATAAATGTACAGTAGTTCCTGATGCACAAAAGCTATCAAATCATTTTTATAATTGGCCCTATTCACAGCAACGTCTCTTCAAAGTCCCAATAATAATGTGGTGATTCTGGATTCTGGGCTAAAACCACTAGTATTTGCTTATTGCTGAATCCTATTGCAATGTATAATTTTATAAGGTCATCCACTGCAGGCAAAATACACGGCAAGAGGTGATGATAGTGTGATGAGGCTGATCCAAACTTTAGAAAAAAACATTTTTTTATTTATTTATTCTTTCACAAATTTGTGACTTTTGTTTTCTCAGACAATTTCAGAGATCATTTTCTGCAAATTTGTAATTTCTCAGAGAATATCTAAGTTTTTTTCTCTGAATACTACCCACCCCCTCCCCAAACTTTATATTATTAAATCATTTTTGATCTTCCAATGACAAACATTTTTATTACTCGAGGTCAAAGCCAAGGACCACGTCTCTTTGTTGTGATGAACACAGGATTGTACCTTGATCCCTTTGTTGAGAAACATTAGGATTTATGATAGAATTTGACAGACCTGGCAGCCTGTTCACGCCTTCCTTTTCTCTACGTCTGCCGTGCTCAGGTATGTGGAGTACTTCAGCGGCCTGCTCTCCGGACACATCAAGATCAACAACAAACCCCTGTTCCTCCACCACGTCATCCTGCACGGCATCCCCAACTTCGAGTCCAAAGGAGGTGAGGGCCACGCACAGATGTGCACTCACACATCAGCATTTTATCAACGCCTTATTTATTTTTTCAAAAACTTTTGTGTTCCAGGCTGTCGTCCTTTTCTCAAAATCTACCAAGCCATGCAGCCCGTGTACACATCTGGGATCTAGTAAGTCTTAAAACACACTCACACTCAAATGCTTTTTACTAGGTTCCAGGGATAGCAAGCTCGTAATGGCTCAAATAAAAAAACTAACTCCCTTAACTCCCCAGCCCCCCCAATATACACACACACACCATCACTCTTGCCAGTTCACACTCTGTGCTTGCCTCACATTATTGTATTTAGCTAGCCTCCCCAGCTGCAGGCTCTTGTTTCCCTACTTTGGATCCCGCAATCACTTCTAGTGTTATTTGTGACCAGAGAGTCTATGAAACAGAGAGATAGGCATCTGTGTGGACGCCTGCCAGAGGACCCCACTGGTTCCCAGGGCCAGACAGGAAATAAGGAATTCTTTGATTTTCTATTGCTGTTTTGGGAAGAAGAGGGGTCAGAAGAGAGGAGAGCTGCACTGCCCTTGGATTGATGATGCAAGCACACAGGCTACATTTACACCACATTAGAAAGTATTTCAGTGTATATGTAACTGACACATATGATTAAAATATCTGAAAGTATAGCTAAAAACTGAACAGTTTAACGGTTGACATTACAGTAGCTTTGTGATATTGGTGTTCCACCATAATAAAAACCTATCTCTGTATCTGCAGCTCCTTAACGTATGTTTTAAATTAATTAAATACTTTTAAAGTGTAATGCAGTAATTAAAACTAATTAGAACAATGCTCTGTGTGTATCTGTAAGTCTATTTTTAAGATGTAACAAACAAAACAAGAGGAAATGGTACCAGATTGGTTTCTGTGCCAAAAGATGCAGAGTTAGATGTACAGGAACGGAATATCTGTTATTTTCAACCCGGACCCTATTTTACCATGTTTTTGTGTCTAAGTGAATAACGGGAACTACAATTTTTGAAATTGGTCCAACATTTAAATTAGAGCCCTGCAGCCAGTAGCTGTGAAATGGGCAGCGATGTAATCCTATTGGGCATTTATGCACCATCATTTTCCATCCACTGAAAGTGCTGTTTTTGCCACCGACGGCCTCAGATTGTCGTGATAAGTGTCTACCTCCATAATGGTGAGCTAGGGACTTGTGCTAAGCTAAACACTTAACGCTTGGGATAGCTAGCTTGGTTAAAAAGGTGCATTTGTAATTCACGCTACCAGATTAATTGGGATAGAAGGTTTGGCTAAAGAAAAGTTTAAAACAAAATGTACTTCCTGGAAAAAATAAAACTACTTACTCCTTCTTTGAGTACAACAAAACACCAAACGAGACATTTTTAGGCAACGAAATTGTTCCAATTGACTTTGGTGAAGTTAAAACAAACAGTGGGAGGGTCAAGAGGGACAATAAATGCACAAACAATACCCAAAAATAAGTTCACGGCTATTTTAATGTTCACAGTGCCATGGATACGCTTGGCTAAGCCTAAATCCTGATTGACAGGTCTCTGTGGTGGTGAGTAGTGAATCACGAGGTAGCCACACCCTAAACCATCCCCTGCTTCATCGTCTATGGGTTGGCATCATGCTGTTTGAAAGAAGACTTGAGACCATACACTCCTATAAAATGTTTATTATTAAAAAGTGAGAAGAAGGGTCATTTTCTCATAGACGTCTGTACAGTCAAACTTCTTAATGCAGCCGGTGGAGTCGCCCCCTGCTGGCTGGAAGAAGGAAACAGTGGCTTCACTTTCAAGCCCAGAGGTTGACGCTTGCCAAAAATAGAAACAATAAGCTGAAAGATGCTAAAATGCTTCGTAGGGCTGAGTGGAACTGGAGGTCGGGTGATATTTCTCTGTGAGTTGGTTACTAGAAGCACAACCTTTTACACAACACAAACTACTCTGAATGTCCCCTGATCTCATGTGCTTCCTGTATCTTTTTTCATCCCCCTCGTTTTAACTGTGCAGCTGTTATGAAGTGTTTTAAAGTTACTGCTGTAAAAAGTTAAGCCTGCTGGTGTCAAACTCTTTCTACTATGCCTGTTCTTACACACAGTTACACAATTACAGCATACACCTTAACTAAGTGAGACACAATCAGTGCACATCAACCATTGAAAGCCCCAAATCCCATTCCTGCCCACTTTCTCTCACATGCTCTTTATTAGCCCTCTCTTCACCCTTTGATCCTACTCTCCCAGTTAGACAATCATGTAGACACTAATACCCCAAAATTAGCCAAGAACTGCTCCGCAGTTACGCTCTATGATGGCCGCTGTTAAAGCCCATAAGGAATGGAGATCATGTGGGCAAGCAACATCAAACAGAAACCTGATAGAGTGGATGTTAGACAGGACTGTGATCACCCGGCTTGTTTCTAACATGTTGTGGCTTTTTTGTCTCTCGCAGCAATGTTCAGGGGGACAGCCAGACCAGCATCTGTATCACCATCGAACCCGGGCTTCTCCTGAAAGGGGACATCCTGGTAAGAATGGGCGAGATCTTTGTGTTAACTGTTTGTATCCAACCTGTTGTCATTACTGACTTTTCAAATAGGGCTGTTTGGTCAGTAGCTCTCCGCGCCAGACAGCTACGCCAAATTCACCCTTTAGTGTTGACCGCGACACTGTAAGGCGGCATAGGATTAAGAAATGATGTCTTCTGCATCTGAGCTCTTTGGTCTCTGTCATTGCAGCCGGGGAATTTCTGCAACGCCACAGTAGTGGCAATTTCACCCTATATGTAGTATAGTTGTAACGTCACAACCGTACAAAAGTCCTGCAGTTTGATGCTTTCACAGTATTTTTAAAGAAGTCCTGAGATCTGCAGTTTGATGCTTTCACAGTATTTTTAAAGCACCTCAACCTATTTTATAGCCATTAAGATATATAAATCTCCCTTTGTACAACATGGGACCATTAAGATATTCAATAAAGTAGCACCTGTAGCTTGTTTTGCATTTAGTTCAAGCAGAAGAACTACACACATCAGCAGAGTTTCTGCTTCTGCTATCATTCAGGCCCTAACGTTATCCATGAGATGTCCCCAGGGCTCGTAATTTCAGGATTTTAAAGGAGCACTTTCTGTGTGCTCAAGGCCGTTCTGTGTTGGCCCGGCGTAGCAGAGCTCATATCTCATCCTTTATTTAAGAGAGACTAATGGATTCTGCTGAATGCATCATCAAACTGAGCCGCGGCTGCTGATGCTCGTTATTATTCAGATAACACAAGGAATGTGAGCCGAGGCCTGTTAGGAGAGACATTAGTCAGCATGGACTGTGCTCCTGCATTTAAACCTGCACTGGTATTTGTTTGTGGATAATATCAAAAATTACTGAATGGTTAGATTTATCACAGAGCATGATCTCTATAAACAGGATTCCGGTTCATTAGCTTTCTCTCGTAGGCCAGTGTTAGTCATTTAATTCCAAACTCAGTTTTAAACAAGTTAAGAACTTTAAAGACCGACATTTAGATTTTTTGCTATCTTGCTGTGTGTTTTTGAAGAAGATCAGTACAGCTCTCATGCCTGGACAGTAAATATGAAGCTACATTTAACCTAGCTTAGCATAGCAACGTTTAAAAACTGGCCTACCAGCACCTCTAAACCTCTCTAATTCATCCAGTTCAATTATATCAGGTTTGGAAACGTGGAAAAGCCTCTAAATGTTCCGCCTCAAGCTAAAAACAAAACTCTTCCAACAAAAAAATAAATTCAAAAATGACAGTTGTACTTTGATTTGTAGATTTGCTAATTGGAAGCTAACATGCTACTACTTGTTGTCTGGAGTTTGTACCTTCAAGGTTGAAAGCACTTAATTGGAAGTCAGCTAAATGACATGTAATGTAAAATGTAAAAATAACAAGTTTAGTGTTACGAGGGGGGTATGTGCTGGACTATTTCCTGGCTGAGATATGAGAAGTTTATTTATTGAGCTTTAGAGGGACTGATAGGTGCAATCTGGTCCTGTTGGACAGAGCTGGGCCAGCTGCTCTTATTAAACTTGGATAACTGTCTTCTGGCTGTAGCATACAGACATGTCGGTGTCATGTCATCTAACTCTCGGTACTAAAGCAAACAAGCCTATTTTCTTAAATGTTGAATTATACCTTTAACATTACACATTATGTATCTACACAGGGGAGTGAAAAGGGCTTCAGTTAGTAATATGGAAATGAGTTGAGGCTCTAAATGCAACATTTAAGCTGTTAATTAATGCTTTCCTTCTACTTTTTGTTCTCACACTCGGCTCACCAGCGTTGTTTTCCTCCTGAAACGGACCCTCGTGGGAGGTTTGCCATTTCCCCAGAAAGCTGCACTAATCCACAGGATATTCTGCTACGCCTTCCTCTGTCCTTTATGTGCTTGTGTGGATTTGGGAACCTCATATGGTTTGATCTCATTGGGCCCCACAAGTAGAAAGTGGGTTTCTGAAAAGCAAGTCAGTCCCACCCTCGTTAAAAAATCATATTTCAGTTTAGTTTTTAGCTGCTGCTGCTGATTTTCCGCTTTTGCAATTCCTTTTTGTATTACGTTTCAGTACGATTACGTTCAACTCTATATCATTATTTCAGTTTTTCTATTCTTTACAGCTGCAGTTTGTGAGCTGCAAGTTGTTTGGGTTGAGGGATATTCCTCCAGTACCTGGAAATGTGAGGTCCTTGTACATAAAACAAGTCCACAGCAGGAGGGAGAGGGCAGATTTTCCTGTGTGTGGTTTTAGTGTTGCTCTTAAAGCCATTTGTGTCCCAGTTTGAACAGTATTGCTTGTGGAGAGACCATACATTACAAGGGCTGTACCGTATATATATATACACACACACACACACACACACACACACACACACACACAGCTAGAGTAGGCCTATTAAGACTATATATATAGCCTTAAATGCTTCCTCTAGCTGTGAGCCAGTGTAGAGGAAGAAGGAAGCACTGAATCAAGCGGACATGTCTCTGGCTGGCGTTTCACAAAGATCATTTTATATTGTGTTCAGCCCAAATATTCAGCTCATAGAAGTGATTTAATTTTATGAAAACATTTTCTTTCCCTTCCTTTATCTTAGTTGACACGTTGTGTAAATACTCCACATCCTGAAATGGTTATTTATTTGTTATTCAGTGTACCTGTGGAGCTGAAAGGGGAATCTGTCCAACTGCTGTCCAAGCCAATAAAGTGGCCTGTTGAGTTCTGTCTGATACAATGCAGCAACCGTACGGTGTTGTCTGAACTTCCTCTGTTGTGTTTCACCCTCTCAGCTCAAGTGCTACCACAAGCGCTACCGCAGCCCGTGCCGAGACGTGATATTCCGGGTGCAGTTTCACACGTGCGCTGTTCACGACCTGGGGATCGTGTTCGGGAAAGACGAGCTCGATGAAACGTTCAAAGGTAACACATTTGGGAGAAAGTCCTCAGAATGTCCACAATGACTGTCGTTGTAATTTGTCATTTAGTTTTAAAATTTGACCCCATTTTTAGTACAATATTTCATGGATGTATTGGCCTTTGAATCTCTTTCCTTCTATCTGTTGGCTGCTGTTATGATCGATGATGGACAGTTCATTATTTCATCATTTTGCTGTTTAGCAAAGACTCATTTTCTTTTTTATTTCCTTTGTGCAGATGAAAGGTTTCCAGAGTATGGAAAAGTGGAGTTTATTTTCTCCTTTGGACCAGAGAAGATACATGGTTGGTATAATAGAGCCTTTGCCGCACATTGTTTTCCACCTTCAAACTTATTTTTAATTGGCAGCCTATAGTAGAGATGCAGGTGAGATAACATGTAGTCTGTGTCCACGATGATCCACTTCCGTGATTATTCTCGTTCTGCCTCTGGATTTCCCTCTTTTCGGATGTCTGTTACCTTCCTCTGTCTCTGTGTTGGCGTTCTAACCTCCGCTAGATCTCTGAGGACTATGGTTACCTGGTCCTCAGATCTCTGCAGGGTAAATCCAGACAGCTAGCTAGACTATCTGTCCAATCTGAGGACTATGGTTACCTGGTCCTCAGGTCTCTGCAGGGTAAATCCAGACAGCTAGCTAGACTATCTGTCCAATCTGAGGACTATGGTGACCTGGTCCTCAGATCTCTGCAGGGTAAATCCAGACAGCTAGCTAGACTTTCTGTCCAATCTGAGTTTTCTGTTGACAACTAAAACTACTTCTGAACGTACACATGTTCCACCAAAACAAGTTCCTTCCTGAGACTATTTAGCAGAGACACCGTGGCTCCGTCTGGAGCTTAGCAACGCCCATGATGATTGTGATTGGTTTAAATAAATGCCAATAAAGCAGAGCGTGTTTTTCTCCCATCCCATTATGCTGTGCGGACTAGACAGACCTTCCTTTGCAGCGCTGTGGAGGAAGGTCCGACTATGGGAGATTTAATGACATGCAACCAAAGACCCCAGTTGGATTTAAACTAGTTGGTCCATGTGTTACCCAGAGGGCCAACTTGATCCCCTGCACCTCTGTGGTTCTTATTTCCTTTTTGTTGTAAAAGTTTACTGTTTATTCAATGAGCAAAAACAAATTCTCACTCAAATCTGTTATTTATCAAATGAAGACAACCTAAGGAAGATGCAGGTCCCTTATTATGCTAATTTTCAGGTTAATAATTGTATTTTGTGTTTTTACTTGAACATGTTTACGTGCTTTAATATAAAATGACGCTATTATTACTATTTTTTTCATACTGTTCGTTTGAATAAACCTGTGTTCAATGCTCTGTTTCAAAAGTCCAGTCTGCTCTAATTGTCTCTACCGCTACTGCGGCCGGGGAAGGCCTAATGTCACCGTAGCGGCCCTTTCTACCAATATATAATATAGTGACATTACAGTACAAACAGCACAAAGTACTGATGGCTCGTTTAAAAGCACAGTTTGTGACTACTGACTATGCCTTTCTCAGTGGATTGAGCGTTTTGATACTTCCACAGCATTTACATAGCACCTTGACCTGCTTTGACATGGAAATCTCATCTTTTTTTAGGTAGAACATATGGTCATTCATTTTTACCTTCTGAATGTGGTAGGTTTTATGTCTCTCTTGTAAATGAAAGACATTCACATGTTCTCCTTTGTCTCTTTGTACTCCGGTTCAAGGTGTGGACCAACTGGAGAACGGGCCGAGCGTCTCGGTTGACTACAACACGCAAGATCCGCTGATCCGCTGGGACTCATACGAAAACTTCAATCGGACTTGTGAGGACACCACAGATGGTGAGTGCGGGTGGAACGCAGTCTGTATTCTGCTTTAAACCGTTCAGATTCTGGACTGCATTCTTCACCGGGTAAAGCTTGGCACGCACGCTGCCAGAGTTCACGCTGAGCATAAAAACATGTGCAGCGCTAGGTGTGGACATGGCAGGGATCCGTCTTTCCCTTCACACATTGTTGCACATACAGCACAATTGTGTGTTGGAAAGTCAATAAGATGATTAATGAGACGGCCCTTATAGCCACTACAGGCTTACATCCATTAATGTTTACACAACTTAAATTTTCTAACTTATCTTGAGTAAGTAAATTATCTCAATCATGTATTTGTATGTGATAATTTACTTTAGTATGTTTGGAGCAAACACACCTGAGCAGGAGTTAATGTAATGAGTTAATATCAAGCTGCACAAGCTGTGTCAAGGAGGGGACAGTGGATTGAATTGGAATTTTTGTGACTTACTATGCACACACACACACACATGAACACACACACACACACACACACACACACACACACACACAGAGCAAGCTGGCCTCTGCAACAAGGTTGCTTTTGTTTCTCTCCGTGACACAGATAAAGTAGTCCGCCTGCATGATAAAGGAGTTTAAAGACCTCTTCACACTTTTCATTCATTTAGAACTCCCAAGGTCAAACTGAAGTCACGTTCAGGTTCACACTGAAGTCACGTTCAGGTTCACACTGAAGTCACATTCAGGTTCACACTGAAGTCACGTTCAGGTTCACACTGAAGTCACGTTCAGGTTCACACTGAAGTCACGTTCAGGTTCACACTGAAGTCACGTTCAGGTTCAAACACGTGTTGGAATGTCTTTTAGACAAGACACAGGGTAAATGTTGTGTCTCCAGGTATGTGAATGCTTTTAGGGACCTATGATGCTCATTTTCAAGTTCATACTTTTTTCTCATACTGCCCATGGCTGCTGCCACTTTATAAGAGTAATTTTTGGTTTTGGCTCACTGGGTTTACCTCTAAATACTTGGCCACGTTAACCATGAACATGGGGCATTATAGATACGACAGATATAAGGAAATGCATATTATAATGCATATTATAAAGTTCCCTTTAAGCATGATTTATGGTTCTGTGGAGGCTCCACACAGCTTTTGACGTAGCCTAAGGCATTTGTGTGTGTGTGTGTGTGTGTGTGTGTGTGTGTGTGTGTGTGTGTGTGTGTGTGTGTGTGTGTGTGTGAGAGAGGGAGAAATAAGAGCGTGACGGCAATTAGCTTTGTAGTGAGTAGCAACTCTAGAGTCATAGTGAGAGAAACAATGTGTCTCCCCTGTTCTTTCTGACCACGGTGGGAAATCTGTGAAAGGGAAAGTTTACAGAGAAGGAGAACCAGAAAATGAGTTGGGAGAAATGTAACGCTACCGAGCCCCAATGGTTGTCACCGCGACGTGTAGTTAAATTTTTTGAGAGATGCACGTCAGGCAACGGCGTAGGGTAGGGCGTAGGTTTGTGTCTCCACGTACAGTACCTACGTACACGGCATTGGTTTTAATTTTAGCATAAGTCACGCTGTAAGCTTTTTGAGTAATGTATAGTTACTTTAATTCAACACATAGTTGCTTCCACACTACATGCATCATATCATAATAGAAAGAAAACTTCAACTTTAGTGTTTTGTCCCAAGTATAAAAATAAATCCCATTTCAGCATGACTGGGGTTTCATGCTGTCCTAGAAGTCAATAGTATATTGTATTTTGAAAGGGAGTAGAGCCATTGCTGTTTCTGAATTCATTTGCGGTGAAATTGTGACCGCAGCGAAGCCAAAGGTCCCGTGGGACGGGAGCGCAGTGCGAAGCATTCCTGGGTTCAGCCACAGGCATGGACAGGGTCTTCCTGTTGAGGGAGCGCTGGTCACCCCGGGACCACAGCGCTACTTTCTCTGCCACCCAAACAGGAAGCAATGCTCCGCCCTCAGCATAGCAGCAGGCCTGTTGTCCAGCCCTCGTTGGGACGGTCAGCTTGTTTTTTAATCAATAACTTTCCTCCTGTTTGTGCCAAAAAAGCTGATATCTACTGTTAATCATTTTTAAAAGAGAAATTGGTTATGTATTATAACCATTTAAAGGGATGTCTTGTGATCTGGTAAAAAATTATATATATTAGTTCTTGTCCAGCACCTACAATCCAAATGATCATTTGTGCAAAAATTGCAAATTTCCTGCAATGCAGAGCATTTTTATTGAAGAGAACGTGACCATTGTGTGTAAGTAATTTTTAAATTGCAGACAATGGTTACAATTTTTCTGCAGAACAATTCACAAAATGACAGTGACTTTTTTGAACTGGGATGCATGGCGCCCCCCCCCCACCCCCGCCGCCCCCACCGGGGTATTTTTATTGGTCACCCAGATAGCCAAAGGTCAGAGGTTACTTGGCTACCTTTTATCACCGCCCATAAAGGGTCTCGGTGGCGGCTGGAAATAGGCTTTGCTAAAATAGAATAGGTGTAAGTCTGTTTTAACGGAGGTGTGTGTGTGTGTGTGTGTGTGTTAACTCGTCTCTGTCCAGGCTGCCTTCCTGATCTTGCTCTCTGTCATTTGACGATTAATTTGACTTTTATGTCATCACACACATATACATAAACACAATTATAGACTTGAGCAGAAACACATGAGAAACCAAAGCAATACGTAAACTCAATCTTCTATAGCTGATCAGGCGTTTCTCATGTACATATAGCTACAAAAAGTAAGGCACTGTAATTTGTAAGTATTCCCCGTATTTATTACTGCATGCACCACACTGACTGCCGCTGTGTAAGAATGCAAAGGAGGAGGTCGGGCGGCTCTTTAAACACAGGCCTTTAAGCAGGGGAGCATAGTTTGTGTCCTGGAAAACACAAGACTTGCACCCCGGAAATAGGTGTTTGTGTCCCCGGAGTACTACTTAAGGGGACCGCGGAAGTCTACAGCCAAACTAAACTCTAAATGTATCTGTTGCATGCCGGTCACCTTTTGTCGGCTAAAGATGACTGCAACAGCCGCTGAAACGACCGACACCTCACGGGGCTCTGGACCCGGCTCACAGTCGAGTTTTGTCAGCTCAACTTAACTGCAACTGTTACTAAAGTCATGTGACCACTCGTCTTAACTTCATAGGGTATTCTACTAATTATAGTGGATACTTTTTCAAACAATGTCATACACACTCATTCATGAGAATACATTGGTCGGTTGAGACTTAATTAAAATGTGTCTCATAAGAAGCCTTTTGTGAGGACGCGTCAGCACAGTCAGACTAATACACTCCGCATTTTAAATGGGCTGTGCTTGTGATTAGCTTTTGATAAATTTTTAATTAAATATTTGAAAATGTTGCCCTTCTCACAGAAACAAGAGAGCAAGGGTTTCCAGGAAACTGCTGTGTCATTTGGCTTTATGCATGTTAGTACTGAAAAGGCACTTAGTGGCTTTAAGAGGCCACAGGGAAAAGAGGAAGTTTATCTTCACAAGTGTAAGTTAGAAACAAAAAGAAACGTTGTTGTTGTTGTTGGGTTTGTCAGGGTTGCAGTTGATTTTCTAAAGGAAGGCACTAGGCTAATTACAATAAGTTTTTTTCCTCTTTGCTTTGCTTATCATTGCATAAACCTTCAAATTATAGGGCCAATGTTTTGTTGGGATCAACACTGGGTAAGCGCTGTCTGTGTGGTTGTTGGTTTCCAAAGATTGATGTCGACTCTCATCGTGTTTATTCCGTAATAACAGCTACAGCTGCTGTGGGTGAGTTTCAGCACGGCGATTTTTAAGATTCCAGATTATTTTTATTGTCATTCCAACAAAACACTTCAGGAAGTGCAGTGTAGAATGAAATTACATTGCATCAGACCACCATAAAAACAGGCATAGAAACCCATCAGCAACTAGAAAAATGCAGTTATAAATAACGTAAAAATATGATATATAAATAAGATAGCTAGCATACCACACATACCCATACATATACATACATCATATACACACATACTGTATATTCCATCTTGTCTCAGTTTACAGTGTGGTGCTGGTCAGCAGTCTGATTGCAAGTGGGGAAAAACTGTTGTGGAACCAAACAGACCTACTCTTTGTTTGTCCTTGCCAGGCTGCGTTGTTTGACCAGGCCACCTCGCATAAACACAACAAAACAATATCCAACTTACACAATTAAAGTCGCCGTATCTTTTACACATAGTCAGAGAAAGGGTACATCTCCAATGAGAGATGTCAATAAAGTCATCAAAGCTAGGATGCACTTGTTGCTGCTTGACCTCAGCATCTTATGTTTCCCTTTCACTTGGATCTTCACATTCAGTGTCAAATTTGACCAGGTGAGGTGGAGAAAGCGAGCAAATCTTTGCTAAAAGAAATGGAGCCAGGGTTGGCGTTTTGTGGAACACATGGCGTAGCCTGTTGGCTGACACACGGAGCAGGTTTGGACATCTTTATTGAGAAAACACTGAAACAACAGCGTCCAGTTAGGAAGAGGGGTAAGGCTGCAGTCCGACTGAAAATAGCACTATGTAACTAAAAACACAAGGGACTGTGGTGTTTTAGGCACTGAGAAGATGAAATATGATCTGAATCAAGTCCTGTTTGAGTAATATAGCAAATGTGTAGGTCCATTAGATGGAAAAATACATCAAAATGGTTTATGGTACTGAGAACAAGGATCCTACATCCTAGAAGTAACAATTCTAGGACTCTGCAATTTTAAGCCAGACAATTAATCACGTGATACCCTTTCTAAGGGAAGGTTACAGGAATATGGAATTGGCAAACACACTGTTTGCCAGACAATATTGGATGGCGTTCTGCCATGTTGGACTTTTGCAGGCACCCTCGCTATGCCAATGTAGTGCTGTCAGTGGAAGGATAAAGGAAGCTGTGTGTGTTGTTTTAGTGGTGCTGTCACACTAGCAACCTATCTCAGGACAGGACCAAAGATTTCTGAAAAATGCTAAACACGTAGAAAACTAAAGGGGGTGGAGCTTAGTGTTAGTTCAGGTAGAGCACTGAAGGTGCGCTTGCATTGGCTGATTGACATCAGTTGCTTCATTCATGCCTCACAGTCCCTGGCTCATTAATCAGGTCCACATGGGCGCCCAGATAGCTCAGTTGGTACAGCGGGCGCCCATATATAGGGGTTTACTCCTCGACGCAGCGAGCCAGGGTTCAACTCTGACCTTTTCTGCATGTCATTCCCCCTCTCTCTCATCTTTCATGTCTTCAGCTGCTGTGTCAAAAATAAAGGATGAAAATGCCCCCCAACAAAAATCAAGGCCACGTTCAGCCCCGACAAAGTGTAGCGACACGTCGTTTAAAAGCGCTCTGCCTTTTTATTACCTCGAGTTTACAGACCCGCCTCTGCTGATTGGACGAGAGACACACCCACCGAACGTTAGAAAACATAACTCAAAGCAGTTTCACACCGCTTCACATTGATTGAACGTGCCCCTGCTGTTTAACCAGCGGCTGACTAGTAATGCTGCGTTCCAGACACAGTTTTTTAGCCGTAAGTTACGAATTCAAGTCACTACTCACGACTTGGTAGTGTTCCAGGCAAAGTCATATCAAACCCTTCTAGTTAGCGTTAGCTAGTGGCTACCTACCATTGATGTTAGCTAGCATTAGCTGAAACTAGCTATTTCTAGTCGCCGACATATTTTGGGCTTAATTTAATAATCATAACCTGTAGTCATACACATCCTATGTGTAATGTTTTGAATGTGTGGAATTACTTTACGTTGCCTACTAATGTCTGTTTATTTCCATTTCTCTCTGTTAATCATCGGCGTCTGGACAGCATCAACAGGGGTGCCATTGTTGTTTATGTGTGTGTAACTGGGAGTACGACGATCTGGTACGAGTAACCGAGTAGTGAGTTAGGGTTTGACTGCCGTTCCAGGGCACTTTCACGGGTGGAAAGTTGTGAAAACACGAGTTACAGGTTTCCTGGAACGCAGCATAACATCCGATCCTATTGGAGCAGTTTACAGATTTAGAGCTCAATTTAACAATATGGCCGTTTGCTGCAAATTAAAGATTTCTTGACAGAAGTGTTGGTTACTTAAATACAATTTAATGGGTAACTTCTTTAAGTTTTTAGTTTTTTTACCTGGACCCTATTTTCCCTTGTTTTTGTGTCAGAGTGACTGATGTGAACAGTGATTTATTAAATCGGTCCAGTGTTGGACTGGACATGTGACTTAGGCGATGGCAATTTCGGGGCTTTTTCAACAAACTATCTCTGTAGAGATGCTTTCCATAATATTGTCAGACACTTAGAATAAATTAGACTACAAAAAGCAAAGCTGAACTTTTAGCTGTTGGAAATTGACGGTGCAGATTTTCTTTATAGGATTACATTGCAGCCCGGTTAAGGGCTGCTGGATACAGCGTTTTTGCTCAATACTGGAATCTTTGGATCAAATTTAAAGTTTCTTGTCGACATTAGTCACTTAGACACTAATGCATGGGAAGACAGGACCCAGGTTTAAAAATACAGAAGTTGCCCTTTAAGTAAGATGTAGGAGAATCTCAAAATCTCAAAGCTCAAGTTCTGTCGTGTTCTGACAGTGAAGAATGAAGAGTAGAGCATGTTTTTGTCAGTGGATGTTGATAGTTGTTTGGGGGATTACGGATCCTCTTGTTTTTTTTTCCCATTTAGTTCCAGTGATTGACTCAGCGGGCCAAGCCACAGCATTTCTGGAATATTGGGTTGAGACAGGAGACATGACAGAAAAAACAAACAGTGAGACATACGTTGAAACAGTATTAGGGGACCACTAAGGTCTATATAAAAGAGACTTCAGATACAGTATTAGGGACCACTAAGGTCTATATAAAAGAGACTTCAGATACAGTATTAGGGAGCACTAAGGTCTATCTAAAAGAGACTTCAGATACAGTATTAGGGGACCACTAAGGTCTATATAAAAGAAACCTCAGATACAGTATTAGGGGACCACTAAGGTCTATATAAAAGAAACCTCAGATACAGTATTAGGGTATTAGTATTTGGCTGTGGGAAAACAACAACAAAATTAGCTCTTCTACAGTCAGTGTTTTGGCATTTCTACATCTTGTTTCCCCTCTGGTTCTGAACTGTTTTGTCATTTGATCAAAACTCTGGCTGTGATAAATATCAAGCCATCTTAAACTGCCATTTAATACTACTTTCCCTCTCTCTGGAAGGTCTAGTCTCTCCCCAGAATGTCTCTCTCCTCTGAGGAGTCGCAGGAGTTAAAGGCACACTGTGAAGCTGTTTTGTGCACACATTCCCAGGAGGAGTGACCGAGAATGTCAGAGCGGCTTTGTGCATGCAGCACAGACAAGACACTTTGTAAGGGTTATATGGGTGAATGTGTCCAGCATTTCTTCGATGCTCCTCCATCGTGAGGCAGCCAACGCCTTTTTTCCCCAAGCTTTGATAGTTGTTGAAGAATTCAGCCGTGGGCCTAGGTCCAGTTTGTCCTCTGCTCTGTCGACCCTGGAGAGAAAAGGTTGTCACAAATCCAGCAGCTGATGTCTTTCACAACCTGTGAGTAAAGAATTCTCAGTACTGTAGAGTTGGAGGTTTGCAAGGAATCCGAAGCTTGATTTACACATACTTAATTACTTATTGACATTGGGTTCTCTATTATCCACTTGGCCACTCTGTGTTTTAAATGTTAACCTTGTTTTTCCATTTCAACTGAGCTAACTTGAAAAGTTGTCTTTTAAAGTTGAACAAATGCTTTTAATCAATAATGATAGAGCGTTGTTGTGCAATGCAGGCACTCCCTCTTTTTTTTATTGGCTTAAAAGGTATTTCAGATTTACATCTTGGTTCTATTTTTGTAGTTTCAGCCATCAGGAATAATAGCATTCTGCTTGCCAGGTGTATTGCTGGGATCTGGGAACGTGGCGACAGAGTCTGAAGGGGCAAGAAAGACAAGCGAGCATATGGTCATCCGCCCCCCCCCCAGGTTAACCAAACTAATATGAATGAAATGCAGCCAATGCAAGCTGTAAATTTATTTAACACACATTTAGTTTTCAGACTGACTTCCGGGTTCATCTGGGGTCAACTTCATTGTAGCAGTGTTCCCATATGTAAGGGCAAATGATTCAATATGAAAAGAATAAGACCCACGTTGTAATAAATCTGTTATAGCATAAGACTGTACATGAAGTGTTTGGAGCTCTGTGAAGTGAAGTTCTCTGGCACTGTAGACAGAATGAGTCAAGTCTCCTTGATGTCTCTATATGAGCTTATTATAAGTTACTGTTTATCCAAAGTCCAATAAGCATTTCCCTGTGTCGAGACGAGGCAGCCCGGGTATGTGTGCGCTGTGTGTTGTGTGTGTATGTGTGTGTTGTTTGGCACTTTCTCTGCAGGAGGTTAATGCTTTCTCTGTGATCGCATACACATTAGTCAAAGGTTCTATGTTGCTGTCCCCGGAGCCTTAACTTATCCAACAGGAGAGATGAGTCGGCCATGTCTTCCCTTTTGGGCACTGACTACTTGTTGTTACATTCCTCTAGCAGGAGAGCAGGGCCCAAATGAATCAAGGCAGATTTAAGTCTTTATTTGTGTTGCCTGCTGCAAACAGGGTTGGAGGGGGGGTTACGTAAGATTGGTGGAGATAGAAGCAACAGGAGGACATCACCGCTGAGGATGTTTTGGTTCAACGGATGACTGAGATTCAACCAGTCCGTTGGCCCGGGAGCACTGTAGTCCAAAAGCCAGGTGAGCCGTCAATTACCACATGCAACGGTGAAATATTGCCATTACGAATTCCAAATGAATGCACTGTTGACTCATCACTGTTGGTACGGCTGAATGATTAGTGTTCAATAGGTATTTGATTGATTTGATGAATTTGTATTTGATTTCACCCCCTTGGCCCCTTTAGCCAATATACGTTTGAAGTTCCTGAACTCAAACTGTTGCCATGGCCCTCTTGTCTTTTCTGAGCTCTGTAGAATCGCACTCGAATGTGAAGCTGCAAAGATTAATCGATTAGTTGTCAACTGCTAAATTAATCGCCAACTATTTGCACAACGGAAATTGATAACTCATTGATTTGAGTTGTTTTTTTATTAAAAAAGTAAGAACTCTCTAGCTCAATCAAGGTGAATATGTTCTAGTTTCTTCTCTCCTCTGTGACAGTAAACTAAAATATCTTCGGCAAAACAAGACATTTGAGGACGTTATCTTGGGCTTTGGAAGACACTGATTGATGTTTTTCACATTTTTTTGACATTTTATAGACCAAACAGGTTAATCAACAGTCACAATAATCGTTAACTGCAGCCCTACTTAAATCCTAATAATAATCAGACACTTGATCTGGTAGGGAAAGTGTTTTTGATGGAAGGAGGCCCGGGTCAGCTGCAGAGTAGCACGCTTGATCTGAAGTCAGCATCTTGCTCATGGGTCGTTCAGCAGGATAAGCGAGGATAGCATGAATCCATTCTGCAGATGTTGTTATGGTAGCCATAATTCTCCAGATGACTTGTGTCCTAATCTAATGGAAATGAGATCAACTCGTACATGTGCGTACGTGTGAATTGATTTCAGTGTGAACATCAGGCTCTGGAACAGCAGATGTCCCCATCTCATGATATCTGCTGGCCAGAACTTTCTCACATCTGACACTTCTTAGCCGACTCTGACCCCCCCCACCCCCCTCATGCTAAAAGCTAACTAGCTCCATGAGAATGGGATCTCATCAAAACGTAGACATGTTATTGGCCAAGGCGTTTCTCTAGAAGATGCAGAGGTTAAACGTCTGGTCTTTTTGTGTGTTGGCAACAAGCTTCCAAGCTATCAATCCGTCAGTCTAGTCCGAGGCTTTGGGCGGATTAGGCTGCTTTGACTCCAAACTTTGCTCAACCGATTGCATAATCGCCAAGACAGAAAAATAAAGGCCTTCATTAAAAGAATGCATTGGACACTAAAAAAGAACAAGTGGCTTTTGTTGAGGAGTGTCCCTGCTTGAAGACTGGCTGCGGCATGACACGGGTTTCTTAGTAACTTCTCACATACTTTTGTGATAAACAAATCCTTAAAACTTGAATTTCACCCAGGAAAAAGGATGGTGTACTCATATTTTTGTACTACAGTGTGATTATTGTAAAGATCTTTGCAGATCTTGGCTAATCCTGGGTGAGTGGTTTGTTGCCGCCTCACTGATACAGCTTTCCTGTAGCTGTTGGCCAGACTATTCTCTCTCTCACTCTTTCTTTTTCTCCAGCCATCTTTACACAGCTGATCTGGCTGAAATGCCAGAGCAGAGCCAGGACATAATTAATCTTCGTCACTTTCCACAAGCCCTTCATAAAAGATCTTTTATCCAGTGTAGATGTATTTGCGCTGAAGAAGGAGGTCCTTAGAAGTCACTTTATCTTATACAACGGTTTACCTTTTCTTGTGTATGATAAAGTTATTTAAACCTCTGGCAATTTTGACTTGATTCAGTTTGTAAGCCTAACTTTTCTAGCTTGACTGCTGTTTAGCAGTCACCTCAAGTAGACCGCCTCTTCTGTTTTCAGCTGACGGTCTGCGTTGACTTCACTGTGCTTGCTTGGTGTAAAATGGCCTAAAATAGACCCGCAACTGGTCAAAATTAGCTTAAAGCGTGATTTATGGTTCTAGGGAGGCTCTACGCAGAGCTTTCGTCATAGCCTACTTCCGTGGCCTGAAGTTTATACTCGTGGGTCGGTGTCTTTAAGAGAATAGCAGGGCCGGCATGTGTGTGTTTGTGTTGGTGTGGTAGAGCGAGTGAGAGAGTGACGGTGATCTTCGGACCGAGTAGCCACTCTAGAGTCATAGTGGGAGAAACAAAGTGTCTCCCCGGGTCTTTGGGAAATCTGTCGCAGGAGAAGTTAACCCTCTCCTTGATTTCATCTTGTTTATGGAGAAGGAGAACCACGAATTGAGAAGGATGAAGTGCAACGCTACCAAGCCACGGCCAAGCGGCTTGCGTAGGCACGTCGCGTAGTTAAATTCTTTGAGAGGTGCACGCCAGTCTACGGTGTAGGGTACAACGTAGGGTCTAAATCACGCTTAAGTAGACACTAGGAATCAATAAAAAAAAGCAAAGGATGGGAAAAGAAAGTAGAGAGACAAAGACCAAGTGTTGAACTTTCTTTATCAGGCACTGCAGTCTTGTTACGGGTGTGTTATTGGCCCAGTGCATCGGTCTGCATGGGTCAGTCAGCGGACTGAATAGACCCCTCCTGAGCCAAGGGGTGGATGGACACGGTAGATGAACTTTACAAGGAGAAAGGGACTACGTTTTCAGCATGAACTCAAACACTTTCATTTTGGCTCCATTGGGAACAGTGGCCTCCCCTACCTTGTTATGACCTTTCTTTTTAAAGAGAGTTCTATTTATGCACCTGCCTTTCATGGTCTTTGTCATAACACTGTTTTCTGCATTGCTTGAAAAAGCAGCATTATACTGCCAGTTAACAGCAAGGAACACATGCTGACCAAGTCTGGTTTTCTCAAATGTATCTAATTTGTATGATATCTTACCGTGGCGTATGCACAACTATTTGTATGATATCCTACAAAATTAGTTGTAGCTCAAAGGTTGAGCTAATCTTACAACTAAATTGTGAAGAGAAGGTTACTGTGAGCGGGTACAGGGCACTGTACTGACTGTGTCAGTGGCCAATGCAGTTGAGACATCTTTTCTGTCCTCGCTGTTAGGTGCAGAGACGTTGCTGGTGAGACAATGTCCAGGCCAACAGAGGGACTGAAATGGCAGATGGAGGAATTTCAGTACAACTGAACATTAGAGGGAAATGCGAGGCCTTGTACTTTCTTGTGAATCAAGTTCAAGTGGTCGAGGCGGTCAAGAAATACTGTTTAAGTACAGATAAATGCAACGAAAAAACTACAAAAACACCACCAGAGGCCAGGGAAATACCTTTGGGACAATTAAGAGCTTTTTTTTACTCTCATGATCTGCTTTTCCTCTTTCTCTTTTTGTCATTTAAGACATAGGAAAATTCTACATCCCAATAATCACAACGTTTTCATCACTTGAAAGTTTTCCAAAGATTCTTGAAAGCTGAAGCCAGTGCAAAGAATCATGTTCATGCAGCTCTAAAACCAGGAAGTATCTGGTCAGGAGCAAGACAAGCTTTGTGTCTGTATGATTTACCACCATACTGATTAGCACGAGAGCTGACTTAAAGGAGGGTCTGCAGACACTACCAAGGCTTCAAACAAAGATGAAGTGTCTCGATGTCTGTTGTATCTCCAGACCGTTGCTAGCGAGAGTTACCATCCACGATTCTCCTCACCTCTGAGGCGAGATAGCTCCAGCCAGCTCATCAGAATCTCTCCTCATTTGGCCCTCAAGATTTTCCCTACGCAGCCGTGCTAACGACCACTAATGGCTTTTCCTGAGACACAGCCTCATCCAGAGTGAAACATAATGCTCTGCGTGGATGATCTGTCTGGCTGATATATAGCACATGGCATATGTGGGTGTTGGTTATGTCTAGCCCATACATTTGTTTTCAGTAGTATTTGTGCTAAATATAGCCCCGACCTCTGACCAATACTGGCTACAGATCACTGCTGGCAGGCACAGTTAGGGGGTTACTAGTTAATTTAATTACAGAATAAAGGTAACTTACTGGAAAAAAATGTGTATTCAATTACAGTTACTAATGAAAATGTTTATGATAACATGGGGGGGGGGGGGCACAGCAGTTTAGTTACTTTACTTAGGTGCGATTCTGTGGTGGCTGTTCTTCAAAATTAAATTTTTATATTCTTAATTTGTGTGATTTTAAAAGGAGTTTGACTGTAGGCAGTGTTGAGTAATGCAAGGTTAACACTGCCAGGTTTTAAAATGTTGTTAAATGTAGTAATTACTATTACATTTTATTTGGTTACTTTCCAAAGTAACCTTCCCAACACAGGTTTCTGTCTCCCTCTCATCTTTCCTCTCTATGTTCTTTGGCCCTGGGACGCATTCCCAGGTCTCAGTGCATTGATTGTCATTTTTTGTCACTGTGTATAAATTCTGAATACATCAAAAATACAAAAAATGTAATCACAATAAAAACTATGAGGCATATTCTTGTAATACAAATACTGCTACCAGTAGCAGTAGTAGTCCATATCGACGACGTATGGACTATGGTTGCCTGGTCCTCAGATCTCTGCAGGGTAAATCCAGACAGCTAGCTAGACTATCTGTCCAATCTGAGGACTATGGTTACCTGGTCCTCAGGTCTCTGCAGGGTAAATCCAGACAGCTAGCTAGACCATCTGTCCCATCTGAGGACTATGGTTGCCTGGTCCTCAGATCTCTGCAGGGTAAATCCAGACAGCTAGCTAGACCATCTGTTCAATCTGAGGACTATGGTTACCTGGTCCTCAGATCTCTGCAGGGTAAATCCAGACAGCTAGCTAGACTATCTGTCCAATCTTAGTTTCTGTTGACGTCTAAAACTACGTACTAAACTAAACAAGTTCTTTCCCGGGGCTTTTTTGCAGAAGCACCACCACTGTGTTCGTGGCTTAGCACCACCCGAGACCATTGTGATTGGTCGATGCAAGTCTAGTTTAAAGGTGAACAGAACATCCTTATCAATATCAATCACTATCCCCCCCGGTTCCAGACCAGACTCCCATTACCTTGGCTTTTGTTTTTCCAGTCTTAGCAAGCTTGCACTCACACATTGATTCACAGTAGTCTTTGATGTATATTTAATGAGCTGCAGGGAAAGTGTCCTCTCATCTGACCAAGTCTTTCAGGGCTATTGATGCTGGCAATAAATAAACTGTATTTAACTGTACTGTATATCCTGGTGTGCTTCTGCACTAATGTCCTGAAAATACACATCCTATCTACATTTGCATTGACATTCGGCTGCTCCATTGAGGATCATGATCGCAATTATTTTTGGTTAATATTAAAATCACAAATAGGTTGGTTTGAGGTAGGTCTGAGGACCAGGTAACCATAGTCCCCAGATTGGACAGATAGTCTAGCTAACTGTCTGAATTTACCCTGCAGAGATCTGAGGACCCGGTAACCATAGTCCCCAGAAATCCAACGGAGGTCAATATGTACTAGGTTTCTGTTGACTCTTGAATCGATCTTCTCTGATCTTCACAAGTCAAAATAGCCCAGCTCAGAAGACATCATAGCCTCTTGTGTAGATCATTAACAAGGCCACAGTGATCTCTCCCACAACACAGCAGGCTTTCTTACCAAATCAATAGACCAGCCTTAAACCTTTACCAAATATAGTATCAGGCTATACTTGCATACTGTTACACCATCATGTACAGTTACTGAAGCTCTTTCTTTATTCTCTTGGGCGTACACTTGAGAGAGTTTTATTCTTGTCGGGCTATTAGCGCTCGCAGCAGTGGAAGCCCGAGAGGACGTTCTCAGAAAATGTTTCATCATTACTTTTGGTTAATGTCACACTCACACAACAGTTTAGGAATGCACACCCAAGCACAGCGTAGCAAATGGCGTGTTTGTCCATGTAAGTAAGATGGGAAACGTGCTATTTCCGCTGTAAAGGGGGATCTATTGCCACAGAGGTCAGAGGTGAAAGTTTAAATATCAGGAGGTCACACAGTTGCACCATCTGGCCTGCAGAACCTCAAAATATCCGGCACCCCCTTCCACCTCCAACACTTCTATTATATATTTCTATTTTCTATTATTTGCTAGAGTTCAGTTTGGATCTAAGATGTTGTGTGTCTGCAATATTTGTTTAATGTCTAATAGGCGTACGGGAAATATCTATTCATGTATGTATTGTGTTGTTTTTTTTAGCCCATGATTCACTTAAATATGTTCTGTTTATTCGGTTACGCTGAAGGCGAGCATCATATCTCTTTCCAGCCAAAACAGAGCGAAAGAGCAGAAAAATGCAGGAAATACACATTACGTTTTTCTTTACAAATGAAATAAAGGTCAGACGGACTGACTGACATGTGATGTACATTCTTTAGAAAACTATAAGTTTTCAGAAATGTCTCCTCATGTATTGTCTTTAGAATCGACGATTCTGATGAAGATATTAAACCCGTTCACGTTTCCCTCCCTGTTGGTGATGGCGTTGCATAGTCTGTCCCCCAGAGGACGCTCTACAACGTCCCTGTTAGTGATGGTGTTACATAGTCTGTCCACCAGAGGACGCTCTACAACGTCCCTGTTAGTGATGGCGTTGCATAGTCTGTCCACCAGAGGACGCTCTACAACGTCCCTGTTAGTGATGGCATTGCGCAGTCTGTCCACCAGAGGACGCTCTACAACGTCCATGTTAGTGATGTCATTGCATAGTCTGTCCACCAGAGGACGCTGTTTTGCCACGGCGATTGGGTAAGAGGGGCATATATTCTCCTCCTGACTAATGTACTTGTGATCACAGAGCAAGTATTTTCTTTCAGGGGAGTATGTAAAAACACACCAACGTGGACACACACTCACACACACACACACACACACACACATTGTAAGAAATCTCACATGCCCTGTCTTATCACGGGAAGGGACAGTCAGAGGTTATTTGCAGAGGCTTACGTGGTGTGTTCATTTCGAAAGCGAATGAAAACAGCAGCAGACACAGAAGCAGTCTCAACATAAATAGTCTGCTTGGCTTAAAAAGTGACGGCTTGGATTTCCTGGAGTACAAACGGGGATCCTGTGATTATATCACGTCACGTCGTCTCTGAAGTGAAGACATGAGCCAGGTGAAGAGGGACGGCTAAAATTGGGCTTTTTATTTGATGTGAGAGTGGGACCATAGGATCACAGTTGGCCGCATCGCAGTTGTTACCATCATCATCATCCTCAGCAGCATCATCATCATCATCATCATCATTGAGAGACTAGAGTGAGAGGCCAGGGGAAGGATGTGGGGGTAGAAAGGGAGAAGAAAGAGCTGAAAGAGAGAAAGAAGAGTGTAACAATCTGTGAGTCAAATGAGGGAAAAGAGTTTCGTAGTAATCCAGAATCACGCGACTTCCATTGAATCTACTTGATACAAGCGTGTAAATAGAAAAAGAGACTTTTGGGGAGGCCAACCAGCGCTGGAAGAAGTATTCCCATCCTTTTCTGAAGTAAAAGTACTAATACCACACTTTAAGAAAATACTCTGTTGTAAGTAAAAATCCTGCATGGAAAATTATCTAAATTAAAAGTATGTAAGTATCAGTATCAGGTAAATGTACTTAAAGTATTAAAAGTAAAAGGACACGATGCAGAAACATCTTTATGTTTAGGAACTGGAAACGATTCAAACAGTTCTGTTAATCCACGAAATGTTTAATCAGCTGATTGTCTCAGCTGGGGTTGTAGACCGTTATATTGTTGGGTAGTGTAGTTTTTAATATAGCATTGTATTTTGTAAACTACATGTGTATTGTGGGCAGGAATCTAAAGTAACTACAGTAACTAGTAACTAAAGCTGTCAGATGAATGTAGTGGAATAACTAAAGTAACTAGTAACTGAAGTAACTAGTAACTAAAGTAACTAGTAACTGAAGTAACTAGTAACTAAGGTAACTAGTAACTACGGTAACTAGTAACTAAAGTTGTCAGATGAATGCGGAGTAAAAAGTAGAATATTTCTCTCTGAAATGTAGCGTAGTACAAGTAGAAAGTGGCGTGAAAACAATAGACCCAAGTAAAGTACAAGTACCAAGTCAAATTTGTACTTGAGTACAGCTCTTGAGTAGATGTACTTAGTTACATTTCCCCACTGAGGCCAACATGACGTGTATGGATATCAGCGAGAGTGACGTAGTGTGTGTGGAGTGATTCTGGATTGTGGTGTGTGATAGTGATGGGACGGTCCTGCATGCTAATGTGTGCAGATTGCTAGGTGACATGAACAGAAGAATGAAGGGCTTTAAACTGTGTGTGTGTGTGTGTGTGGGGGGGGGGGAAGCTGTGTTTTGTGTGCATATGTTACAGTACATTGCATTTGTAAACCATCCTTCCATCTAAGTGAACAACGGCTATAAATCATCTTTATTTGACTTCATTATTTCTAGGCTTGGCCAGAAAGACAACGAGCCCCTCTAACCATCCATCCAATCAGCAGCCACTCAGTCTTCTCATCTTTTCTGTTTTTATTTTACCCACCAAGCTTTTCTGTTTTCTCCATCTGCCTGCAGCAGGGTGTGGAGTTTTCTCCCTGCTTCCTAGCTTGGAGAGAGCTCGTTAAATGTTGGACCAACGTTGTTGGACGATGTAACTCTTTCCATTACAGAGTGTTTTCGACTCCAGCGGGCTAAAGGAGGGGCACCTCTGTGTATGCCTGCATGGAAAAGGCTAATTTCTACCGATGTAATGTTCAAAACAATATTTTCCTTAAACAAGTGTTACACACTGGAGAACCTTTTTCTGTTGCACAAGGTGTGCGAGTAACAAACTAGAATCGTGATAGAGCCCAACCAAAGGATCTGATGTCATTCTATCACACTCTGTACTCCATTTCCAGTGTTGCAATGTAACTAAGTACATTTACTCAAGTACAAATGTTGAGGTACTTGTACTTTATTTGAGTCTTTTCTACTCTGCTACATTTCAGAGAGAAATATTTAACGTTTTACTCCATCTGTCAGCTTTGGTATCATTAGATTTTTGCATACAAAACACATGTAGTTTATCAAATCTGTTGTTTTATTATAAACAAAACTACCCAACAATATAACGGCCTATAAGTCCAGCTGAAATGATTAGACGATAATACACATTTTTGACACTTTTTACACATTTGAAGCTTTTTTTGATTCCAGATTCTAAAATTTGAGGATTTTTCTGCATTAAGTGCTTTCACTTTTAATACTTTAAATAAATTTTCCTGATGATACTTACATACTTTTAATTAAGTAACATTTTCAATGCAGCACTGTCACATCTGAATACTTCTTCCACCACTGTCTATTTCAATGGTCACTTACCGCCGCACCTCCCACATCCACCGTCAAACAGGCTTTTGTGACAGACCTCCCACATGCACACACACACACACACACACACACACACACACACACACACACACACACACACACACACACACACACACACACACAGCAGGGGCAGCCTTTAGACTAGCGCGAGCCACTGAGCAGCCAGCAGCCAGCAGCAGCAGTAGCTCTCCTGATCCGGACACACAGCTATTGAGGAAGAGGGAGGAGGAGAAGGAACCGTAGCCAAAACCCACTCCTCCAACTCCAGCTGTAATCCCTCATGTCCCACCCCGGGGGGGGATAATCTGGAGGGATTTCTTCAGTTTAGATTGGGACTGTACAGTTTTCTACTGCTCACACAGGTAGGGAATCCTCTTCCTGCGACGGGGTTTCTGTGTTTTTCTTTTTTTTGGCAAGGTTTTGTCTTACTTTAAGGTGACTTGTGTTTAGTGTTGTAATTCAGGCATTCTCGGTGTGAAGTCAGCTAAACTGTGTGACTGATCATACTAATTGCACGAGTGTCATTTGGCTCGAGGCGCAGGTGACTATAAAGGTGCTGAAATGGAGAAAGTGAGGGGAGCTCTTCTTTCATGACTTATGTCTATGTTTACCGGCATGGCTGATGCATAAAAAGTGTGTGTGTGTTTATGTGCTCATGTGGACGGGAATGCTTCCACAGCCCCAAACCTGATACTAGCAGTTTCATGGGCTATATAAATGTGTTATGATGACTTGATTTGGAGCCTCCTGTTATAGCATATAACTCTTCAGGGGAGATGGAATTGACTTTAGTGGAGAATGCACAATGACAGCTCCCAGAAATCTGAAAATTTGCATGATAATTCATCTGTTTTTTGAGGCTACTGTCTGTGTTGACTATGGTAACGGTGACTAAGAATTTACGATTCAGGATTTTAAGATTACAATATGATTTTCTCACAATTTTCTAACAGAACAAGCTGCAGAAAATCGGCACAAAAGTTTTCCTTTTTTTAAAGAAACCGTGCAAAAAAACAGATGTGCAGTGAAAATTTTATTTCATCTTAAATAACAAAAACAATTCTAACAAAAATCCAACAAAAAGTTAGATTTTTAAAAACAATTCCCACATCAAAATTGCTAAATAAATAAAAAATCTTCAAATAAATAAGCTAAGAAGACGTAGTGACGTCAGAAGTCAAACAGGTGAAATCAAAAGTAGAATACGCCCTAATGATGACAACTATTCTGAGCTGACTAGACCACCAAGACACACTGTCCAAATGGCTTGCAGGCCATTATCAGACCAGACATGCTAGAAGCTAATTTAGCCTTTTTTCCCCGCATGTGTTCCACAAATGTACAAATCAAAACAAACGCACTGGGTTAGCAGCAGAAACACGTACACTGTGTTTGTCTTGGAACAAGAGCAACCACATTTGTTTCCATCAGCAGCCTGACAACGCGGTCGCCCAAGTGCGCCATTCCCTTGGCAAGTTGCCCCGGGCCAGCCAAGGAGACCTTGCTGTACCCGGCTTGTGTACGCCCACCAAGCTCCACTACAGAGCCCAGTATTCACTGAAGCTGAGATGGAGCTATCTATAAGTTTCAGAGACACAGACAGCTTCTTTGTGCCGCTCCGATCCCAGCTGTAGAATCAGATTGGGTTATCAGGACTGGCCTCATCATGAGTTAGTTCTTGGGACTTTAATGGTCAGTAGAAGAGAAATTATCTGACGCTCGCACAATACCTTGGCAGAAAAAGAACAAGCCTATGTATGTGTCTGTGTGTGTGTGTGTGTGTGTGTGTGTGTGTGTGTGTGTGTGTGTGTGTTTTTCAACCTCTTTAGTGTGACTCTCAGCATGTCCAGATTTTGTTTTGCTTTGGGTTTTGGAAGCCAGGAAAAGCCTTGAGGCCTTGCTTTCTCAGTGATGCTGATTTTCCAGTGATGACTTAATTCCTCTTATTGGGGCACCCTCCGTCCTCTTTACTGGACTTTGGTGTGACGGTGTGTGCATGAGTGTATGTACGGTGTTTGAGCATGTGCACTTGTGTTCAGTGAACACCATCTGCATTGCAGCATTGCGTCTTATGAATGAGCAAATCAGTCGATTTAAAGTCGATGATGTCCATTTATCATCCGTTTTCTAAACCGGCCTGTCCTGTTCACAGTTCAGGGGATCAACAACAAAATCAACAACTGATTCCTCTTCTTTTATGCCCGCATCCCTCCGGTGGCGCAGATGAATCCAAATGGCTTGAGAAAGTGCAGGCTTCTGTGATTTCATCGTTTTTTCCACAGTGCATGCCACACACCCGACTCATTTCCTGAAGCTGGTAGAATAGGTGGACATGAGCCAGGATTTAATTTAACTGCAGCTGTTTTGGCCATGCCCACACAATCTCCTGATACCCCTGCTTCTCTCTCTATGGTAGTTCCTGACTCTTGTGTCTTAATGAATCCTGTGCCCAGAGAATACACGTTTATTTCTGAAATAGCCAGGTACTTTGGCTCTAAAGATACTTGAGTGATTGAAAATGAAAGGCTTCTGGAAAGTAGGGCGGTCCTCGGTTAAAGAAATTCAGATGATTTTGTCAACTTAAATCAATTAGTTGATTTAATTCATATATCTGTAAAACTTGTGGGTTTTCCATAAACAGCATGCAAAATGCAATACATTTTTTTTAAGTTGGTGTTTACAAGATATATTCCCAATTTTTTTTAATGGAAATAAGTCATTTATCATAAAAAAAGGAATACAAATCATTTATTGTCTAAGATCTTAGTTGACTAAGACCAAAATGAAACGATTAGTCAACTAATCGACTAAGAGGGGGCAGCACTAGTGGAAAGCTGGATGGTTGTTGATTGTCGTCTTAGGCTTAGTCTAATTCTAACAGAACATTTGTCATTCTTGTTTCTTTTAGAAGTCATCCACACCGAAGGCCCCCTGGACGGCAGCCTCTACGCCAAAGTTCGCAAAAAGGAGTCCGTTGAAGGAACCGTGACAGTGAACGGCCTCCCCCCCACTGCTGTTGAACATGCCCTTCCTGCGGGTGACCATGCCTTGTCAGTGAGCAGTGACTCAGGAAACTCCACTGCCTCCATCAAAACTGACCGAACTGATGAAGCAGCAGCAGCCACACAGGCCTCTACAGTGAGCCAGGCCCACCTTCCTGTCGGCGAGGAGCTACCCTCAGTCCATCACAACGCCCACGCTGCACAACAAGCAATCAGTCCCCAAGAGAAACAGGAGCTGGAGCAGCTGCTGAGTGGCTTGGAGGGGCCCATGCATCGACAGGGCTACCTGTCCACCCCCACCTCTGCTGTTGGAGGCATGCTTCACCTGGTCCCTGCCCAGGTCCATGTCAATGGGCACAATAGCATTGACCGTGAGACGGACATTTTAGATGATGAGCTTCCTACCAGTCAAGAGGGCCACAGTGTTGACAGTCTAGGGACATTTTCCTCCACAGATGGTCGGGCTACACCGGCGGATCTTTACTACCAGCCTGGGTCACATGTAAATGGCCAGGAGCATGTGCCGTATCTGGAGCGCAGTGTCCCAGAAAAGCCTCTGGAAGTCATCCAGCCACAAGTTGGCAGATCCAACAAACCTGTCACTTTGACCCAAAGTGATTCAGCCCCATCCTCGGGTGATTACATTGCCACGCAGAATGGCAATTTGTACCGCTCTCACTCATTTGGTGCAGAGACAACTTCCATGCCACAAGCTCCCACCCGCACCACCAGTAGCAGGGACGCCGTCCAGCGTGGTCTCGTGTGGCAGCAGTTTGGCGTGACAGATGAGCCAGTAACGGAAGGCTTTACTTTTAGTCCACCTCCTTCTGTAGCAGGGATGCCGACCCACCACAGCCTCCCACAGTTCCCTCATCGCCACAGTGCCTCCCAGCAAGAAATTGAGCAATCTATTGAAACCCTTAATCTCCTCATGTTGGACCTGGAACCAGGCCGTCTGCTGGTGCCAAAGTCCCAAAGTGCTCCACTGCAGGAAAACAATGTTGTGGTGACCACGCAGCCGTCCTTCTCCCAGAGCCAACCCAGGCCCTCCGCCCAGGCGGATGCCGCCATTCACACCCACTTTGGTGTCCCCATGTCCAGCCTGGCCAGCCACTCGTCTCCGGCTCAGATGTCACCTGGGAAGCCTAATACACCCGAGTCTGCGCCTGTGCAGGGATCTCTGAGTTACACATCTGAAAGGGCTGGAACGGGTCCTTCTTCACAAGCCTCCTCCACTATAGCTGGTCACTTCCAGCTCAAGCCCATCAACAGCTACCCACCAAGCACATTGTCTCAGTCTGCAGAGGTTTTTGAGCCCCAGAGAAGCCCCAGTGCTGCTTCAGCATCACCCCAGCCAAGAGAAAGTGAGCAAGATGAAGTGTTCAACGTTGAAGGTCTGGTGGCCCAAAGAGTGGCTGGTAAGATCTCACATTAAGTTATTTCATCTTGATCCATTGATGACCTCAGCATCATCTCAAGAAATAATTAGCTTTTATCCAGCAACAGGTGGCATCTTCACATGTATTTATGTGATCGTATATATTTTTATATAGTCTGCTCAGAATGATAAAATGATTTCCTGGGGTAAAACCAGCCTCAAAATCCAACATTTTTGGCGCCTGGACAGCTTAGCCATATAGAGAAGTATATGGAAGTTTACTTCTCAACGCAGCGGGCCTGGGTTAGACTACGACCTTCGGCCCTTTGCTACATGTCATGTGGAATTATATTACTTCCACAACCAACCCATTATTCAGTAGACACAACAATATTATGCTTTTGTTTAAAGGTCCCATGGCATGAAAGTTTAGAGAGAGAGAGAGAGAGAGAGAGAGAGAGACATCATGGCTTTAAAACAAGCAACGTGGCAGTTGGTCTAGGACTTCACATAAAGTATTAGGGGACCACTAAGGTCTATATAAAAGAGACTTCAGATACAGTATTAGGGGACCACTAAGGTCTATATAAAAAAGACTTCACATACAGTATTAGGGGACCACTAAGGTCTATATAAAAGAGACTTCAGATACAGTATTAGGGACCACTAAGGTCTATATAAAGGCATCCAAAAAGCACCATGTGATGGGACCTTTAATGGTCATTGCCAAATGAATAACATATTGCTCATCTTACTAGGTAATATTCATTGTACCAGTTGTGTGTAATCACAGAACATGTACTGAAGAGTAATTTTGTTGCCCCTGGCCCTGCACTGTACACACAGTGTCTCTCGGAAAAACCCTGCTCTGTCCTGATCTCATTTCCTGAGTGTCACCTCATCAGTCCTCATCACTGAGGCTCAAACAGGAAGTGTTCTCTCCAGTCCAGCAGGTTGACTGTCCCGAGATAAGCACATCCGACATCCTGCAGAGCAGCAAAAAAGTCAACACAAAGCAGTGTGTGATAGCTGAGCCTTCAGATAACAAACACCAGCAAGAGGTTTTCTAAAATCAATACTAGGACTCACTTCACTTTACTGCTATTTAAATGTAGAGCGATGGTCCACATTACACAGTACCAAATGCTTGTTTGGAGACAGTAAAGTCTCCAAAAAATGTCTCACTTAAGGTTTTTAATGTGGGAGTCATAGCTTACCATGTATGTTTTCCAAACTGGCATCAGAACTGAGTGTGTTTTTATACCACATACAGTACATGGAAACTATCTGTGAGTTACCTTCTTGTTCTTTTCCTAGGCTGGACCTTGTGTTGCTTGTTTTCTTTTTCCTTTTTAGTTTTGTCATCATCCTTCTTCTTTCTCTCATCATCCATCTGTTTACCCAGAATACTCGGCTCGTGTGCAAAGTGTCATCCCCAGCATGACCTCTTCTCAGTCTGAGCACCGCCGTTCTCACTCCTTCTCGGGTTGGTTCTCCCATCCTGTCTGAAGGAACACTTAAAAAAAAAAAAAAAGGAAAAATATAAGGGAAAGGTCTTTTTTTTCAAGTGTTCCTTCGAGTAGTCCAAGTTGAAGTCTGTATCTACTTTGCCTTTGAGTGCAGTGGGCTTTGGTTTGCATTTAATCCTTCGTCAATTTTTAGTCAATAAGTGAATGCTCTGTCTGCAGATACACTTTGTGTTTTTTGTTTCACTTTCTCCTTCTCCCTTCCATACATAACACATTTTTTCTCTATCATCATCATCATCAAAGTAACCACTGATTCCTCTCTGCATACACACTCAGCCTTCATCCCTTTGCTCTGAGTTGCAAATTTGTACCTCAAGGTTAGGGAATTACCTCAGCTGTGGCGTAGAAAAAAAAGGACCCAATTGGACAATGTTAAAGTTTCACAAGAACGAGACAGGGGAGGCACAAAGGAGGCTCTGTCCTTCGCCAGGAGAGTGCATGTCACAAGATCCATACTGCCAAACTCTGGGAACAGTACCGAGGCCCGGACACACTGGCTTCATTCAAGGCTGCTTTCTTCACTCACACTATTTTGAAGATTTACAAAGACAGACAAAGGACACCAGATCTAGGAGAGAGACCGAACTCCCTCTTGGAAACATAACGAAAGCTGTACGTGTCCACTGGGACACAGCGACCACAACGTAGACGGGATTGTTCTGTTTAGGGCCCAGGGGGGTCAAAGGGTCAGTCTGGCCTCTTTACAGCTGACTGCAACGTCGTTTTTAAAGTGATGCAACACAAAGTCAAAGTTAAATGTTACAGAGAAGATTGTAGAGTTGGAATGAAGTAGTATTCAGTAAGAAACTATGTGATCTTCCCAAGAATGAAATCTCCTCACTCTTACCTTAGATGACCTCTTCCTTAGTTTCCCTCCCATTTAAATGAAAAAAACAACTTGTGATATTTACGTTTTTGGAGCCGGCCCCATGCTCATCCACATGATGGGTGGATTTTAAATAGCTGAGAAATATCTGTCCTCAAGAATCTCCAGCCTTCCCACCTGGAAACCATTAGCCGTAGCCAGGGCAACAGCTCAGTGTTTGACTGTACTCGGTTGCTGAGCAGTGCATTGTGGGTACATCTGGCTCTCAGTTTTTGGGCTAGGTTGCAATGGTGGGTGTGTTTCTGTTTGGGGGGGGGGGGGGGGGGGGGGAGGTGTCAACTACATGCTTTTCAAAGCTGCCAGTTTAAACATTTTTGAACCAACTGCCAACACCAAGATATTTTAGCTGGAGATAAATCACGATATTCTTTCTAATATGTAAACATGTTACATGCACATATATATACTAAGTACATTGATCTATTAACCATACCCTGATAATGGTAATGCAAAACACATGGAAGGTAACTTTGAGGTAAGGAAACGTGGAGAAACTCCTTTTATAACGCTTCAGATTTTATACTTTGTTGCCTATGGCAGCTAACTGTTTAATTGTTTTTCTAACTAATTAACTGTTTTTCTAACTAATTAACTGTTTGGGTTTTCACAGCTGTTATAACTATATTTCTTCCTCAGATATGAGGCCTAATTTGTGCACCCTCGCTTCAAAGTGAAGCAAAGCGATGGGGTATTCATATTTTCACGTTTCCATAACGGTGTGTGTGTCTCCCATATGTGGAAAAGTCAAATCAGTCAAACTGACACAGTCACATTTATTTTTGGGGATTAGTTTTTTGGGGCATTTTTACCCCTTTATGTCTACAGGATAGACGAGGACATGAAAGGGGAGAGAGATGGGGGATGAGAGATGGAGCTCTACGAGAGAAACTCCAGATTTATCAAACATATTACTCATCCGCCTGTTTCAGTGACAGAATTTATTTAGAAAGTAAAGTTAGAAACCCCACAGGGTAATCTGCTTCAGCACGAACAACACCACAGGATTTAATGTCCCCAATTTTCCCACTTGTTTCTTAAACCTTTTGTACTTTCCTCATTCTCCCATTAACCTTCATCTTGTTCCAAAGCACAGGGCAGCCGGTGATCGGCTTTCACGCTGGCCGTGCAGCTTTGGCCGGCATTTCATGCTTTGTTGCCTCCACCCGCCAGTCAATGGCATCGCCTATTAAGCATAAAACTCTTAATCCAAATCCTGTTTATTTTATGCTGGGAGCTTACTCTCTCTCTCTCTCACTCTCTCTCGTTCTCTCACTTTTCTCTCTCTCAGTTTAAACCAGATTGACCAAAATGAGCCGACTGGCTGCTTTGAGGATTGGCCAGATCTGGCCCCATTGACACATTAGATAACAAACATACAGCTGGCACCAGTGTATCAAAAATCCTTTGTGTAAAAGAGCATTATCCTCCTCGCATTCCAAAAAAATAGTTGCGTAGTTTGAGCTGAGGCTGGAAGCGGTGCGCGTCACTTTATGTAACATATTTCCAAGGTCAATAATTTCCCAAAACTTTGAAACACTTACAATAGTTTGGGTGTTCAGTTAGGGATATCATGGAGTAGGTTTATTAATGAATTAAATCAATTCTTTGTCTAATTAATCGACTTAATGGGCTTCAGTTTGATCCGCAGCTAACCCTTCATTAACCTTGTGTGTATGCATGTTGAATTAAACCGTTTGTGCAGTGAGCGTTCACAGTGGCTGACGACCATTAACCTCTGATGACAGTGCTGGCGTTGCTGGAGTAAAGCAATGTAGTGGAGCAGAGGTGACCCGCGCCCCCTCGCTAAGTTTTAACACTCCCTTGCGTGTGATGTCAGGTGTCCAGGCCCGTGCCGTGTCGTTGGACGAGCCAGCAACTCTGCCCCGTCATCGCATCGCCAGCGACGGCCATTACCAGAACGGCCCTGAGGACGATCCCTCTCCTGATGTCCCACTTCGGTCTCCTGTCCGCTGTGTTTCTCCAGAGTTTGTCAACGCTCTAGCGATGAACCCCGGAGGACGGCCTAAGGAGGTAAAGAGCCGAGGTTTTGGAACTCCTTTTCCCGCCTTTTTATTTTTCTTTGTACATTAACATGTGTTTTTTTCCTGCTCCTCAGAGACACATGCACAGCTACCGGGAGGCCTTCGAGGAGATGGAGGGCGGCCCCATCAGTCCTACACCCATAGTTGGTGGTGAGGTGTTTCCCCAAACCCCTGCCTTCCCCATCTCGCCGCAAACCCCTTACTTCAACCTGTGTAAGTCCCCCCTCTGGCTGACAGATGGCACTGTGGAGCTCAGGCCCAGTTACTGTAGATACTCAGCTATTAGCTCTTTGAGATTTGCTTTAAATGTATTGAATATTATTATATTCAAAATAAGAACACAATTGATATCAAATCTTAACTGAAGGTTGTATTTGACAAGAGAGACAGAGCACATTGCAGCATACTCTAAAAACCACGCCTACCGCAGAGGAAAACAATCAGAGGCACGGTTTACGATAAGTTAGCCAAAACACTGCCAAAGTGCAGGTAAATGTAGCTATCTAAAATCCACAGATTTAAGCATTTCAAAGGATTATTATAGCCACCTATATCCAGCAGAGAGAACATGTTAGCTCTTAGGAAGATAAAGTTAGCTATGTGTTAGTAAGCTAAAGTTAGCTATGTGTTAGCAAGCAAAAGTTAGTTATGTGTTAGCAAGCTAAGGCACTTGCAAACACAATAATACATAGATTTCTGATTTAGCATCCACGTATCAAAGTGCTTTAGCTTAACTTACATATAGTAAGCCTAAAGCTGCCATTTGCTTATTTGGCTTTGTAACAAAATGCTTGCTGCACACATAACGTTAGCTTAGTGTCAGGATACTTCTTATTTACTTCCTATTCTTCCTGCTGATTCTTCCTAAAAGCTAGGCTTTTTGGTTCTGCAGCCTATAAAAAGTTTATTTATAGGTTCTTTATCCTCCTATTACATAGCAGCTTTCAGGTCTTGTCTGTTGTTTGCTAGCGGAGGGAATTGACAAGGAGGCACCATCATGCAATACAAGTCAATGGAGAGCAAAGGTTTGTTTTCCCCTCCGGTGGGGACCGGACTGAAATGTGCTCTGTCTCTATGGTATCATCCTTAGTGCTTACATTAACTCTAAAATGGCTTAATTTCACTATCAGGTCATGTAGCAACATTCATCAACAACATTCATCAATTTATGATATATATATATATTTATTTTTTTACAACAGAAATGTAGATTAACTTGAGATACTGAACTTATTGTAGGAAAGTCTTGAGGTGTAAAATGTTCATTCATGTTTTGAGACTATTGGCAATCGCTCAAGGTACTTTATCTTGACTTACATCCATTTCTTTCTTTTTTTCTCTACTTCATTTGGTACCGAGCATATTCCGAGCAGTGAAAAACAATATCCCGACTATTGCCTCATCTCGTTTTCATTCAGATTGTAAAAGGGCTTCATTTCAAATGTGCAAGTGGGACGTTCTGGCGTTGTGGCCTCGTGTTGGCTCATTAAAAAGCCTGAGCGGCCACATCTCTTAAAGTCTGATTCCTTCTTTTCTCACAAGAATGTCTGCAGTCATCATTCAGTTAGACGCAGACTAAGAAAAAAAGGCCAAGAGAGATAGAAAACAGTCAAGTCAGTTTGGTGTAAATGTCAGAAATTCGAGCGTGGCCTGCTGCTAGATCAGGTGCAATGTTCATCTCACTTTTCTATCCAGCCTGTTTCTTTTCAGTGTAACTATTTCAAAGAAGAAATAAATACAGGAAATACTTGTTTAGGATATTCAAGTCCAGAAAATAGAAAAGATAAAGATAGACATACACACACCCATCTCCACACCCTCCCTACCCTCTCTCCGTCTCACATACACCCCACGCTAAAACAAGAGTTGTGTATTAGGTAACGCGTCGTTGGCCAGCTCGACCAATGACTTCATTCGGTCCTCCTGCCTATCTCCCCTGGGGCACACCCATAAAAGTTTGTCATAAAAACCCACACCATATTTTTAACACGTGCTCTGTGGCATAACATCCCTCCCTCCCTTTACAGGGAGAACACAGTGACGCCCAGTGGTTACCTTGTCTGAGATAAACACATAATCTTGAACTGACATTAATTGGATAAGCATTTTTGAGACAATATGCTAGGCCCTTAATTTTTTGGATTTTTGATAAACCTCAAAACTAGATTCTTTTTTTCTCAGCTGAGCAACAGCTGTAGTTAACTGTCATCAGTTAATTAAGATTAGTTTTGGAGTTATTTGCAAAACTTGTTAAAGGTGCATGGTTAGTTAATTATTTAGTGCATGTGACACCGGATTTAATTACTTTACTATCCATTGCAACGTCATCTTCAGTAGTGTGCCCCTTAAATCATATTCCCAACTGTTCACCTAGACTGTCCGACACACACCACCCTCAATTAAATGTGAAGCATTTAGGTTGCAAGAACAAAGAATTGATTTGGATTCTTTGGTAAGTAGAGGATGCACGTCACTCTGTTGGAGTTCCACTGTCCCACAACGTCAGCCAAATGGATCCCCAATCCCCCAATCCCTGTCCCTTCCCTCTGCCCGAGTGAGCTTTGTCCTTCACTTATCACAGTTCTGCACTGCTTTGGCATGGGAGCCACATGAGAGCAGCACCAGCAACACAATGGGCACACCCATACACTCACATATTCATCAGTAATCAACCTGCAAGTCTCAGAGAGAGACATGTGGGTCAAAAACAGCTCATAACTTCCTCTTACATTAATTGACATAGTTGGAAATGAACCTGTGTCAACAAGACACTAACACTCATGCATAGGCTACATCTACACTACTACGTTTTGATTGGTTAAAAAATGCATACCTTTCTCTAGCTCAAAACGTGTTTCCCAAATACACCGGAGTTTAGAATGCCAACATAAAGAAAGCGTAAGGAGACGGACATCTGGCCGAACTTTTGGCGGCACTGGAACAATACCGTGAATGAAACGTCTTTAATATACACTACACTGTAGTCTGCATGGGCACCACCGGAGATCTTTGGAAACAACGATGCACATCAGTCAGTCTCATCCGTTAGGTGACTTACAGACCTTTCAGTAACAGTTCCACCTCGGCGTCGGTCCAAGCTAATAAATCCCTGCTCTTACTTTTCACCATTGTTGTTCTTTCTCACTTATATATCCATGATTTTTTAACGCAGATTAGTCTCGCTTTGCCAGACCCTCTTCCACGGCGCTGCACGGTAGGGTCCGGCTAGTCCACACCTTATTCTGGAATGGGAGAAGAACCTGCTCTGGTTTATTTGGCGTGTCTTTAAAGCAATCACAGTTGTCTTGGCTAGCGTTATTACATAGTCTCAGGAAGGAACTTGTTTTGGTGGAACATGTGTACGTTCAGAAGTAGTTTCAGTCGTCAACAGAAAACTCAGATTGGACAGATAGTCTAGCTAGCTGTCTGGATTTACCCTGCAGAGACCTGAGGACCAGGTCACCATAGTCCTCAGATTGGACAGATAATCTGGCTAGCTGTCTGGATTTACCCTGCAGAGATCTGATAAACCAGGTAACCATAGTCCTCAGATTGGACAGATAATCTGGCTAGCTGTCTGGATTTACCCTGCAGAGATCTGAGAACCAGGTAACCATAGTCCTCAGAAATCATGCAGAGTTTAAAATTACAACAAAGAAAGCGGAAGGAAATGGACAAAGAAGAAGTACAAACGTCATAATGTCTGTTGTGTGTGGAAGTGGAAGGTCATGGATATAGACTAACTGCAGAGTAACTTCAGACAATCTGCTTGCAGTGTATGCCAATGGTCATGCAATATGAGTTGTGTTACATTGACCGAGGTTAGCTCTGCTGCTGGAGCTCCAGCTCTTGTGTGGACGGAGATCGTTTTGTTTAGTGTAGATGTAGCCACACACACACATCCACAGATACATCCTTCCAATCACCCAGCAGCTGCTGCTCTCTGTGTTGCTCTTGTCATCTTGTGTATAAGTTCTTGTTGCTGCCTTGTTTCACCAAAACCAGCACCCTGCCTGCCTGCTGTCTTAAACATCAAATCATGAATCACATCAAATCGTGAGTTGAGTGTATCGTTACATCCCTACTCACAAATGTAAAAGATCAACAACTAAGGATCACAAACTACATGAGGAGTTCCTGGGGAACCACGTCCCCTTTGTTCAGTTTGACCCAGCTCTGCTTGTGTTTGACACACACCTTAATCTGCTGTTGGCAGAGTGGGGGGGGGGGGGGTCACTGCCAGCGTGTCAGCCGGTGATCAGTCTCATGCATGTTTGCCCCCCCCTGTGAGAGCATGAGCGCACCCCTCTGAACATGCTGCTCCTGTGTGTTAAGCTGTCTTGATGCCTTGTTGTCTTGACAGCTGTTTACTTGTGTATTATATAAAAGAACAGAGGTCTTCAACAAGGGGTCCGGGACCTCTTGGCGGCCCTTACAAATTATTGTTTTAATGGTTAAAAAAAACATAAAAACGTTTGTACTCAAATCCAACATATTATTTGTAAAGATGCATCTTTTTCTACACAACATTGATGACAGGCTTACTGGCTTGTAGTTTAGGTAGTCACAGGTATTCACTGTGCTATATTTTAACATTAAAACATGATGTATGAATATATAAATATGCCAACAATGCACTATCCAAATATCTCTGTAAAGGCTTTATGGTGCCCTACATGTTATTGTTGGCCCAGTTTAAGTTTCAACTCAATTTTATACAATTAAAATACTACATATAGGATGCCCCTGTCTCCTTTTCAGCTAAGGGGTCCTTGGCCTAAAAAAACGTTGAAGACCCCCGTATAAGAATATACAGCAGCGATGATTTGCTGGTTGTTTTATACACTCTGGCATCATTTTCTGATGTATAATGTTTTCTAAAAACAAAGCAAAAAGATAAATGATTGCTAGACTGTGTCAACAGGTAGCAGCTGTCAAGATGTCAGTGATGTATGATGCTGTGTGGTGATAAGTGTCCCCTTGTCTTCAGGTCGGTCCCCCCCTGGTCTTGCCAAGACTCCACTGTCAGCCCTGGGTCTGAAGCCCCACAACCCAGCGGACATCCTGCTCCATCAAACAGGCTCAGGTTGGTCAGAACACTCACTTCTTTATTGAAACTAACTAAATAAGTATGATCAGATGAAAAACACAAAAAAGTAATAATGACACACACACACAGACACACACACAAACACACACACCAAATATCATGAGTATGGCACAGAAAAGAGCTCTCTTGCTGTACCACTGTTCCTTTACATGATTCTGTTTCTCTGGATTATCTCCAATGATGCTCCACAGATGATGAGAGCAGTGAAGGTGAGGAAGGTAAGATTGCTGCTCTAACGCCACAGATCATCATCAACATCCCACGTTTTAACCTCTTCCACTCCATTGGTCTACCTACGTATGGCTTGTTTGTAGTTTGTGTGGCCAAACCATTACTGTTTTCGTTTCTTTTCTGGAGAAGCCAAACCATTCTCATGGCAGCATATACTATTTCAGGCCTATCCATCTTGTCCACAGTTTTCATACTACTACTACTATCTCTGTCACACAACTACAATGCTACAAAGGTAAAGGGAATACCAAATACAGACAGGAAAGCAGAAAAAAAAACGTATGGCTCACAGAGAACCTTTATTTCTCTCTTACGCAGCACCAAGAAGCTACGTCGAGTCCGTGGCGATGTCAGCATCGGCGGGCGGAGAGCAGCCCACGTCCACTCGGAGACTTAGTCCACCGGGAGAGACTACAGGCCACCAGAGAAGTCCAAGTCCCTCCTCCGACACGCTGAACCCACCTTTGTCCAGCAGCAGCCCCATCCAGATCTCACCGAGGTGAGACCAATAAACAATGCTCTTTAACTTTGGCCAGATCTTTCACTGGAAGATTGGTTATTTTGTTAAAGCTTTAGTGGACAGAACACCCGTTCCATTCAAGCCATTGCCAAACGAGACAATACAAAGCTAATTAAGACCTTCAGAGACACAACAGTCTCTCTGTATTCCTCAGCATGACTGTGTTTACTACATGGTGTCATCCGGCCACATTTGGGATGCATTTGAAAATAAAGACTTGTGGTTTGGAGCCATGGGTGGCTTCTTGTTTTCAAGCACATAGTGCCTTCCCTGTCAATTGCTCATTTTTGTAATTATTATTTTAACTTTCTACTCAAATATTCAGATTGTAATAAACTAAACTTTAATAAACAAAGTTTAATGCTTTTTAATCTGCAAAGTCTAGCATCCAAATAAACAGTTGTATGTGTGTAAAACTTCTGCAAGGTTCATAAACGTTTCCAAATCTCTTCCAGTGATCGCCCCGTAGCAGAGAGCAGCGTTAGCACGCCGTCCCAACCCACATCTGATTCAGGCTTCCGGTCCCAGGCTACAGAGAGTGCCTACCCCACTCCCACCCCCTCATACCAAGCCCTGAATACCCCCACCTCTTCCTACCTGGATTCCAGCTCTCCCACCTCTTCCTACCTTGGCACTACAACCCCTACACCATCCTACCTTGGCCCCAACAACCTGCTGGGGGGCTATGCGGTCTCAGATCCCAGCCCACCCACCTCCGAACCCTCCCAGACAACGCTCAGCCGTGGAAGTCCCTATGAACAGCACCGGACCAACATCCTTAGATCCCCCTACAACCCGGTCCTCCAGCAGCGCCCGTGTGCCAATCAGGATGGTCCTATCATGGGCCATCACACGGCGCCGGCTAACGGCTTTGATGTGGGTACGCTGGGTCTCAGTGGCAGTCCCGTCCTTGGTCGCCGCCCGTCTCAGGGTGCTCAGAGCAGCCCGGTCCTCAGCAGACAGGCCTCTCTGGGACAGGCGTCTCAGCGTAGCCCGGTTCTCAGCAGACAACCGTCCCTGGGCCAGTCCATGCAGATCAGCCCCGTGCTCGGCCGACAGCCATCTATAACCCACCAAGGAAGTCCGGTTCTGGGCCGTCACCCATCTGAATCGCAGGTAGAGAAGGAAAGAGTACAAAATTACTCTACCAGGGTTAACCCCAGTGTGTTGCAGGCCTGGTGACCCACTAGGCCTAAGTTGTCCCCCACCAGGCCTAAGCCACTGGGAAGTAGTTTTGATGTGTTTGTAAGACGTTTTTAAACTACATTTACGTTGGGGTGGCTCGGTTGGAAACTTAGACGTAGTCATATTTTCAAATCTCCAGTTAGCTTTTAGCACTGAATTAATGTAGAGCCCTGTGAAATCTGTTTTACAGCTTTGTTAAATTCGCAATTTCGAGATTAAGTCCATGATTCTGTTATCAGAAACTATCGGGCCCTACATTAAAACTGCCATCGGTCTAAACAACTTTTGTGGGGGAAACCCTGTAAAGTAAAAGTACTGTTACTTTGATAAACTCCTGCTTAAGTGTAAGTAAAATTGCATTAAATGTATAAAACAAACTTCTCAAGTAATAGTAAAAAGTAGCTCATTTAAAATGTACTCAGATTAAAAGCTACTTAGTTACCTTTTTAACAGTAAAGAAACACGTTGACAAATGACATTAAATACATTTAGGGAGGTATGATGTATCATCGACCCTCGAGTTTAACTCCAGCTGAATCTAACTGGTCGGCACCGTTGGTGGCCGTTCTCCATCCTTTTTCAGATTTTAGGGTTAAAAAACACCAACGACCCATTTTTCCCTGCAGTAGTTTCCGGGACTCCATTTTTTTCCTTGCATTTTTTATTTACATTTATTTTTCTCACTTTGTAATGGATCTGATTTATAATGAAGCAAAGTTTAAACAAAATGTACTTGAGAAAAAATAAAAGTACGGATTTTAAAAAGTAGAAGTACAAAAAAACAGTACTGTAATGATTTTTTTTAAATCCATTATTATTTTTTTACTTTATTTTTTTAACCAATGAGTCACCTAAATATCTTCTGTTTATTCAGTCCAGCAGACAGCAGACATCATGTTTCCACCCAAACAGAGCGCGAACAAAAAAATGCAGAAAAGACGCATTATGTTCTTCATTACAAAGGAAATAAATGTCAGCCTGACCGACATGTGATGTGCATTCTTCTTAGAAAACATTTAGTTTTTAGAAATAACTCCTGATAAATTGTCTCCAGAAGTGCATTAGTCAACTTCTGTTTTTGTTAAAGAAGAAATAGAAAAACTCGGTAGTATTGAACCGCAATACATCTACAATTGCAGTAAATGAAAAATCACACTACAAGTCAAATTGGTACCTATGTTTTGTGAAAGAATCGAATCGAACAAAAGCATATTGCCCCAGCCATTGTTACAGTGTCAGTAACTTGAGTTATTTGTTTCTTTCCACCTCCGTATCCAAGGTGTCCCAGAGAAGCCCCAGTCTGGACCGCCACCCCATGCACAGCGGGTACACCACCCCAGATGAGAGACACGGGAACCTGTCGCGACAGAGCAGCTCCTCGGGTTACCAGGGCCCCCCTACTCCCTCCTTCCCCATCTCCCCTGCAGGCTACCAGGATGGAGGGTCGATGGGGATGGGTGGAGGGTTCCGACAGGGCAGCCCCGCCCCCGGTTTCCAGCCCCAGCTTCCAGAGAAGAGGCGCATGTCGAGCGGCGATAGACCAAACGGAGCACTGTCCTATGGCACACTGAACGGGAAGATAATGTCCCCGATGGGTGGAGCAGGCACGCCCAGCTACTTCCACACCCTCTCCGACTTCTCAAGGTTCAATATGCCCGGTAAGGCCGTCATCTGGAGTCACATGAAAAGGAGTCCCTCTCTGTTTCCCTCCCTTTCTGTGACATTCTTTTGTTTTTTGTTGCAGACGGAAGTCCCGAGAGCAGGCTGAATGTCAAGTTTGTCCAAGACACGTCCAAGTTCTGGTACAAGCCAGATATTTCCAGGGAGCAAGGTAAGATGCTGAAAGACGTAAATGACCTTAAATGACCTTTAGACACTTGACCTTTCATTTCTGCTTTGTGGTGCCAGATGCCTGCTGGGGAATTGGCGGTTCAGTGTGTGTGTGCCAAAATGTTTAGACAGTTATATTAAGGAATATTCCACCTGAAACCTATGTTTTGAATATCAAATAGTCAGCTTCATAAGGTGGAGCTGAAAGCTTTGCAGCATGCAGCTATGCTTGTCCGTAAGAGGCAAGTTGTTTATGTTGTACCACGTTGAACCAATTATACCACGTTAAGCTTTTTCACGTTATAAAGCACGAAACATAATCACTTTCCATAAGTGATGTACACACATACGCAATAATGAATATGCATGAAGATTAAAAAAAATAAAAAAAATAAGTACAAACCTGCAGATCTCTGTACTGTACGTTTGTGTTTAGCTGTGAGGTCAGTGGCTTTTGGCTGCCACATCTGCATTTGCTCATGGCCGGTATTGGTTTAAAGCATGGTAAATACAAGCATATGCTCAACTGCAATGACATCACACACACACACACACACACACACACCCACCCACACACACACACACACACATATACTTAGTGCCATGCAGTCCCAGAAGAAAAGCCACAACATATGTAGAGAATTAGATAACATCTGCATGTGTTGCTCATCTCCACCATCTTCCTTCCTTAAACTATCACATGTGGAAAGGCGGAGGCATTGAACTAAATACTGAAGTAATTGATCCAAAGCTGTTCTCCTTTAACAATAGCGTGTCTAAATCAAAGTGTCTTGTTAAAAGCTGTATTTTTTAATGAAATGCAGACTGACAATGGGCCAGGACTTGAGTTGCTCCTTTGCTCTTGGTTGTTCTTTAACGTTTTGTTAGCGTCTTCTTTGGTTCACCATGATCCTTTAACGAGCCGACTTCCTCTACACTCCAAACTATGTTATCCAAGTTTATTCTGAAACTAGCAGCGGTGGAATGAAGTATTCAGATCCTTTACTTCAGTTAAAAGTACTAACACCACACTGTAAAAAATGAAAATGTGACTTAAAGTAATAGTAATGTATAATCAGGAAAATGTACTCAAAGTATAAAAGTAAAAGAACACAATGCAGAAACATCCTCACATTGTAGAACTGGAAACGATCCAAACTGTTCTGTAGATCAACAAGTGTTTAATGGTCTAATCCTCTCTGGACTAGTAGGCCGTTATAGTGTTGGCTAGTTTAATGTATACTAAAATATTGTCTTTTATAAACTACATGTGTTTTGTGTGCAAAAATTTTAATTGATGCCACTGTCGCTTCTACGTCACCCGGATCGTTGGTCTGATTGGTTGAATGATGATCCAATTGCGTACAGAGTCCTCTGAACTATGCCCGTTGGTCTCTTGTGCAGAGAAAATACAGAGCAGACTCTAAAGGTAGTAGCAGAGTAGAAGTAGAAAGTAACATGAAAAGAAAAGACTTTAAAGAAAGTACAAGTACCTCAACATTTGTACTTAAGTACAGTACTTAAAGTAAGTAAATAAGTAAATTAGTTACGTTCCACCATTGGAAACTCCACTTAAAAGCCACTTAAAATCAAAGAGTTGATTGTGGCCTAATGTTCGTGTCGCTATCACCAGACCAAGCCAAGCTCAATAGACTTGAGACCGAGTGTTGGTCTGGGGAGTCTGCTCTGTATTTTCTCTGCACAAGAGGCGTGATCGACAGGCATAGTTCAGATGACTGTGTTCTATTGGATAGTCCTTCAACCCATCGGAGCAATGGTCCAGTTGACATTGACATTGACAGCGGCATCAACGGGTTAGCTGCTCTTCAGTGGTGTTTGGTGGCTGCAGCTATGTTGAAAGTTAAAAAAGAAGCTGCTTGGTTCCTTCTCTATCGTCATGGTGTTAAACCACCAATAGCACAGCAGGTAGAAAAGCCAGTTTGTGATTGGTTCCCGCAAAATTGTGAACTATAGCAGGAGAATTAAACGTGCAGGTTTCCAGACCGAGCTGCAGGGCGGAATCAAACCTTAAGCTAGACCGGGTTTACCCAGTCTAGCTTAAGATACTGAATGTATCACTACCCTCACAACCAATGTTCTGACAGTGTGAAATACCCTGACTGTCCACTTTGTTACAGCCATCGGCCTGCTGAGAGAGAGGGAGCCTGGAGCCTTTGTGATCCGGGACAGTCACTCGTTTAGGGGGGCTTACGGCCTGGCTATGAAGGTGGCCTCTCCTCCACCCTCAGTGCATCAGAACAAGAAAGGTAGGGGGTCACTAATGCACCAAGTATTTACTCCAGTGCTTTGTGTAGCTCTTCTTCCTCCATGTAGTTTGATGGCTCGGTGTTCGTCAGCTGTGTGGTACCTAGACTCCCTCTCTTTTGTTGCAGGTGACATCACCAACGAGCTGGTGAGGCACTTCCTGATTGAGAGCAGCCCCAAAGGAGTGAAGCTCAAGGGCTGCCCCAACGAGCCTTACTTTGGTCAGTGGAAGCATCCTGCTGCCCTCTCTCTACCCTCGAATACACACTCACATGAAGAAAGGTTTCCTTCTGTGTCTGTCAAAGTTCTTTAAAGTGTCCATATTCTGCTCATTTCCAGGATCATAATTGTATTTTGAGGGTTGTACCAGAATAGGTTTCCATGGTTTCATTTTCAGAAAACACCATATTTCCGTTGTACTTCACTTGCTGGAGATCCTCTTTTCACCCTGTGTGTTAAGATCTCTGTTTTAGCTACAGAGTGAGACATCTCACTTGTTTTAGCTACAGAGTGAGACATCTCACTTGTTTTAGTTACAGAGTGAGACATCTTACTTGTTTTAGCTACAGAGTGAGACATCTCACTTGTTTTAGTTACAGAGTGATACATCTCACTTGTTTTAGTTACAAAGTGAGACATCTTACTTGTTTTAGCTACAGAGTGAGACATCTCACTTGTTTTAGTTACAGAGTGAGACATCTTACTTGTTTTAGCTACAGAGTGAGACATCTCACTTGTTTTAGCTACAGAGTGAGACATCTCACTTCTATCTTATCTTTGTTGGGAGCTGCACATGCTCAGTAGCTCGGTAAGGTCCCATCAGCTAGATAACTCTTTCTCCAGCTTTGGTCAGTCCAAGGCAGGATCAGCTGGGAGACTTCTTCTAGACCAGGGACACAACAGGGACAGGAAGTAGAGCAGGGACAGGAAGTAGTTCTTTTGGTGATTATGGTCAACTAGTGTGTGTTGGAGCAGTGTTTAGCCATTGAGAATGAGCTAGTATGCTAGCATGCTACGGTAAGCCACCTCGTCTCTAGGGACGTAGAAAGCCGTGCACGTGTTGAACAGCTCACCCGTAGACTGAAGACAGAGGACGTTCAGAAACTGTATCTCACATGTAACTCAACAGCATTGATGTTTTTTTTCAAGTTCCAAGTGTGTGGAAGCAGCAGAGACACAAAATAACACCCCAAATCCCAGAAAAAGTGATTTTTTTCATAATATGGGCACTTTAAACATGTAATCCTACTTTAATTATAGTAGTTAAGGTAGTGATCTAACTCATGTTCTCTTTACTAATTACACTGTGCAAGGCTGTGAGTGTGTGTGTGTGTGTGTGTGTGTGTGTGTGTGTGTGTGTGTGTGTGTGTGTGTGTATATGTGTGTGTGTATATGTGTGTGTGTATATGTGTGCGTGTGCGTGCGTGTGTACTGAGAGAGATGGCTGCCAGATCCACGATGAGGAAAGTTGACATCTGTTAACTTTGTCTTGCCTTCTCTTGATTTCTTCCTCCCAACTCATCATCCATTCTTCTCTTTTCCTTGGTTGGTTTTATTTTACAACTACCAATACCAAAATAATGTGTTTCTTTTCCTACATTTACAGTAGTTTGTTTTAAATCTAACAAGCCACACTCAACCAAGTCCACCCAACCTAAAAAGAGGAATTATGGGAAGTGAAGTTCCTGCTGTCAGGAATGGAACCAGAAGTGTCCGTTTTTGTTATTCACGATGGAGTTATTAAATGGGAAATGCGTCCATTGTGCTATGAAAGTCTGTTCACAGGTCTTAGGGAGTACTAGTGCATATGTGGAAACAAGTTGTATATATGTAAGTGTTTGTGACTGTTTGCTGTGTCTGTTTGACAGGCTGTCTGTCTGCCCTGGTCTACCAACATGCCATCACTCCACTGGCCCTACCCTGCAAGCTGCTCATCCCTACCACAGGTCTGTGGAGCCAAGTGTGTGTTCAGCAGCGAACATGCATTATTAAGCGACTGTGTGTTGTTTCTGAGTACAGTTTTGATCACATTACATTCACATGCTTTCTACAGTTAAAGGCTCTAGACGCTCTAATCTCTTTAAACCGTACTGTACTGTAACTTTACACATGGGTGTAAAATGCATTTAACGGATGGGGGGAGGGGCAATACACAAAACATTTACTAGAGAGAAATAGAGAACTTTTTCGCTTTGGTCCTCCTACAGGTTTAAGGCAGAATTGTCCATTACTTTACCTTATGCAGTGGACAATTCCACTTCCAACCTGTAGGGGGACCACAGCGGGAAAAGTTCTCTAGTGTTGCTTTAAGAGCAATTATTGAAGGGGCCCACGTAATACAGACGGACTGCGTGTCACTCCCCAACGTGAGTCAAGTGCACATTTGAGCTAACGAGAGACTTCTGTAATGTCAACACAGTAACAATGGACCTACTTAACAAAGTTGGTTCATTGCTGGCTACAAGTTAGCATCAAACACAACAAAGGCTGTCACTTGAATGGCGTTTTGAGCTAACGCTAGCAATCAAACTATCATAGATCGCTACAACGTTTTTGAAATGATTTCCCTGTTCTGTTCTGTTACATGGCTTTTACTAATTTCAGAATGCCACATTATGGCGTAAACCGTTTATATCTGAGCATGCACGACTCAACTCTGCACTCGACTCACATCTGGCAGTGACGCTGCGTACGGTTACCGTTCAGGGAGTAAACCAAGCAGTGGTCCAAACCACTGTGAGGCATGGGAGGGGGGCACTCAAAATAGTTCTGAACGTAAAATGCCTTTGCATTTATATTGTTTTACTACTTACACAGTTATTTGAAGTATATATTATGTGCAATACACTATTATTATACTAATTAATAAGAATTTTACTCTCAGATGGGGTGGGTCCTGATCCCCCTGACGCCCCCTTGATTTCTTATGAGTACCACAAATTAAGATTCATAAACAATATAAGAGGATAGGATGCATTATATCTTTTTAAATTATTTTAATTCAAGGCATTTCCATCTATGAATAGTTTGGTTGCTAGGCACGAGTTAATACTAATTACCATAAATGTATTATAATATATAAAAACATTATATAACAGTGGTAGTGAGTCTGGAACCTACAAATAACAAAGAAAGGCATATTCTAATGTTTAGTGTAGGAAATGATGATGGAGCCATCGATGCAACTAAATAAAAGACGTATGTCCCCTCTCTGGTGCTGAACGCAGATCTCATCGAGGAAGCTCCAGAAGTGGCAGCACCGAATCCTCTGGCTGAAAGGCTGAAACAAGGAGCAGGTAACACAGAAACCCACCCTCATTCTTTCTTTTTGTTAAACTCAGTGCTGCCAAGGGTCCAACACATTCTCACTCCTACCTCGTCGAACAAACGCTTGGTCTGGATCCCTGGCGTCTCGTTTTGAAAGCTCACGTTCTTCTACATGATGAGATTAGACAATTATTGATCCCAAATTGTGACATTTCAGTGCTACAGCAGCAAAATGCAAGACACACAGCTCATATACAGAATATACAAGAAATAACCAATAATAAATAGGTTGGAATACAAGAACAAATATTCAAAACATAAAGAGGAAAATAATTCAAAGGAAAGAATAAACAAACTTTATACAAGCGGCCCTCAACAGCTTGACCAATCATGAGTCAATCACAGCTGTCAATTGTAAGGTTTCACTCCATTTTTTATATTATTAAATAACAAAAAAAAAAAAAAAAACTGTTTGAAAAATGAACATTTGAACAAACATCCTAAAATGACCTTAAATGACAGAAACCATCTTTGGGGAACACTTTTAATTGAATTCAAATTTGACGTGTACTTAGTTTTTTTTATTGTGATACATGGAGTGGGTGGGCTTTTAGCCTATACTGCAGCCAGCCACCAGGGGCCATCCAGATGTTTTGGCTCCATTTATGCAGTCTATGCTAGAGATATTCAACAGCGGGTCCCTGACCCCTAGGGGCTCCTCAGAGTTACTGCAGGGGGCCGCAAATGATGTTAAAAAATTATTTTCCGGAAGCTTGTTTTTTTTGTTTAGTTTTTTTAATCTAAATGCCTGAAAAATAAATATCAATATAAATCCAGCATATTATAACAAACATAAATTATTTGGCCTTTTTTTAAAAGTAAAAGCTAAGGTAAAGTAGCAATTATGGTAGCCATAATACCATAAATAATCTTATTATTAATTAAGATTAAGGATTCACTGTGCCTTCCACATATATGTTTAACATCAAAACATAATGTAAAATATAATATAGCATAATTCATTCATTTTCATACATGTAACTTCAGCCAAGTGGTCCTTGGCCTACAAAACGCTGAAGGCCCCTGGTCTATGCATTGACCCCTGGTTTTGACCCATCCATCTACCAAACCACTGACGCTGATCGAGCTGTCTTCTTTGACGAGTTGGGAGTAAGAACGGGACGGTCTCAGTTTTTTAAGACTGAAATAAAGCTTTGACGTTTTAGGACATTAGCGGCCACTTTAATAAATGTGTCCTGAATCATCCTATTCACTTGTTCTGACAACATGACGTCCTTGTTATCCCAGTGCAGAGGGCCCCTGCTGATTCCCATGGTAAACCCTGTGCACTTTTATATGGAAACCTACATCTGGAATGTGCATCCCATGTGTCTGTCCCTGTTTGTTTAACCTGCACAAATGAAGATAAAAGATGTCTGGCCCCGTTTAACCGAACTCTTGGAGATGTATTTACATTTCGTCTGTTAACATCAGCGTCCAGCTTCCTGTCCGTACTGTAACAAGCAGAATGTCTCCATGTGGAATGATGTGGATGGATTTGTTGACCCCTAGCTTTGTCCAGTCAGCATGTTCTCGAATGAGAAGAATTCAAGATTTGTTTTGCATGATTTGGTCAAAACAGGCGTTGGTAACATTTGTAACAGGACTCATTTTGGAATAAATACAAGTTGTTTGGGTTTCGTCCTCAGAATGACTGTTCCGTTTAAAAATGTCCACCTGTTGCGATCTTGACATCTCTTTTTTGGTATCTGACTGGGACATCTGCTCTCTTCCCAGCATGCAACGTGCTCTACATCAACTCAGTGGAGATGGAGTCCCTGACAGGCCCTCAGGCTGTTGCCAAGGCGATATCTGAGACACTGGCTGCCTCTTCTCCAGCTACTGCCACCGTTGTGCACTTCAAGGTGTCTTCACAAGGCATCACGCTGACCGACAACCAGAGGAAGTAAGTCTGGAGCCCGGCTGTAACGTTTGATGCCTCCCGAGATCAACACTGCATCACATTAGTAGGAGGGCCGGGTATCGTCGATTCGTTAATAAATGGATTCTAGTCCGATTCACACGGTCCCAAATCGATTCTAGTTAAGAACCGACCCCAAAGCAGTTACATTAATGTACTTTGTGATGGAAGTTTCTGTTCAGCGAGGGAGGAATTTGTGTTGAAGAAAAAGACCTTGGTGAAACAAAATAAAGACAGGCTAGAGACTGGATTAAAAGTTCAGATATTCGGTGAAAGAGTTTAATTATTTTCTCGAGAGAACAACCAACAAAAATGACGAGAACAGCAGTTCACAATGCAACAGAGTAACAAGGTGACACCATATTTATTTAACATGGACACACAATAAAGTTCACCTCTACAGACTCTACAGTCAGGGAGTATTGATTTCATTCACATATCTTGAGGTGACACAGGGAACCATTTGAAACATTTGAGCCATATGTAACCTATCTTTAGAGGGTTACTTAACCCACTTCCCTTCAATGTAGCACAAACTAGTTGGTCCTAATGGATTCCTTAGGTCTTCTATTTTCATATGATTCTTATCGATACAGATGACAGATCGACTCTCGGATTTCATGAATGGATTTTAGATCATTAAAATGAACATCGTTTTAAATGGATAATAATAATGAGACTTCGCTGCAGACAGAGTTTGGTGTCTGAATGCGTGAGAGACATGAGATGCTTGTTTTGATGGGCAGGTGTCGACATGAGCCACTGCACACAGTCAGAGGCAATACCACCAACACAGGATTAACGGATCCCAGTGTTTCAGGGAGACAAAACAACGCATGCAGAAACAGACCAGAACTAAGCTCAGCACCATGAGTGATCGAGCCTTCGGCTCTGTCGCTCCTCAGACTTGGAACCTCCTCCCTGACCATCTGAGGGCACCACAGACTATTGAGACCTTTAGACCTTTTCTGGGCATGCTGGCCTTACAGGGAGGAGTTTTGAGGGCATTCTTGGCATGCTGGTCTTACGGGGAGGTGTGTTCAGGTGCATTCTGGGTATGCTGGTCTTACGGGGAGGTGTGTTTGGGTGCATTCTGGGTATGCTGCTCTTACAGGGAGGTGTGTTTGGGTGCATTCTGGGTATGCTGGTCTTACAAGGAGTTGTTTTGAGGGCATTCTGGGCATGCTGGTCTTACGGGGAGGTGTGTTCAGGTGCATTCTGGGCATGCTGGTCTTACAGGGAGGTGTGTTTGGGTGCATTCTGGGCATGCTGGTCTTACGGGGAGGTGTGTTTGGGTGCATTCTGGGCATGCTGGTCTTACGGGGAGGTGTTTTGAGGGCATTCTGGGCATGCTGGTCTTACAGGGAGGTGTGTTTAAGTGCATTCTGGGCATGCTGGTCTTACGGGGAGGTGTGTTTAAGTGCATTCTGGGCATGCTGGTCTTACGGGGAGGTGTGTTTAGGTGCATCCTGGGTATGCTGGTCTTACGGGCCCGGCACACGGACCCTTTTTTCTGCCATCAAACTGGCAAAAGTGGATTGGGACACTAGATAGTTAAAGTAAGACCCCTTATCTGCATTGAGTTCTTGTAGATTATAGTCCATCTTGGCCAGCTGGACGTGTATAATCTGGGGCTGGAATCAGATAACCGATATCCTGGTGGGAAGCAGGTATCGGCCGTGCTCCGTGTATCAGCATGCTGATGTACACAACCTCTACGCTGAACTAATGTGTGCATACTTCATAATGCACACTCTCACAATGTTTTTCCTTTCATTGTATTTTGGCGTTTGTCTAATCTCTTCTGTAACGTTTTCTGCTTTTACAGGCTTTTCTTCCGACGCCACTATCCCACCAACACTGTCACGTTCTGCGATACCGACCCTCAGGACAGAAAGTGAGTACAGAGACATGAACAGGATTTCTTTAAAATAAATTCCACTAGTGGTTTGTTTGAGGCTGTTCAAAAATTAGAAGAAATTCCAAATTCTTGCTATTCTTAACAGCTTTGTCCACTGTTTGTGTTATTATTTCCACTATTATTGATCGTGTGAGTCATGCGTTTTACTCATCTGATGCAGTTAAAATCTCAGAAACTTACCAGCAGGTCCACCATTCATCAGTCTGCAGCTGTCTTAAAATATTAACACTTGTTTAAATCTCTACAGGTGGAACAAGCCTGAGGGAGGCACAGCCAAGTAAGTTAGCCTCTGTCACACAGCTACTGATCTGATGTCTGATCTGAACAAAGGGGATTATTCAGTGAATCATATTGGAATCACATTTAACTAACTAAAGGACCGTACCTCGGTTTGTCTAAGTGTAAACTACTTAATCTGACACTCACTGTAGTATTTAAGTAGCCAGCAATGATTAGATGTTTTTTTTTTTTTTCTAATCACATTTGATTTTTCCATTCTGCAGATCACATCATCTGCAGCCGTGCTCATCTGTAGTCTTAGTTAAGAGTTAGCTGGTAATTTGCAACATTCGTTTTAAATATCCCCTAATATCAAAAAACTCGTCAGACTAGGTGTGTTATTTTAAAACTGATGCAATTTAAAACTGTATCTGTTTAAATAAATATTTCAAAGTAAAAATGTTAGTTTAAGTCCCATATTGTAAAAAGTGAGATTTCCAAGTCATGGTTTTAATTCTAAAGCAGGTCCACTGTCACTATAATAAAGGGAAAAGCCTCATAAACAATCTTTAAAAAAAGAAATGCATGATGCCTGTATTCAGAAACCTTTAAAACCTTTAAACGAGCCGTCAGGACATCTGAATGGTTTTGATGTCCGCTACAGGGCCATTACAGTCATTCCCCGACTGCAATGAAGATGCAGAGATTTAGAGCGAAGCTGCGGATGACCCAGAAACACTGACCAATCAGAGCAGACTGGGCTTTATCGGGAGGGGGTTCTTAAAGAGACAGACACTTAAACGGAGCTTTTAAGACTAAGGTCTCAAACAGGTCTATTCAGATATAGAGGATGAGAAAAAGAATGTGTTTTCTAACATTAAAGCATGTAAACATGTTCCAGTAGAAACCCAAAATACTAGTAGAAACCTGAAAATGAGCTTAATATGGGACTGTGGAAATTGCGGCAAGATGCAAGAGACAACTTCTCACGTTGAGCACACGAAAAGCGCGGCTCGTTTATTTAACAGGAGAAAACCATAAAATACAGACTAAGGCGCTGAGCCTAATGCCCACCTCATCACGCATTCACAACTTTTAAAGGGGCCTTGTTCCCTGAACAGTTATCATTAACTGTGGTGACTCAAGGGCAGTAAATTACATGTCTAATTAAATGTGTGTGGAACAACACTTAGCAACAACGTGAATTATGCATGTCACAGTCACTACAGGACCTTTAATGGAAAAAAGCTAATGGCAAACAAACTAAGTTGAATCTAAATATCTTCTTCATAAATTCAGTTCTCTATGGATACGGAGTCTATCATAGACACAGTCCAATGCTTATGCACGGCGGCCTTCACAAATGCCTCTCCAACGCTGTCTTTCAGGCTGTTTGGGTTCGTGGCGCGGAAGCAGGGAAGCACAACGGACAACGTCAGCCACCTCTTCGCCGAGATTGACCCTGAGCAGCCCGCCAACGCCATCGTCAACTTCGTCTCCAAGATGATCGCCGCGCAGAAACGATGAGAGCTGGCCGCAAAACCCTGGCGCTTTTTTTTTTTTTTTTTTTTTTTTTTTTTTTAAAGCCTTTGGTTATTTTCTTTCCTTTTAACTACGGACACTTACTTTCGGTTGTGGACAGTTAAGCATTTGCTTTTACGCGTCACCTTATTTTTTCTGCTCTTTTACATTTATGTGTGTTACTGTGTGTTTGTGAACGCAAGAGAACAAAATGGAGAGCGTGTGTGTGCGTGTGTGTGTGTGTGTGTGTGTGTGTGTGTGTGTGTGTGTGTGTGTGTGTGTAGCCTTCATGCATGTGCTTTTCTTCTTGGACGGACTCCAGAATGGACCAGAGGAAGTGCGGGATGGGGCGTGGCTGTGTGTGCCCGGGTGCCGGGAGGCGGTTCGGGTCTCCCTGGCAGGGTAACTAACACGAACCGGGGAGAGGGAATGACATTGTGTGTGCAAATGTTAAATTGTTTTTTAGCAGTTGTTTCATTTTTATTTTTTCTAAGAGAAGAAGTCAAGTTGTGTGATGTAAAGGTGGATTGTAAATCTATCAGGCTTTTGACCCGTCAACCAAAGATTTCAAAAAGAAAAAAGAAAAAAATCAGTCAGGGCGCGTATAGTGTGCCATTGTCAGAGCGTCGGAAGTATTCTTTTGTAAACTAAAATATGGCTACTTGATCAAAAAATACTGTTTCCTTCTGTATGTACTGATGCTGTAGGTCAAGCCTGCACCGCTGCCGTCTCAGCTGGTGAGGTCTGTGTAAATATTCTGGATTGCTTTAAGAGTAGGACTGTTCTAGATGACATTTGGTGCCTGACTTATTTTGTAATGCAGAGCTTTGTAAGAAAAAGAACATGAAAAAAATCATCCAGGCTGTCTTAAATACACAAATAGCCAAAGTATAAAATATGGTTGCTCTCCAAAATGGCCGCAGGTCCTTCCTGTTCAATGTAGCAGTGTCGCTAAGGATGCTACAGATGCTATTCCTCTCTGAAGCGTAGCTAGAGTCGGACGATACCAGCGACCTTCTCGTGCGTCTACGATGTCTGAGTGAACAACAAGCTTCAGAGAGAAACTCACTGAACCATCACAGCCACACAAAGATGGTTTTGGTCAGACAAGCGAAGAAGAGGATTAGCGTTAGAGTTGTTTTGTGAGGATCACCTCCACGGAAAGGTTTTGTTCTGCTATGTATCGCTCCAGTTTCTGTTGATAGAAAGAAAAAAAAAAGAGCTCTTTGCGTCAGCCGGCCAAAAGTGTTAACTCCCACACCCTACCCAAAAGTAAGCTATATACATATAAATATACATATAAAGATATATATTAAAAAAAAAAGAAATCCAAACCGTGACTTAAGATATTTATTTTTTTTGCTTTGTTGCTCTGTTATCTTTGTATTATAAAGTATGCATCCAGATTTACTAAAAGTGAGAAGAAAAGATAGCTTTTTATTTTGGCTACAGTGCATTGACATATATAAGATGTAAAATGTGTGCATTTTAAACTGTGTTTTATTTCACAGCATTACTGCCTTTTTGTTAACATTCTTGTTTTCTTGGGGATGCTTTGAATGTTTGTTTTTTTTTTTTTTTGGGGGGGGGGGGGGGGGGGGGGCATATTTTGTATGAAAGATCGTCTAAATTGGAGTTATCCTAAAGTTGTTGCATTAACTGAAACCTGCCTGGAAAACACATTGTCCAAGTTTAGCACTTAACATGTTGAAGTGTCCTCAGTGTGTTTCTACTCGTCCAGACCAGAGATAGGGTGGACGTTGACGTCCTCACGTCAGCGTCATTGCATGTGTGGAAGCAGGCTCGCTACTTCCTGTAGTTCCACAGCGCCACAGCTTGTTCATCAGTCACTAGCCGCCGCCCCCGTGTGGTGTGGACAGAGCATTACAACAGGAACCACTTTTATTCTTACAGTGTTTTAGCTGTGACTGTCAAATGCTATTTGTTTGAGTAAAGTAACCTGGAAAAAATTGAATTTTGATGTTGAGTTACGTGCCAATCTTTAGCCAATCAGGTTGTTCTTCATGCATTTTAACCCTTGTGTTGTCCTCCCTGCTGACCATGATCTTCTTGTCTTTCCGGGTCAAAACTATTTTAATCAATCTTTTTTGTTAATTCAGGGTCGAAGAACCTAACTTATATGAAATTAAACCTAATTATTTTAGTTTCAAAAACCCAAGATCATTCACTATTGAAGAATAGTTGATATCAGAGGAAGTTGACTGAATCCCGGGCCGGTATGTTAGTTTGGTCAGGATACTGTTGTGAAACTATTAAAAAAAAAAAAAAAAAGTTTTTCAAATGATGTAAAATTGAATACAACACCCAAAGTTCAATTTAAGTGATCACTTTTTTTCTAAAGATCTTTTTTGGAATTTGTAGGCCTTTATTTTGACAGGGCAGCTGAAGACATGAAAGGGGAGAGAGGGGGGGAATGACATGCAGCAAAGGGCCCCTGGTCAGACCAGGGCTTTAGTACTCGAGTCCAGTCTTGGACTTGAGTCTGGACTCTAGACCGTTTTTCTATGGTCTCGGAGTTGTCTCGGACTCGCTAGTATTTGGACTCGGACTTGTCTCGGTCACTGGTCTTGCCAGATATGGCTTTTGGTCTAGACCGAGTCCAGGTGTCTTTATTATATAATATTAGAAAACCCAGGCCGCTGCGTCGGAGTAAACCTCCACCAACTGACTTATCCAGGCGCCCTGTACTCATCCATTTTAACTACAAGGAATGTTGTATACCCATCCAACATGTGCATCCATGGTGTTTTTAAGCAATTTCTTAAAGAAACCCATATTTCTGACCCGAGGACTAACACACAGGTTAAAGTTAAGGATTGAGGACAGCAGTTAGGATTGCGACTCCCTCCTTTATGCCTAATGCTCTAGGATCAGTTGGCAGCATGTAGCTAATTAAATAAGGGTTAGTTTGGACTACATTCTGACTCAAAGTTAAAGAAAAAAGAAAATACAGCACTTACAATGCTTTTATATCTGACTAGAATGTTCCATTATTTATTAGCGGGAGCCTGCATGCGAGTCGAGTTGTTACCTTCCCGCTGCTGACTGTAATCCGCACCGTGTCCTCGAGTCTTACTCCAGCCAGGGACGCCCACTGATAGTCCTCATCCGGTTCTCATTTCCACGTGACGACCGGGTCTCGCCTCGGCTCACGAGACAGAAGAATCTCTATTTTTTTGCCTCCAAAATGCTTGTTGAGAAAAGAGGACGTCCTCTTACTTCAAACTGAATGTTTGGAAACTCCAGTGGCACGCGTCCACTCTGACAGACCAGTCTGGACTGTAGGATGTGTGTGAATGAGCTACTATGCCTGTACAGAGCGTTTGTCATATTTTTGGTTTGCTACATTGTATGGCTTTTACTATTTCTGATGGAAAAAAACACATTAAAAAAAGCAGTACAAGTCCAAAACTTATGCAACGTTTGTCTTTTTGTCTGTCACGCTAACTCAATGGGAGTTCAGAGGGTTCAGGTGAGTCGGCCATACAAAGGTTTGCTTCTTGAATCAGAATTCTCTGATCGTTAGGAAGTGAAAACTTACATTTTTGTAAACTACAAAGTATGTTTATTAATCTATTGAAGATACAGATTAAAGTGTAGTAGTGGATTAATAACTCCTAGTAATGTTATTCCCACTTGTTTTGAATTGGCGTTGAAAACTATTAAAAATTCTGACGATTGCTACAGTAAGGAAGTTGTTGATTTTGTCCTCAGGTTGGAAACTTTTAAATGTCTCGGGACTGACTAATGACAGCAGACAAGAGGTGTCCATCACTGGGCCTTTATTTGAATGATTGATGAAGAGATAAAACAAAGAGATAAAGTTAAAACTTTAAGTTGGTGGCTTACAAAACAACATGCCACAAGTTGCTTGTTGAAATCCCTCCCTTCCCCACGGAGACTGGGACCACCAGTAATCAGCAGCGCTGGTTGTTGGTTCTAATAAGCAGCGGTGGACGATGTATTCCCATCCTTTTAGTGAAAATAGAAAATAGAGAAGAAAGAAAATACATAATACTAGCTTATATTTTGGGGTGGCAGTAGCTCAGTCCATAGGGAGTTGGGTTAGGAACCGGAGGGTCACTGGTTCAAATCCCCGTATGGACCCAAAAAGTTGGGAGCGTGGATTGGTGGCTGGAGAGATGCCAGTTCACCTCCTGGGCACTGCCAGGTGCTCTTGAGCAAGGCACCGTACCCCCCCGACCGCTCAGGGCGCTGGTTCAGCTGGCAGCCCACTCACTCTGACATCTCTCCATGTATAGTGCATGTATAGGTCCTGAGCATGTGTGTGTATTTCAGGCCTGTGTGTGAGTACTAACAAAAAGTGTGTACACAGAGTGTAGTGCAGTAATTTCCCCATTGGGGACTAATAAACAAATTATCTTATCTTATCTTATCTTATACAAGTAAAAGTCCTGCATGGAACATGGAACTTAAAGCACCCATATTCTGCTATTTCACAGGTTCATGACTGTAGTCAGAGCTTCTACCAGAATCAGGTATCAGGTGTCAGTCTGCTGCTGAAGGAGCTGCTCAGGGACCCTGGTAAGTAACCATGGTTACAGGCTTCAGGGGGATGAGAGACGACTTAGTTCCAGCCGTACTTTGCGCGTTACGGTTGAATAGTAACAAATGGCTTTTCTAATAAATCCCCCGGTCTAACGGCCAGGATGGTTGGTGGTGCAATCTCATGACATCACTGCATGAGGTTGTAAAAGTTTGAAACTGTTGTAATAAAGTTTTATGGAAAGCAATGTTCTTCAGCAATGCCCTCACCAGCTTAATAAAAGGAAAAATGCAGACATTCGGCTGGAATGTGACACTTAAGCTTTCTCTGAGAGTAGTCATTCATTTTTATTTCCCTGATGTGACGAGGTTGCTTTTTTTTGTTCTCCCGGGCTTCAGCGCTCCAAACTTATAAAATGAAAGGACATAAAAAGTGTGAGAATGGTCAGCGATGGCGATGGTTTTAACCCTCGTGTTGTCGTCCCGTCAAAATTGAAAGTCAGCCCTTTTGTTGATGCTTTTTATCAACGTTTTTAACTTTTTCTTACATTTTTGTCCCTTTTTTAACACTTTTTTTTAAATTTTGGCCACTTATTTGACGTTTAATACTACATATTTTTGGAATTTATGGTCAATAAACCTCATTTATAGGAAATTATCCCTAATGTTTGAGTTAGAAAAGCAGAAAATAGGAATTATTTAGACTAAAATTAAAGGAATGGACGTTGATGGATAATCACAGACAGGAATATGTCAACTTTTACTCAATACTATTTCAAAAACACTTCAATTTGTTTTCTTCAAATGCTATAAAATTGAATAAGACGCCCCAAAATTAATGAAAGTAGAGATTTGTACTTGGTACGTATTTGTACTTAGTACAAATCTCTGTCACTTAGTAATCAGAATCAGTTTTATTGGCAATATCCAAATGAAAAGAATAAATTAACTCAAATCCCCACTTTGTATAGAAATGACTGCTCGGTATTGTACTTTGACCAATTATTCACAAACCAATTTGAATCAAAATGGCTGTAATTTAATGGTTTGATTCTGCAAACTCCTTTATTTTTATCATAGAAGTGCAAATGTAGTGTGCAAGATTCATGTAGGACTCATGGGACGCTCCAGGCTGCAGCCGGACACTCCTGGGATCTATAGGGGTGCGGAGGGTGCTGCAGCGCCCCCTAGCAAAAAGACAAACAACTACAACCATAATAAAAAAATAAAAAAAAAACGAACTAAAACATTTATTTTTAATAAATTGATTAGTAACATAAACATAATCCCTTTCGCTAGAAATTAAATGTAATACATTTTAAAATTTGGTAAGTAAGAGATAAACACATAATTTGATTAGAGTGAATCTGCCGAGGTGGCTGCGGGCCTCCGACGCTGATGAGTGAAGAGAGATGGGGGACTTTCGGCGGGTCAACGGTACTGGAGCTCGCTAGCATGGCACAACAGCGCATTTTGGATTTCTTTATAAATCAACTACAGGCTAAAAAGCCTAAAAGATGGGAGGCAGAAAACTAAGCAATTGTAACCGAAAGAAGTAGCAGCAGCACCTCACCCCCACGCTCCCAAAGCTACCTGCTAGCACCAGACGACGAGGGAGCTAATGTTGTTAGCCTAGCAGCAGTACCACACCTCCACACTCCCAGAGCAACCTGCTAGCACCTGACGTCCAGGCAGCTAATGTTGTTAGCCTAGCAACAGCACCACACCTCCACACTCTCAGAGCGACCTGCTAGCACCTGACGTCCAGGCAGCTAATGTTGTTAGCCTAGCAGCAGCACCACACCTCCACACTCTCAGAGCTACCTGCTAGCACCTGACGTCCAGGCAGCTAATGTTGTTAGCCTAGCAGCAGCACCACACCTCCACACTCTCAGAGCGACCTGCTAGCACCAGACGTCCAGGCAGCTAATGTTGTTAGCCTAGCAACAGCTCCACACTCTCAGAGCGACCTGCTAGCACCAGACGTCCACGCAGCTAATGTTGTTAGCCTAGCAACAGCACCACACCTCCACACTCCCAGAGCAACCTGCTAGCACCTGACGTCCAGGCAGCTAATGTTGTTAGCCTAGCAACAGCTCCACACTCTCAGAGCAACCTGCTAGCACCTGACGTCCAGGCAGCTAATTTTGTTAGCCTAGCAGCAGCACCACACCTCCACACTCTCAGAGCGACCTGCTAGCACCAGACGACCACGCAGCTAATGTTGTTAGCCTAGCAGCAGCACCACACCTCCACACTCCCAGAGCGACCTGCTAGCACCAGACGACCACGCAGCTAATGTTGTTAGCCTGGCTAGCAGCACCAGGGCGGCCACGGAGGGAACCCTAACAACAGCAACTCAGCGCATCAGCCTCGTGGTCACACTTTTCCTGGTGGACGTTTTGGAGAGGAGGATTTTTTTTGTTTTTTGTTATGACTGCAACACAAGGTAAGAATGCTGGTTTATTATTATGCTGCTGCTGTGCAGTAAATTGGCATCAAGTCTTTGGTAGCAGTTCAACTGAAGGTCTATACAGTACAACCTACATGTGTTCCAGTTTTATTATCGAAGCCTTAGTAATGTTTTGACACCACAAAGGGCCTTTGTTTTAAAAAAGAGATATTTTTTCTTCATCTTGACAGCATGGTTAAGAAAGAAATTTATATTTTGGTTGAATAGCAATAACGGTCTATTATTTTCTGGTGTTTCCGGGTCAGTGGCCTATGGCAGGCTAATGACTGTCTTTGATAGGCTATTTATAATGAATTGAATCTCTATACAGCTCAATAAATTGTGATGGATGCAGTTAGGTGTGTGGTGGCTTTGGTTGAAAACTTCACTCTGGACATTTGTCAGCATCCCAAATTCCATTAAACAGCCTCATTCTCGTCCGTGTGCGACAACGTTCCCAGGGACAGCATGAGCCTCATCTGGCTCATTTTCTGTAGTTTTTGTAACGTAAGCGTCTGCTGCCGTGTCCCCCGAAGCTGCTGTTGTAGCTTTTGATTTGATTCATTTAATTGTGTCAAGAATGCCATACACATGAAAAGACATCAAATACAATCGAGGATAAAAGCACAGTAAAGTCCAGGACTCATTTCCATTGAAGTCCTGAGCTTCAGGGGCAGGCTTACGAAACTAATGAGAGTATAGTTTGAGTCGGCTTTCCTTTCATTTCTCCTTTAGTGATTCACATTGGTTGACTTCATGTTTGAACAGAGAATGGGCGCAAAGCAGCTGTGTTGTTGTTGTTCTTATGTGACTCAGACGGGGTAAATGTGTTGATAATATGGAAATTCTTGACCTTTCCTAGTGGGTATATGGCGTATACCTGCCTATACCACATGTACTACGCCATTGGGCCTCATCCTGTCTGCAACTATTCTGGGATGCACAAAGTAAACTCAATCAAAACTCAAGATGCGATGATCAAGAGGCAGGGCAATGTTTTTCTGCTTTGGGTAAACACATTCCTGATTTAAGCCTGTCAAAATCAAGCTAATAAGCAGGCGGCTTGTTGAGCTTAAAAATAGAATCAGTGATCTTAAAGGATTTAAGATTCAAGCATGTTGTCAGGGCATCTTCAAAACATCTCCAGACACTGCATGATGCATCATGTCCAGGGTTCTCTCATCGTTGTCTGCACTCTGAAACAGGCAGAGTGAAAGGTGTGGGAGAAAGAAATGTTATAAATTACACTTAGATAAGCAGCAGTGGCGTACCCGCGAAACCCAGAGTTCTTGTGAGAGAACAATTTGAATTTGCCCATTGAGTTACTCTGGCATCGAGTAATGCTGCTCATTAACTATGCCCTTGTAGCCGAGCTGCACCAATCACATCGGTGTATCTGATATAGGCGGGGCTAGAGGCCGAGCTGCACCATCACATTGGTGTATCTGATATAGATGGGGGCAGAGCTGAGCTGCACCAATCACATCGGTGTATCTGATATAGATGGGGGCAGAGCTGAGCTGCACCAATCACATCGGTGTATCTGATATAGGCGGGGCTAGAGGCCGAGCTGCACCAATCACATCAGTGTATCTGATATAGGCGGACCATAGCTGAGCTAAACAGATGTCGACAGTTTGACGACAGTCACCCCCGCTGGTTTTATTACTGTGATATGAGCCAGATAATGTAACACAGGTCCACAGCCTATCAAGTAAACCAAACCTCTTTATTATCATAACATTTTTTTTAACTGCACCCCCCTCTTGTCTTTCTGTTGCTTTGTTGTCAAGTCTGACCGATGAAAATATGAAATACATATTCAAAACAAAATTGTGTAGCTCAGTCTGTCGAAAGTTGGGTATAGGAGGGTTGCTTGTTCAAGTCCCTGTGCGGATTGTGGAGATGCCAAGGTGCTTACCCCCCCCCCCCCTCCATTTGTGCATGTAAAGGACACGAACATGTGTATTTCAAACCTGTGTGTAATGTATGTACCTTGTAATTGGGGATCAATGAAGTGTATAAATTATAAAAATGAATTGTATAAAATTGATAACTACTATTCAGCAACAACCACACACCTTAGGACCCCAGCTAATGTTAGCAGTGATGATGTAGTGATGCAATAATGCAGTTAAACAAAGAAAACTAAACAATTAGACAACGATGTAGGCCTAGTGACTGCTACAGGACTAACGACAACCGTACTTAGTATGCAAATATGAAAAAAGGTGTAGTATGATACAATATTAACACAATACTTGTGTCTCGATACAATATTATGATTTTAAACACATCGCGATATATTGCAATTCTTTAACTTTCTTTTTAACTTAAAATGAAGAAACATTTGTTTAATCTATAATGAGACATTCCTCTGAGTATTCAGCTCACTTAAATTTTATTGCTGAAAAAAAGACGGGATTGTTAAGCCGACGAACTGACCAACACGTCATGAAAACCTGCCGTACATGTTGCACGCCCCTGACTCACTGTATAGCAGCAGTCCCCAACAGGAGGCACTGCTGGGCCACTAACGGGGTTTTGAACAATGCAACTTGTACAAAGGCTCTCCTTAGCAACCGGGGCATTTAAAAGTCAATTACTGCAATTTAGCCATTGAATTTTATTATTCTAAGAAAACAAAGTTAAAATCTTATGTCATCAGAAACCAAGAAGACCATGCTCGGACTCGCTAACAGCGTCTCTTCTGACTCCATGCGGGTTTTAAATTATGAATACCAACTTTTGCCAACTTAAATATATATATATATATATATATATATATATATCTATTTCTATAAATATCTATATCTTTCTATATATATATATATATATATATATATATATATATATATATATAGATCTATCTATCTATCTATCTATCTATCTATCTATCTATCTATCTATCTATCTATAATCTATCCATCATTCATCTATCTATCATTCATCTATCTATCGATCTATCTATCTATCTATCTATCTATATCTATATATATATATATATATAATGTATGTGCAGACTGAACGGTCTGTGTCTGCAGTTACTTGACTGTATTTTTGCAGTTTACTGCATGGAAGTTGTATCTTGTAGTAGTCTGTGTGCTGTGTGTGAGTGAGTGTAATAATGTGTCTGGCCACTTGATGCCAGTGTTTCCTTTTTCAAGAGGCAGTGTGTCAAAGATCCAACTTAGTTTGTGTTTGACCTCTAGAAGATTAAAGATGCAGTGCTTACCGTGTCTATCTCATCTATGATGAGGTCTCTGTCAGTAAATGTAATGGTTCTCTGGTACTCAGCTTAGATGCTGGATCTGTTACTCTCAATTTTTTTTTTAGGGTGTTAGTTATTTTGATGTATTTGGGTTTGGATTTAGACAGGTGCATGCATCACATTCTGTTATAAGGAAGCAGTGTATTTGTGCAAGAGATTTTAAAAAGGCCAGCTACTGCAAATGGCCCCACATATTTCCCCTTTCACCCCAAGTCTTTCATCTTTCACAGAAATGTCCGTATGAAATGGTCAACCGTGCCATTTCTCTAAAGTTCATGCACTTGAAAAAGCTTTAGTTCATGGGAAAATGTAACAACGTCACTGGAAGTCCTGCATGCTTCCTGAGTACAGGATTAAAATCATCTCCCTTACAGTATGGAATAGAGTTGTCTCTGGAAATGTTCATTTGTTCTCCCCGGGGGGTCCAGATGACAAGATGGTCTGTTTGGGGGCAGAAAAGATGACCGGCGATTATCCTTTTAATCTGGGTTTGCTTTAGTGTTCTGTTCTGCCCAATAGATTCTCTTCTACTCTGCCTCTATGATTTGAACACCTTTTTCATATTGAGACTTCTGATCTTGGCTTTTTGGACGGACAACTGCTGCATGCTTGCTGACCAATTACCCCCAAGCCCATCTGGTCTGATACTGCTTTATGGACCAATTACTGTAGGCTGCTCTCTTACCTAGCTTAGCTTTAGTTTGGTGGGTTTTTTTTAATACTGGAATCCAACCTTACCTGTGCATGGACATGTTGCATTTCAACTCAATTCAATTCAATTTTATTTATAGTATCAATTCATAACAAGAGTTATCTCAAGACACAGAGGAGGTCTAGACCACACTCTATATTTTACAATGACCCAACAGTTCTAGTAGTCTCCTCCAGAGCAAGCAATAGTGCGACAGTGGTGAGGAAAAACTTCCTTTTAGGAAGAAACCTCGGACAGACCCACACCCAGACCTAGACCCAGATCCAATACCCAAACCCAGACCCAGACCCAGACCCAAACCCAAACCCAGACCCAGGCCCGGGCCCAGGCTCTTGGTAGGCGGTGTCTGATGGTGCCGGTTGGGGGTGTGATGAACAATGGTACACAATAACATAGTCACAATAAAGATAATGGAATTATGACTAGAAATAGTAGTTGTAGTAGTTCATGGCACTGCAGGGCGAAGCTGGGCTTGGCAGGGCATACAGGGCGTAGCAGACAGACGTGAATGCACACAGATGGAAGGAGAGAGGAGCTCAGTGTGTCAAAGAAGTCCCGCGGCAGTCTAAAACTATAACAGCATAAAGAGCTGGTTTTAGGCAAACCTGAACCAGCTCAGCTGCCTTCAAGTGCAGTCGGGTGGCTGAGCCCCCGTGCCCTGCAGACTCAAATGACAGTTCTCCTGAGTTCCTGTTGCTATAATAATGGATTTAATGGCTGTAATTCATCATTTATATTTTCTTATAATACATCTGAGAGCTGTATGCTGAAAGACAGTAACGTAGATGTAATGCTATTAATGCTCTGTACCCAAACGGCTGGCTATCGGCTATTAGCTCACATCAGCGGTAGCTAGTTGCACGACATGATGATCTCCTTGGTTGTCTGAATACACCCCTCGTTTAGTTTGATAAGCATTTAAACTGACAAGGAACAATAAAAGCACCACATTTAAAGTTAAGTTCTCCACAAAAACTTGTTTCTACAATGCAAACGTACTGTCACTAGTGTGCATGTCCAGTTTGATGTCATTGGCTAGTCGATTTTTATTTTAACCTCCATGACTGCATCATGGGCCTCTAAGCATTTCTTATTGAAACGAATGGGGCTTGGCACCGGACGCTGTATCCAGTTCTCTTAAAACATTGTGATTGTCAAACATAGAAACATGTCCCCGTTTGGAGTGTCAGGCCTCCTGCCTGCGAGTGGATACACAGAAAAATCAGTTTACAGTATGCCAGATGGAGTGCAAACCTTCAAAGCAGAAAAGAAATGTATATACAGTACTGTATTCATCCTACTCAGATATAATAAGCATATTTAAAAAACATATGCTAAAATGCATCCCTTTATCTGGCTTGATTAATGACATCTAAGTCACTAGTGTTTCCTTTCGCCATGAAAATGATGACTGAGCCCACAAACAGACGATAAAAACATACAAGAGAAATGTTCCACTTTTTAAGTGCATCTTTGTGTACTGGATGTTTGTTGACAGTACAACTCACTGGTGTATGCAAGGAACTAATAAATGTGTGATACCAATACAGTATTTATCCTGTGCGTTCACGTGCATGGACAAATTGTGTACGTCTGTGTGTGGGTATGTGTTTTCTAGAGTCATGAGTGACTGTCCATCCTGTGACCAGTACGTGTGACTCACTCCTATTCCAAATGTTTCCATCTTGGCGCCTCAAAGGCAAAACCATCAGAGCGGCGTCACCATCTGGACAGTAAAAGGCCATCCTGGCCCGGCTTCCTCATGTCTGACTCAAAGACTTTAGCTAAAAATACAACCTTTCAGGATGTTATTGCAAAAGCACCAATACATGACTGGACTGCAGTTTTCTGCTTCTCACTCTTGATGTTTCTGCCTTCTTTCCATTAAATAACGAAATTGCTCACACACACACACACACACACACACACACCCATCACACAGTAGTAATAATGTTGTCATGGTGGCTGATGGGCGTGCAATTGCTTTGATTAAAGACTCATCCTGGGGAATGAATCTTGACGTCAGGCTTTTCCCTTCACCTCCTGCTCTTTGTGTGTCGCCTTCGCTACGGGAAACGGCAACCTTCAAGCTAGCAAGCTACACGCTAGAAATGGCAATGTTTGAAGGAAATTTGGATTGTTCAACAAGGCAGGCCTGCTTGGTTCTTTTGCTGAATGCTTGTAAAGATTTACAATGAATATGTTACACTCACATGCACTCTCTACCTGGGACGTTTTGGGGCCGGTTGGTGGGATTGGGGCGATACACTGGTAAGAGCAAAGGAGATTTAATCACATATCCAGCAAATTTAAATAGCTCATATTACTTTATTGTTTCAACTTCATTTAATATTTCATCTGGCGTTTTCTTTAGCGGGCTGCAAGACAAGTTTCTTCCCTAGACCATATTGCAGGGTCACTGTTTCTGCGTCTGGAACTTGGTGAGAATTATTGGACGACGGGCTTCTCCTTGGCTCAGGCTAGCTGCAGTACAGACCTGGCCAAGTGTGCCAAGATGCCAAGATGTCCACTGGTCCGAGACTTGGTACAGTCATTGATTGCAAATAGGATGGCTTTATCTGAGTACTGTGAATACTGTGTAATTACTGTGTTACGGGGTAAAGCAGTGGAATGAGTATGGTTGGGGTGAATTAAGCACCTCCTGTCTCTGGTTACTGGGGACACGTCAAGCACGTGCCAGTAAAAAAATAGCTCACGAGAGATGGGGCAAAGGTCGGCCTTTATAATACCTCACAGTATTGGGCTGGGAGAGACAGACTGGCCCTCTTATCCTTATGAGGACAGAAGTGGACAGGGGGAAGACAGCCACCTCCAAGAGAACAGACACACCTGTTACATGGCTGTTTCATTTACACATGCTATTTCTCAACAGGTGGACTCAAAAAAGTCTTTTAGGAGAGGCTTTTAGGAAAAACAATGTGGACTGGTTGGATGCTCTCTCATGTTCAAACTACTACAATAGAACCCCCTTGCAGTAATGATTTTCAGCATATCAGACTTTGCAGTGGCATTGTGCTGCTCGTTATTAATTTGTGTATTCACCAGCTCCTTCTAGGAGGTAGGTATTGCCAATGATTTAGCCGAATCGATTAGATTCTGATTCAATCCAGATTTGATTACATTTCTCATATCAATTAGGTTAGGGAAAATTCAGTTACAATAGCAATTTTGCTTGGATATAAGAGCGATTTTCAGATAACTTATCCTGTAAATTGTACAAGCACCAAAAAAGGGGGTCGATTTACCACATTCATGGTGAAAAGGCTTTTATTAAAAGATTGATTTCAGGATTTCTTTCAGATCACTCAAACAAAGGTCTATTTTAATTGAAGAATCAATTATTGTAAGCCAGCCTTATATCCTACCATCTCCTATTGTTAAGACATTTTCATGGTGGACTAACTCACAGGTGACGGGAGCCAGCTTTTTCAGACCTGTTTTCCTGGACTGCCTTTGTTAACTTTAGTGAAGCCAGGAATCCCAGAGAGAGCCTTAAGACGTGGAACTCCTTAGAAAAGGACCCTGGGGCACAAATCACAAGTCCAATACTTGTATATGGCTTGTTTAATCCAACATAGAGTGGGAAAATGTGCACCAGAACTTTTACACAGCTGCAATGTGGTAAACCTTACCCATCTAGTAAAATGGGACCCCTGAAGACGAGATGGTATCTCTGAAGGGGTATTGCTATGGTTTGTAAGAAAAAGACCATTTCATGCAAGTCAGGAAACAGATTGTTTGTATTTAAGGGCGAGATGGGTTTTATGGCACCACGAATGGCTCCAGTGAAGAAAGACAGCAGGCAGAGATGGATGCGACACTATAACATGAGCCAACATTCATCCCAAGCTGCTGTGTATGCTGTATTATATGCTGTGCTCTTTTACAGAGTGCAACGGTTTTCTACAACCTTTGTGCGTGCCAACATACTTAGACAGTGTTGAAAATTACGTTGTTTTTTTTGGACAGTCTGTGCAATGTGTCACTTTGAACCCCGTCATGCTTTGTGAACAAATTCCCTTAAAGCTTCTCAGTCACCCATCACCAATCCAGGAGCCCCAATCCCTATCCCAGCCAGCCCCCCGACACCCCCCCCCCCCACAAGCCAATCAACACATCCCAAAGCCCCGTAACAGATGGCCGCAAGGGTCAGCAGGGGTTAGCCTGGGCATGGAGGGGGTTGGCTAAGGTTAGACCGGGGCACAGGATTGTTGTGACATGGCCTGTCTGCCTGTCAGTATGCAGGTGGATGAGTAGCATGTGGCTATGTGGCCTCCAATCCCCTCCTCCCACCGTGTACACTCCCAAAGTTCGGGCTTTGATTGCAGGTCAAGAAGCCGGGGTGGAGTGATTCACCCTAGACCAGCCCCCAACAATCTGTGTGTTTGGCTTACTTAGCACCCCCTCGCACCTGCTCTGGAAAAGTGCAGTGTTAAACAGGGGAGGGGGTGAATGGCCAAAGCAAACACAGGGCACATGGAACGGCTAAACCTGGCCAGTGTTGAACCATGATTAATCTGTGCTTATTAACCCCCTAGACCTTTGACCTTTTTGGTTCATTCACGGTATGTTTTAACTTCTTTATTTGATTACTTTGCAGAATTTGTTTTTATTAAGCCACTTGTGCTGACGGACAAAGTTGTCTTTGAGTCGAGGATGACAAAGGTTGAAATGTTCCCACACAGCTTCGGCATCCATGTAACTGCAGGTTTTCAGCAATACTTCAGTCGATCTAAGTGTGTGTTCGTCCACCCCTTTGGTCCAGAAAGATCTTGACAACTACAGGTTGGATTGCCATGAGATTTGGTACAGGCGGTCATGGTCCCCAACAGGAAGCCCACTGACTTTGTTGATTCCCTGACTTTTCCTGCACCACCAGCAGGTTAAAATTTTCGGTTCGGTGACAGAATCCTATTTGATCATCGCTGCCTAGGTTTGACAGTTTGATCGCAGTGTTAGAGACTCCTCGGCTCTGATTGGTTGTTTGTCTTTGGGCGCTGTGGAACTTGTCATAGTGACAATTTAAGCAAATATAAGTTTGTTATTTTCTTAAAATTAAAGTTAGCTACTAGGGTCCCCAGTTGGTAGAGAAGGTGCCCATATACAGAGATTTATTCCTCGATACAGTGGCCCGGGTTCGACTCCGACTTGCAGCCCTTTGATGCATGTTGTTCCCCCCCTCTCTCTCCCCTTTCTTATCTTCAGCTGTCCTGGCAAATAAAGTCCTAAAATGCCCAAAAAAGTATCTTTAAAAAAATTAAATAAGTTACCTACTACCTACCTCTTGACCTTTCCTCTGGTGCTCACCTGCAGGCCAAAGCTGACACTTATCCTGTTAAATATCTCAACATCTACTATATAGATTGGCATTGGCATCCATTTTCCCAGGTTATAAATCCTCTCTGACTTTTCCTTAAGCGCCACCATGAGATTACCATTTGTGCTTTTGAATGAAATGTCTCATTAGCTATTGGACCATTGAATTTGGTACATGCATTCCTGTCCCTTATGACAAACTAGCTGCAAAACTGAGATTTATATCTAGTTATATCTCAGCTTTACTTGTGCTTGTGTTTGGGGATAATAATTAGCATGCAGCAGCACTTAAAGGTGATGAACATGGTATAAAACCAACTTAGCATCAGCATGTTAGCATTATACTCGTGAGCTTGTAAGCATGCAAACAAAAACTTTTAATTTAAAGCACCGCTGTGCCCAAACTACCTCCTCTGAGCCGCTAGCATGGCTCTGGACTCTGGAGTCTTGTTTAAGTAAAAGTATTTAGCTCAAGACAAAGTAACATTGTCAGTGGGAAAGAAATAAGACAAAATGTGAACTATGCAGGCTTATGGGAGAGTCTTTTTTTAAAGGGAATGCAAAGAAATTGTTGCTGAGTGCAGGTCAAAAGTAAAACATTACTAGCCAAGGATTTTTTGTGACATCAGCATAGGTTACACTATCTCAGATGTCCCGTTTGGACAGGGCAACAGTGGCCTATTTCACCCTCATTGTGACAACTCAGCCGTGGTGGCTGGTCATATTGGGTATCCTCGTAACAGAAGTTTGAGATGGGAAGGGAGAAGGCCTGTATTAAATCACAGAAAGGGGAACACAAAGGTAGCAGGTAGGATTAGGCCAACAAACAATAAAACAGTTATCCTCTCATAATGGCTCGTGAACTTCTAATAAAAGCATTTGTGTTCATAGTATTTTAGCAGAGCTGCTCAGTCTCCAACAGTTGAAGGTGTCAGGTGTAGCAACTGGATAGTTTCCAGGTGTGGATGTATAACTTATTAATCAACCTATGCTAGAAAGATAATGCTTAAATTGCAGTGAATTCTCTTGGCCATCTTATTAGTTCTAATCCATAATAAACCTTCTATTTCATTCTCTGTAAAGGCTTGCATCAGTCATTTCTGTACCACACAGTTTTATCCTTCCACTGGAAGCTATTTTGTAGGTTTGGTTCAAAGAAAGCAGTCTGAACTGTCAAATAAATGACTTTACAGATGAGGGCAGTTTTTTTACAAGTTGTCACATACTGTATATGTTGTATCTGTACACATTACAGCAGTCAAAATTCACAGACACATGCTCAGTATGTGATCAGTAGTTTCCAAAAGGTCTGTCCAAGCTCGTAACTGTGGCGTTTCTCATAAAACAAGATTAGAACTTTGATGCGCCAGTGCCAAAACACCCTACCCTCTCTCTAGGCAGCTTTGGCAAGCAACGATCCAAATTCCTCGATTGCAGTCAGAGGTGAGGAGAAGACAAAAAGATGAGAGAATAAAGAGCAAGATATGGGCAGATTATTTTAAAAGCAGAAAATCAAACACTGAACCGCTCATCTTGCCTACAAAGCGTCTAGACTCCGATCGCCTCCCGGGCCAGAACCTGAGTATGAACTCGTGTCCAACCCTACCTGCCTTGGCATCCTCTCTCGTCCTCCATCATGCCTTAAAACCCACCGCTCCTTCACCGTAAATCCCAGTATGCCCATCACAGTTCTTATACTCTATAACTATAATTCTTTCCAGTGTCGGGCCATGCCACGAACAAGGCAGGCTGCTGATGCTGTGCAAGAACGTTATGACTCGACAGGAAAGAAGGTGGTGTCTGGGTCGTTAGCTTAGAAAAGATTGAATACAACACACACATGGTTCTGCATTAGGGCTGTATTCAGCTATTTGAACTACTCTTCACACAAGCGATTGGTCCATGGGGAAAACACCTGCACGTTTTCTCTATATTAACCAAAATGTCCACAGTGTGGATGCTCTCTAGATGTTAGTGTTGTGTGTCCATCAAAGTGTTCTTCCAGAGGCTTTGCAACCGGAGCGCCGCATTTTCATACGCTGCTTCAAACACCAGCAGCGTGACAAGGCGCTGAGGGGCTATTCTGTGTTGACAGGTAGAAATGATTTGATGGACAGACGGACCGTATGAAAGTAACAGCAATTGTCCGACAATTGAGAATTTTAATGAACAAGAACTGGAGACGCCAGCCCTCATATGTATGCAGCAGCCTATACTAGACACAGATAATGATGTTTCATATAGTTATTAATGTCCGGGACGTCCTGAGACCCTGATGCCACAGAGGAAGGGCAGCACAACGAGCCTTCTGGGACTCCATAGCTCACTGGACCACCGTCGCCTCCCTGAGGATAGACGGCTAAAATAAACAGGCAATCCAGCAAGAAATGAAAACAATGAAAACCGACTGACACAACATCAGTTAGTGTGTGTGTGTGTGCTTGTGTGCGTGCCTGTGTGCGTGTTTGTACGTCACTGATATCTCTGGGAAAGTGTTCTCTTGCTGAAGCCGGATCTTCGCTGGCAGATGCATTTGCCTGGTGGGACTGTTTGTGTGTGTGTGTGTGTGTGTGTGTGTGGAAGGGGTGGGCTGTAATCGTGGCAACTGTAAACAGTCCCCGGTATTGAGTTCTTCCTTCTTCCCTCTTTCGCAGTCTACTTCCCGTGTTTGTTACGTGCCAGTGCATGTGTCTGACTATGTCTGTCACCGCCTGCGAGTAGCGTCCAGAACTCTTCTCTTAACAACATTGCATGCAGAGGGGGCGCCTATGACGTGAGCTGTGACTACAGTCTGGTTATATCAGCCTAGATCACATCTGGATGAGAGACAGTTAAAAAGACAACTCATTCTCCAAACATTGAGCTAAACTACAGCCAACAACTAAGTAAGAAGTTCTCTAATAAAAAGAGGCAGTGTAAAGCAAAAGCCGCCCAACTACTGGGCTCAAAGTGTGGAGTATCATCTGAGTCTCTGCAAAGTTGATTGTTGCATAAATTCATGCGTTGACATCTCATACAAAAAACACACGGATATTGAGAAGAAGTTTCATTCAAAAAGATTGTGTGTTACATAACGGAAAATAATCCAATACTTGTTGTAATATAAGGACCAGTGGCTGTTTGCAACACCTGTTCTTATAACAATTCCTATCATAAGCCAGATGAGGAAGGAGTCTGCCACTCACAGTGGACGCTGGCGTCATTGTCACGTTTGCACTTGTGCTGTGAAAGAGGAGATGCTGACATGAACCCAAACCACTCGCTGGCTCGGCTTCTGGCTCCCACTGCAGGAAAACAGCAACGGATCCTCTCGACCGTTTCATTAAGTTTACAAGCTCGATGGCTTTCTGTCTCTTCTTTTTTTCAACAACCTCAGCATGGAGTATTGAATGACCCGGGAAGTTGTGGAAGCTTTGCAGCTACAGTACATACAGTACCGTACCGCTGTGTGTACCAGAACGGTCAAGTTTGAAGTTAACATTGCGGCCAATAGTAGCTGATGTTTTTTCCCAAATTATGTTGGTTCAAACTAACAGCCACACACATAACAAAAATATATAATAAAGACTGAGATAAGTCTGTACAGTGTCTTCAACTGTAGCTGGTTATAGAAAAAACGTTACTACACCAGACCACAAGCGGCCACACCGTTTGACAAAAAGTTTTTTTTTAATAACTTTTCATCGATAAGGTCTTTAAATGACTCAGACTGAATTTGAAGTTGATCTGATGAAATCTTTAGGACGAGTTTGGTAAAGTATAGCACCGTGACTTTTAGGCCTACTTCCTGTTGCCACTAGTGGGCGCTGTGACTTTGAGCCGATATTGACGTGTACATGTCGTCAGGGTTGGACTCTGATGAATCGTGGAAAGCACGGGGCAGCAAAGAAATTTGCACATGGACAGGAAATGTGGACAGAGACCTGGAATAAGGAGGGAGACACTGATTGGGTAACAAGACAACGAGGACTGGCAACACAACGACAGGCTGACGAGGCTAGACAGGTGTACTAGGGAAAGCCATGCTGGGCAGGGCTAGTGAAGGCAACTTAAGATGTCACACTGACAGTCTGGGCCTCAGTATTTTAACAACAACACATCGGAAGGCCTCGGGGACCATGACGATATGTAAATCACTAGTTCAGGGTGCCAAAGACCAACCCTGTCAATAAGCCATCCTTTTTCCATCATAAATATGGAACAAGTGACAGGAAGAGTGGATCATTTTTTAGCCTTGATAATTTCACAAAAGACAGCAATGCATCCAAGCCCGTTTTAACGGATCTGACCCAGGGCATTGAGGACAACCAGTAGACTGCACAGTGTCAGTTTCTATAATCTATAAGCTATGATCATAAGTAAATTCCACATATTGATTCTGCTAGGAGAGACTGCTAGAAAGTAAACACGGCTGGAAACAACGTACGATTCAAATTCTTTCAAAAGAATCATCGTCACAGATGTTTTTTCTGGGAGGAAAGGCATTTAACACATTAGTTAGGCCCCAAGAAAACCCCAAATAAGTGCATTTCCATGCTTAGTTTTCATAACCATTAATACAGTCCATCCCATAAAGGAATTTTAAGGCTGATACCGATACAAATATTTGGTTATTTAAAAATCCGATATATCGGCCAATATATATATATATACATATTAAAAAATTAACAATCCAGAAACCTGTAACAAACAGATTTTCCTAGCATTAGTTATTTGTAGTTATTTAAGAGTTCTCACTAAATAATATGATAACAATCATTTGTTTTATTGTCACAGAGCAGAGCAACATCAAAATATATTAAAGTTCTCATAAATAAAATGCGGGGAAAGGGGAGGTAACCTTGCCCCTTATGACCTCATAAAAGGCGCCACTACAACAAAGTTACATTGTACAGTTTTCTACTGATAAGTTTTTTCTAACTAACCCAAAAATCTCAAAGTATGTTTTCGCGATATTTCACAGCCTTTCGAAAGTGTTTATCGGGTCAGTTGATATTGCGATGATGATAAAAATAGATATTGTGCAGCCCTAGTATGATGATCCATTAACGGTGTATCAGCGTTAATGAAAGGATACAGACACTCTTGGGCGTCTTTGGCGGTTATGGTACCCCCTGAATGCCTGGAGGTGCTGCTGTTAATTCACTTTTTCTTTAGTCAGGTCTGGTAATGTGTCGAAGGTTGATCTAAATTTGGTTTGAAAGTTGACTAATTTTTGTTAGATTTGTTAGATTTTGTTAGTTTTGTTGAGATGAAAGTAAATATAACGAAAGTTTTATAAAAAGAAAAAATCCACAGGATAACTTTTTTTTTAAGTCAAATTGTTGACAGAGGTTATTTTCTACATAGAAAAATGGCTGGGCAATGAATATAGACAACCTATTGCTGGGCAAAAAATCAAATATCACAATACTTTTGACAAAATACCTCGACATCAATAACTATTTACACAATGAGTTTTGATTATTAATCATCAGTAATGTGGCTACAATGACTAAGTGGTTAAAGGCAAACAATAAAAAGCTAGTTAGTGTGGTAAATTGAAAAAATTTACATCATTTTACTGTAATGCAGCCTGTAAAACCTGGAGAAGACAACACTTGTGTCGATATTAGGATATCCTGAAGAATAAGTGGAAAGGGAGGGGTGTAGCTGGTTAAAGTCCAGTTGGGGGTAGCGGGGGGGGGGAGCCCCTGTTGTCCCTGTTGTCCACACAAAGGTGACATTAGAAAGCTTCATCTGCTCCCTGGCCTTGACCCCTGCGTCCAATCACTCTCAGCTGTGTGTTTGTGAGTGCGTTGATGTGTACATGTGTGTGTGACGCAGGCGCTGCTACACTGCCCCGAGGGGTTTAAGGGTGCTGCTGCTGGGGAGCAGGAGAGGTGACGACCTCTGACCTTTACTCCATTCCTCTCCATTCCTGTGCTCCGCCACAGCTGCAACATCTAGCAGGTGTGGCGACTCATTTTCAGCTCAGCGCTGCAAATCTGAACGCTGCTGAGGCGTTCTCAGTGTCGGGGGGGGGGGGGGGGGGGGGGGGATTTTATGCTCTTGTTTGGTCCAAAACACTTAAGGATGATAATAGGATTACTACAAATGTTATGATGTCTGCAGATTATTGCCGCAAAGATTAATTGATTAATAGATTAGGCCAGTTGTCAACTTTTAAATGAATCACCAACTATTTTAATAATTGATTATTGGGTTTGAGTCTTTTTAGCTTTTTCAAGAAATCTTTAAATCCAGCTTGTTAAATGTGAATATTTTCTAGTTTCTGCTCTCCTCTGGGACAGTAAACTGAATATCTTTGAGTTGTTGACAAAACGAGACAGTTGTGGACGTTGTCTTGGGCTTTGGGGAAACCCTGATTAACATTATTTCACCATCTTCTGACATTTTATAGACTAAACAACTAATCGATTTATTGAGACTACAATCAACAGATTAATCCACAATGAAAAGAAGTTACTTGCAGCCCTACAGCAGCATACTCTTGTCTTGTGGGATTTTATATTAAATCATTTTTATGCTCTTAATCACTGATCAGGCAATTGGTGTATAATCATTTAAAAGAACCTTTTTTAGCCAAATAAACCGTTACATATATAAGATACAGTTTACTATAAAGGCTAAATATGCATAGACTATATGATATCCCCCACTATGGAGTTTAATCTGACATTTATACTCCACAGCATCTGAATCCAACAGTAGACAGACCAAAATTGTACCAATAACTATGCCTATCGAGTGCTAAACAACACTTGAAAACTAACAAAAAAATAGCACACATGCCCACACTATACACCACATGCAAAGAAAAAAAAAAACAAGATAGAAAATGTATTTTAACTTCTGCAGGAATTTAAATCGTGAACAGATTTGGTTTTGCTCTGTGCGAATGACCCAATAACTGGAACCGTGTCCAGGAAACACCGCGTCACCAGCCGCACAACACCCATAATTAAAAAGAATTGCTCATATTGATGCATGCACTGAAGCATCCATTCTGAGTGCTCTACTGGCAGCTGGTGGGGGCAGTACGTCCTCATGGCGGTCTTGTGGGGGTTAGAATGAAACCTCTCCAAACAGTGACTGCGCTGTGTGAATGTGCATTCTTTCAAGCCTTCATGATCTACAGTATGTGCCAATATTCATACTTGGTACATGGTACAAGTAGCCCACACCTCCATGGGTGTAAATCTGCCTTTGCCAGGCTGTGTGTGTTCATGTGTGGCAGATGGGCGAGATGTGTGCCAGGATTTGCTAGTTGGGGGGGGGTGCCGTGACCAGTGTTGCAGTCAGGCCCCGGCCTACAGCCTCCCAGCACAGCAGCCTGGCAGTCAGCGCTGGCTCTTGGCTGACCTCTGCCTCCACCAGGCTGCCCTCACTCACTCACCTCATTAGCTTGACAGGAGAGACCAAACAAATTGAGGGCATTGTAGAGCTCACACCACTTCCATGGGAACTTCGCTTAGTCACTTTGGCGTATGTGCTAATACACAGATGCACGCCCACGGGTAAACAATGACAATGAGAGTCAGAGGTTGTGCTTCACCAAACAGATGAGGGAAGAATGTATACCCATGTATACACGTCTTATTTAATTTTTTAAAGATTTTTCTGGGACATTTACAGGACAGCGTAAAAGGGAAGAGAGGGGTGGAAGAAATTCAGGAGACCGGGACCCTATTTTCCCATGCTTTGGGGTCTAAGTGACTAATGTGGACAACCCTTTGACATTGGTCCAATATTAAGAACCGGCAGCTGCTAAATAGGGTCCAATGTAATCCTACAGTGCAGGGTTTTCACAGTGTAACACAGTGAGCCTCCCTTCAGAAAACATCAAGTCACCCGGGCCTCCCCCCATTTTAAATAAGACATATTTATTTCATCAATATTAATTATAATAAAAACAAATAATACGTGACATAATAAAAGGTTTGAAAATGTTTATTTTGAACAAAAGTCGTAATACAATCTTATTGTGTTGCAATTCTCCCTTCCCACTGCGCAACACAGGTTAGTGGAGCTGATTGTTGCAAATTTGGTTTTATTTTCCATATTGGTACAGCCCTTCTGAACGTGCACTGCCCAGTTAAAAGAGATCCATCTTGTTGGTTTCCATGTAACCGGGGATACCAAACAGCGGGGTGATTTATTACATGTAACACGCTTTGGAACCTTTTTTGTGTGAATTTTGATCCCATTGTTTGTGTGGATTGCATACATTCAGCTTTGAGATCATAGTGTAATTCAACATGCCCTCATACACATGGTATGCTGTGTGCTTTGAAACTTTTTTCCCCATGATGCTTTATGGTGACTGAGGACTGATTTGATAAGAGACACACCTTCTGTCTGTGGTGGGGGCTAAAGTGTACAAAAATCTTGGTACATGAGTCAATCCCACACTAAGGACACACTCACAACATAACCAAGGCCAACACTTTAATATATTCTGCATACAGTTTGTGTGTTATTTAACTACAATTTGATATCTGTTTAACATCAACTTTCTATAATCCAAAGAGTTTTTAAAACAACATCCTGGCTGAATCAAAGTAGTTTGCTCTCCTGTGTTTATGATTTAGGAACAGATGTGTGTGTGTGTGTGTGTGTGTGTGTGTGTGTGTGTGTGTGGGGGGGGGGGGGGGGGGGGGGGGGGGGGGGGGGGGTTGCTTATAACGAAAATCATTTGTAAAACAACTTGAAATTAACGTGCTAGCATTTTGCAAGATGAAAATAAAAAAATAATTAAAAGGCAGGTGAATACTGTTTGTTTTTGTAAAACTCGTTCTGACCACAGACGAGCACTAGGACTTTCAGCGCTTTTTTAGTAACTTAGAAAAATACGGAGCCCCAGAAGAGACATGGAGAACAAAAAAACGAAGAAAAAAAATATGTACTGGGGCCAAAAACTTTTGCGAGATCATCACTTTCTCGAGTTTTATTTGCGATATCTCAACCTTGTTTTGCGTGATATTGACTTTTATTAGTGAGATCTCACAAATCCAACAATAATGCTAACCTAGCATGCGAGGTGCACGCTAGCTAATAATAATCCAGCTAGTAGCATGACGTAATGATTACATCTCCATGGTTGTCTGAATACATCCATTGTTTATTTAGATAAGCATGTAGACGATCAGACACAATGCTTAACGCTCTCATTTCTGCGTTTCTGAAGGCCCTCCGAAATGCCAGATCAGACTATTTCTCATCACTAATAGAAGAAAATAAGAACAACCCAAGGTTTCTCTTCAGGACTAGAGCCAGGCTGACAGAGTCCCAGCTCCATTGAGCCATCCATTCCTATAAACCTGAGTAGTGATGACTTTATGAACTTATTTAATGATAAAATCATAACAATTAGAGATAAAATTCCTCATCTTTTGCCCGCAATTTCTAATGGTTTACCTTTTAAACACAGTAGCACTAGAAAGAACGACAAGACCTGACATAGACTGCTTCTGTCTATAGACCTTCTGTCTATAATTATATATATATATATATATATATAATTAAGGTCTCTTCAGCTCACCCATCTACTTGTCTCTTAGACCCCATCGATTAACGAGGCTACTCAAAGAAGAGTTACCCGTGGTTAACGCTTCATTATCAATGATCAATGTGTCTCTATTAACAGGTTTTGTACTGCAGTCCTTAAAAGTAGCTGATAAAACCTCTCCTTGTCATGATTTGGCTCGCTGCCTCTCCTGTCTGTTTTCCTCTCGGCTTTTTATTTTATTATATATATTTTTGGCTTCTTTCCTCTGCTGAGTTGGTGTGTCGCTCCTGGCTCTCTCCCACTCCTCGTCAAGACGCCTGCCTTCACACCTGAAGCAGATCCAGTAATCACCTCTCCTGCCTTAACCCTGAAAATTCACCCTTTTTAAAAGCTTTTTATCTATGTTTTTAACTTTTTACTATGTTTTTGTCCCTTTTTCAACACCTTTGATGCTTTTTTTCCATGTTTGTCTTTTTTTGACGTTTTCAACACTAACTTATTAACTTTAGTTTACAGTTATTTTTGGAATTTATGGTCAATAAACCTCATTTATAGGAAATAATACCTAATGTTGGAGGTAGAAAAGCAGAAATTAATAATTATTATTGAGACTAAAATTAAAGGAATGGATGTTGATGATAATCACAGACTGGAATATGTCAACTTTTACTCAATACTATTTCAAAAACACTTCCGTTTTTATTTTTCAAATGCTATAAATTGAACAAGACGCCCCAAAATGAATGAAAGTAGAGATTTGTACTTGCCAAAGAGCGTTGTGTGGAATCAATCATGTTATTTTGGGGAATTAAAAAGAACATTGATATAGGAAACTGGGTCAGTTCAATAAACTTCAATAAACTGGGCCAGAGCTGGAAAAGAAGGTGGGGAAATTAGTCACAGGTGGTGTTAAAGAGGTGTTAAAGAGATGGCAAATGCATATGCTGTGGTACTTCACAGCCAAGAGGGAGGAGAGCTAGAGCTGATGGAGGGGCAGAGTTTCTACCCAAGGCCTTTCACAGGTTTCTGAGAATCTATATGTAAGCCTGGGCCGAACATGGCTTTCAGAACAATATTTCGGTTTCCTCGTCACATACAAATAGCTGATTCTCACTGCTCTCATCAGTGCTCCCAAATGCAGCTGCCAGCCACAGTTAAAATGCCGCTGAATGCTGGAGTTGAGTTCTTCAGGTGGCCAGAAGGATGATCTCAAAGCATGATAATACGTCCTTGTGTCTGGACGATGTGGAAGTAGGCAACCGTTGGCCAAAGGATCAGTCATGGCTTTGGGTTGTATGAGATTGCAGTGAAAAGTCTTATATGGCACACAGAAAACACGCAGAAAAACCTCTGTTAATAGGGTGAAATTAATAAATTACAAGATTTGTGATGTGATGTTGTAATTTCTTTATCTTAAAATGTTTTTTAAATAAGTGGTGTCAAAAAAGTATTGTATCAAAGTCACGGCACTGGTATCAGTACTGAACGATACCCGGCCCTAATGACTCATGTGCAATCTACTATTCTCTCTCTCTCTCTCTCTCTCTCTGTCTCTCTCTCTCTCTCTCTCTCTGTCTCTCTCTCTC
>NC_048417.1:2512515-2525043 GCF_013103735.1 Etheostoma cragini
TTTGATTTTTGGAAAAATGCTGCAATGAAACAAAGAGTGAAAAATTTAAAGGGGTCTGAATACTTTCCGTACCCACTGCATGAAAACATGCATGTCTGTTTTTGTGCAGCCTCTTTGACTCCATCTGACATACAGCTACTGTCCCATGCTTTCTTATTCCAAATCTGCCACTGGTCAGTGTTGACGGGGACCCATCAGGCTTATATAACACACGGCCATGTAAATACACACTGTTTTCAGTAGAGATGTTCCGATTCCGATACCAGTATCGGAAATGCCTCCGATACTGCCGAAAATGCTGGCATCGGTATCGGCGAGTACTGCAGTCCAGGTACCGATCCGATACCACATAAACTATTAGAAGTAGGAATCTATTAACTGGTTAGCTCCGCTAACTGTGACACAGTTCTTCTTCGCCGCTCTTAAAATAGTTGCGCTGCTGTTTTAGAGGGGCGAAGAAGAATTGATCACCTAACTCCTCCTTAAAACAAGCTAACGTTAGCGCATCATGTCGGCAGTTTGGCAGTACGTTACAGTGGATGTTCCCACTGGTAAGACAGCGACATGTAGTTTGCCAGGTTGTAAATATATCTCCGAAACTGCGCTACCCAAATTATACGAGACAGTTAGGGAACACGTTTCGTGTATGCTGAAAGACGTGCATGCAGTCAGCTTTACCACGGACATTTGGCGCTCCGACGTGTGGCCCATGTCTTTGCTAAGTGGGTGGACAGAGAGTCAACATTTACCCCTCGTGCTTCACGCCACCGATTTCCAAGGGTCACTTACCGGCACATTAATTGCCAAAGCAATTGAGGGGATGCTAGTAAAGTGGAAAATCCCAAAGTCCAACGTTCATGTTGTTTTGCGCGACAACGCTAGCAACGAGAAGAAAGCCAAGGACGAGATGGATGTACTAAGTTTGCGGTGCTCCACACACACTCTCCAACTGGGGGTGCATGAAGGACGACTGTCACAGAGAAGTGTGAGTGATGCATTTTACAATATTGTGGCTGCACTTTAAATTTTTATACTGTTCTATTTAAAAATAAATGGCTTCAATTTGCTGTATTAATTCATGTTTTACAAAGTGTTAAATCCGAGCCAGGCCTTACCACAATGATAATAATATCACAGTAATGCATGTGCAGCATGATTTATTTATTTATTTATTATTTTTTTTTTTTTTTAAACACACTGGTGTCTGTACTCGGTACCGGCCGAGACCCACAGCTCAAGTATCGGAATCGGTATCGGGAGGTAAAATATGGTATCGGAACATCTCTAGTTTTCAGGCCTGCTTATGCTGCTGACGCTGACTCACACTAAATCATTTCAATGCATGCAATGGGCGTACTACTGCAGCCTCACTCGCAGCACATAAATGTAATTTTAGCTTGTGGTTTCTCTAGCTCCACACAGCCAGTACCCATGACCATCTTCTTGATAAAATGACATGAAATATGATGTGTCCCTGATGCAAACCGTACTCCAGAGAGCGCACAAGGGACTAGAGATGAGCTGGGAGACAAAATGGAGTGCAAAGATAAATTCAGAAGATCTTGTTTTTGTGTCCGGGCGCCTTGTTAGTGTCAGGCAGTAACGATAACTCGTCTTTTAACTAAAATAAAAGCTCAGGGTGGCTTTTGCTACGTTATCAACACATGACAAAAACAACAGATTCTACTTTTCTAGACATCTGGTCATAACATACAACACTCAGGCCAGTGTTAAAGTCACAGCCGTGACCAACACAGCACCAAAACACCCGAGGAGCAACAGTGTTCGCAGCTGCAGAGGTCAGAAATTCAAGCCACCAAACACAGACAATGAAATCTATCCTTGGAATCTGTTTTCGCTGTATGAATATGTCTCCTTTTCCTTCTCTCTCTCTCTCTCTCTCTCTCACTCTCTCTCTCTCTCTCTCTCCCCATCTATCCTTTTGTGTGTGTCCTTTTCTTTTCCTGTTGCCTGGAACCACATGAAAGGTGGACATAAGAAGTTCAGCTTCCTGTGCTGGTTGAGGTCCAAGGACCCACTGAGCATATGAAAGGAACTGCAGAGGAAAAGACAAAGTGAACTCCAGAGGTCAGGATACATGGATTCCTAGACAAAGCCAGAGGTTTGGGATGATGCTTTCAAACCGAAAGATCGGTCGAGAAGACTATTTGAAAAGTACCCTGAAAAGCAAAGCCTGCAGATTAAACAGTGAGATTTACTAGACAACAAAGGGAAAATATGCTGCTCTGAAGCAGAGATTTGGATCTACTATGTAGTGTTTTTTTAAGACTAATGATTGAAAATAATGCTCACACATGAGTACTTTTTCCATTGGCCCGTGTTTGCACTACAGGGATCTAGCAAGCCCTTTCATCTTTGCATGTGTCCAGCAGCAATGTATTTGGTTGCCCCCCCTCAATTTGCGTTGATGTGGTTGGGTGCAGTGAAGTGTTAATGCCAGCCTCTTGTGTGAGGTCAACCAGGCTATGTTAGAACAGTGTTGGAAGTCTGTAATGGTGGTCTGCTCGCATGTGACCAGGACTCATTCTTTATGTTTCATGACTCGCTAAACCTATAGAAACTGTTGGAAAGGGGAGCCTGTATGGAATAGACGCATTGTAACCCTAGTTCTATGAGCACAGGGAGAGCCCTCCCACATGCTGCTCCTTAAATCGTTGACTTTGAACAAGGTCATGGTGCCCATACAAAAGGTGTAGGCTCAAACTGATTGGCCAAGCAACTTTACAAACATGTTCGCCTCTTTGCAGAGGAGAGTGGTTAGGGATCTCCTTTACAGAGGAAAACCTACTCTCAAAGAAAAACCTGTTGTTCTATGTGCTGGACTATTTGTTGACAGGGCACTGTAACCTTCTGTATATTTTGAAATGTGTTTCATAGAAAAGACTAAATCTGCGCCTTTCCATCAACTGGAGAGGATAAACTAGCTTCAGTGTAGTTTGGTCAGAAGTTGGCGCTATAGGCTACGCATAGTAAAACCGCGTCGACGAAGTAGAGGTTGCTAACGGGAACAAGTTGCCTTTGCAATCTGAACCTTATACGAGAGAGTATTTTCGAGAGAGGTCTTCAGGAATTTGGTTCAATTGGGCAATTTGAACTGTTCCTTCATGTCAGCTGGTATCAGCCATGTTTCATGCTGTCTGGAGACAAAAACACGTTATGGGAATATCTGGCAAGACGGCGAGAGCTGGGACAAGGCCAAGGCCATGTACTATCTCTGAATGGCAAAAAAAAGAAACAATTTGTGTATTCGCCCTGTGATTCGGATTCACAACTTAATGTAATGGGTTCAAGCTTGGCACATAATAAACCCTTTCACCAAATTTCATGAAAATCAGGTTAGTAGTTCTTCTGTAACCCTGCTGCTTGAACCGAAAACACAACCTCCTTGGCGTAGGTAATCATGAGTTAACACTCAAACAATTAGCCTTAGCAGTATTTTGCATAGCAGACTGCCACAATCCCTATGTTGACCAGAAAGTGCTATCTGGCTTGTACAAAATCAATCAGAAAACGGTTCTAGACAGTTATAATTAACCACATAAAGAACATTTGAAGGCCATGGCGAATCCAGTGCTCATATGTCCTGTATATCAGCCAATAATACAACAATAAGGCCGTCACCAAGGTTGTGAAATACTTGAATTTTTCTTTGAGTGTGGGAAAAACCTTGACGTGTGTGAAAGCAGCTGCTTTCCATCCAGCGGTAGAATGGTGAGTGTTGTGTATGTGTAGCTGTCTGAATGAGACGCAGATAGTAGTAACAGAAGCAGCTACCTTCTGTCAGTATGAATGGCAGTTTGAAAACAAGGGATTCAGAATCTATTCCCAAAACCTTGCTGTCTCCTCATAAATAACAACGTTGGAAGATCTTCTAAAGACTCATTTCCTTTTTTCCAGTAATCATGTAGTTGCTGGATTTTTTTCTCCAAATGTGGACATTTTGTTGCAAAGTAAAACTCTTTAATCAACACAAATATGCTCTGAAGAATTTTGTTTTTGAAGGTTCAAATTTCTTGTTCCCATGGTTACAGTTTCCTGTTTCAGACAAAAGAAATTGGAAATGCATTTTTCAAAAGTAGTTATGCATCAACAGTTTGCTGTAGTTTTTTTTTCATATTGTTTTCATAAAGTGATTTATGCCCCCCAAAACAAACATCACATGGTCATGAGATAGGATCGGGTCAAAATGAAAATGACCATAATTACATTTGTGCGTGGCGGATTTTGTTCCAGTGTGGTCATGGAGTGGTCAGACGAACACAGCAATGAAGCCATTGCAAACAGACGTAATAGACTGCTAAGAGAATAAAGTACTGAACTTTCTAAAGGGAAATGCTACTTAATCTTAAAAATATGTTCTATACCCAAAAAACATAGCAAAATGTAATTGACTAACTCTGCTTCAAAGCTACAACACAGAAAAAGTGGGGTGTACCGGCACGTCAAATCCGGAGTGACTTTATGCAAAACAAATTGGAAAGGACAGGAAACGGAGGGGGAGATATTGTGAAAATTAAGATACATTTTCCATTTCAGGATATATATATATATATATATATATATATATATATATATATATATATATAGAAACTAAAGCCTGTTTGGAAAAAACACTCAGGCAGAGAATCTTCAGGTCAACCAAATAAGTCTTCTAGTAATCGTTTTAATGTTCATCTCCATGCGGCTCTGAGTGATTACTATTGTTTCTAGCACTGTGAAATGTTCTTCCAATGTTTATTGGACTTCATCTGGCTATAGTTCCTACTATGTAGGATGTAATGGTTTAATCTTACGGATCTAGAATTTAGAAATGTTGAAATGTTAGAAATGTTGTCGGGCCAAATGGATCAAATTCTGATAGTAATTCGAGTCATTTCGCGGTTGGGCTATGACGCTCCAAAAATGTATCCGCTGATTTACAGACGTTTCTTTTGCCATGTATGAAGGAAGAAGTCTTTTTGGACCCTGTGGGCCATGGCATCACATGGTGGGCAGGGAAGTAGTAATTTCACTGTTTGGCCACTATGTGAAATCGGCTTTGAAACCTGGCACACTTCCTGGGAGCCGGGTCACAACTGTATGAGAAACATAACCTCAATGAAATAGATGAACTACTTTCTCGGACATTTAAGAAAGTTCACCCTGAGTATCACATGTAGAATCTGGACATAACTGAATGCTGGACTATACTTTTGCTTTTCCTTGAGACACTTTGATGAGTTCTTTCAAAACCAGATCAAGAGTTTAATTCATCGTGTACATGCATAAGCATGTCTAGCATTTCTAGGACAGAAAAACGTTTCATGTGTTAATTTCAACAAGTGTAATACGTGTTTTGGCAAGACTTTGAACAGTCATGTCACTGACAGACAACAAAGTCTTTAAACCATAAAGGCTCTGAATGGGGCTTTCATGCTGGCCTTCCATCAGCCGTACACTGACACTGAAGATTGCTAGTATGCTGGTACCATCATTCCACATCACTATCTAAATATACTCAGACCAAATGTACAAAAGCCTTATCTACTAGAATGTCTTTTAGCACTGATTACGGTGCAGTTAGGGGTTTTTGAGTCTTCTTTACTCTTGTTTCAAGTTCACAGAATGTCTCTAGAGAAATGTAGCAGATGCTGAACATTGTTCAGGTGTTGCTTTTGTTGTGTATAGTATGTACGTTTACCTGACATGTGGATGCACACTAGGGCTGCACAACTTCCCGAAATGCTGCGATATATCGCGAAAGATTCATTTGAGTTAGTTACATTTTTTGTTTTGTTTTAGCAGAACACTGGAAACAGCAGAAAGGCAAAACTAAATGCACTTTGATGTTTTATTTATTGCAAGTAATATTATTACAACCACATTCAACTTCATTATCGCATGTGCAATATTTTCCTCATATTTTGTGCAGCACTATTTATTGCTCATGTAAAAAAGTACAAATATATTAACCCTGAGAAGAAAACACATGGGGACGTTCACTGTATTGTCCCCAGAATTACTAGACCGGACGGTCTGTATTTTTGACCCCTCCCCCCCAAATTTAACAGGTTTTAAGGTGACGCCACAAAGGGCCAAAGACAGGTAGTGTAACTTTAGAACTGCTGAAAGGAAATTAGCCTGAAAGGATGGTCCTCCGCTGTAGTCACAGTCCACATCTCAGGATGGTCCTCCGCTGTAGTCACAGTCCAAATCTCAGGATGGTCCTCCGCTGTAGTCACAGTCCAAATCTCAGGATGGTCCTCCGCTGTAGTCACAGTCCAAATCTAAGGATGGTCCAGAGCTCGGTTTAACAAGCTGGGACCTGCCACCAGACAGTGTGAGGGTTTGAGGAAGAGATGGCCTCTGAGAGTCTAGATCAAGTGGATAATCTCTAAGTGTGTATAGATGAACGACTCCAATAAAGTCAGTGTAGATCTCCAATACATTTGTCATTCTTGCACATAGAAGAAGCAAACACCATGAGGCCAACCAGCAGTAAAAAAACAGTGTGCTTTACTATAAATTAATTCTATGGAAAATATATCCTGACCCACTTCATGAACTGCATGTGTGCACTGTACCTCAACCTAATCTAATGTTTCACTATGATCTCAGATCTCTGAATTGCAATAGAAAGTAGTAAAAAATAGCTGCATGAGCGAGGAACTCCTTACCATAAAATTAAAGTAGACAGTCCCCAGTTTTTACAGATGATTTTGTGTGGTTATAGAAACATAGCAAGTGTTGCTTAAATGCTAATGCTTACAAGGTTTCACTGAATCGCCCATTCGCTGATTTCACGGGTCAAATTGGAAGAATCAATGAAAGGAATTTATGCATATAATGCGTTTAAGATAGATGTATTTACTCTATTGTTTTCCAACATGTGACCTCTGCTTTGTGATCAAATCTCATCTAGATAAAAAAGGCAATCTGTATGGCACGCCTGCAAAAGCTGTGCCATGAGTCATAAAGTGGACCAAATATTTGACCTTACTGGTCCCTAATACTGTATCTAAAGTCTCTTTTATATAGACCTTAGTGGTCCCCTAATACTGTACCTGAAGTCTCTTTTATATAGACCTTAGTGGTCCCCTAATACTGTACCTGAAGTCTCTTTTATATAGACCTTAGTGGTCCCTAATACTGTACCTGAAGTCTCTTTTATATAGACCTTAGTGGTCCCCTAATACTTCATCTGAAGTCTCTTTTACATAGACCTTAGTGGTCCCCTAATACTTCATCTGAAGTCTCTTTTATGTAGACCTTAGTGGTCCCTAATACTGTATCTGAAGTCTCTTTTATGTAGACCTTAGTGTATACCACATACCACATCTTACCACATTTTCTGGGCGGGCAAAGCAGAGAAAGGGTAGGCAACATTACTTATGACCTCATAAGGGGCAAATTCCAAGTCAGCCTATCTGAGCTTTCATTTCCTCAAAGGCAGAGCAGGATACCCAGGGCTCGGTTTACACCTATCACCATTTCTAGCCCCTGGGGGAACGTAGGCAGGCTGGGGGAATTACAGAGTTTAACAGCGGAATACGCTTCAATTGTTGATGAATTTAAGCCAACGTTACCCAGAAACCAGAGTGCAGTAGGGACCACATAGATGAAATACACTGAAAATAAATGAAATAAGTGAACAACTGCTGTTTTTACCAATTCACCTTCAGAGCATGTTAGAGTAGGAGAGGTTCAGATGAGCAGAGAAGAGTCATTTTTGAGCATGCATACACACACCGATAAGCTGCTGTAATGTACCTTCATACATGTTGTGTTGTTTTGTACATCCTGTGCCAAACGGCAGATTAATTCACACACACAGAGTTCAGATCTGTTCTGCTACACTCAATGTAATAAACTAATATCATATCCTCCAGACACTTTGATCGCAGTTCCGCTTACACGGACACTGCACTTTGGCTTCTTGCATCAGAGCCACATGACGCCACTGCTGCATGTGTGTCTGCTTGTGGCCTGCATGCATACACCACTGATTTGTGGTCACATGGACACTTTTGTAAACATTCCAGCTTTAGTGCAACTGCTGCTTTCCATTTTAAGGCATCTGTCTGTTTGGGGATGCCAAATAGAAATGCAGCTTTCTTAAGTGACTGCCTTGCAGCCTCCTTTTAAAGACAAATGTCAAAAGTTTGTGTTCTGGGGGTATTTTAACTCTTTTTCTCACAGGAAGTAATTATATGAAACTTGTGACGGAAGTACGTCAAATTCTACAATATAGTTTGGGAATAGGCTATGTGTGCTAGTTGTGTGTTACTTCTTGTTTGATCAAGCTTGGTTTTATGGAAAATTAGACTTGTATTATCTACTGTACAACTTGTCAATATAGACACACGGGACCAACAGGGACTGCCCATTGTTCCCATGCATCATAATTCCAAAACCCTAAAAAAACAATGTCCCTTTGGACTGAAAGCCCAAAATGTTTTTTACGGAAAACAAACATGCATTGCTCCGAAGGGTCAATTCTCCGGATATACAGTACACATTCTCCCAAAAGGGAGCACATGATTAATTATTAAAAGATTAGTTACGGTTAAGAATATCAGGATAAGCCAACCAGAGGTGGAGATTGGGCGGGTCCTGCTTTCGCCTTAGTAGGAAGGTCCGATCATTATCAGAATAATTGGCCATCGGACTTGTCTTTGGGTCATGTTTCCAACAATTGGGGATTCTGAATTATGAGTCGTTGCAACAATGGCATGGACCTGACCAACATACCTCTAGGTTACCCTGGTGCACTTCACACCCCACACTCTCTCTCTCTTTCTAAATCTAAAAGGAAGATTGACCGGGAGCACAGGCACTTTCAAGAGAGCTTAATTCTCTCCGTGCCAGGAGGCACACAAGGCTTGGACATCACTCCTCCACTGGGTTCGGTTTGCAACTGCACGCCGTGCTGTGTTCCACGTGTTTCACCCGTGTTTCACCCGTGTTTCACCCGTGTTTTCCGGGAGTAGGTTCTTAGCCTTCTGCCCAACCCCCAAGCTTGGGGTGCCAGTGGTTTTCTGTCAGGGTGTCCTTCCCTTAGACTGCGTTGGTCCACGACGCCATACGGTGTAACCCTCCATCCGCCACCCGGGGGGACGCGCCTCATACGCCGTGCAGTCCCAGCGCGAGGACTTTCAAGAGAGGTGGAATTTAATTCTGCTTCTTCTCTTACTGTATCTGCAAGGAGAGATTGCCATCATCCAATAACAATATCAAGTAACTTAATGCTACAGGAGGATCGGTATGCTAGGACGGGAGGGATGGGAGGGGAAAATAAAGAATTTCTAGATTTTATCTCCTAGGGCCAGTTGTTCAAAGGTAAACTGATCGGATTTTGGTTATCGGATTGGATCAAATCTTGAAAATGGGTTGTTCAAAAGGGAAAGAAGGAATCTGAAATCAGTTCAGATCACGGAATCCAATCCTAGTTTTAATGTGGATCAAACCTTCAGTTTGGGTTGTTCAAAACTTGTCAGTAGCCGTTGTTAAAGTGATAAAGTAGTAGACATAGGCTAGCAAATAATCTATTCAGTATAGTAAACTAAAAATAAAATAAAATGATCTTGTCCCCATTGGACAGTCCCCCAAACAGTAACAAACAAAGATCATGTATTCTATTTTTCTGTCATTCATCACCATATATTCATTTCTAATAAACAATCATCAGGGATGAGCCTGTCTAAAGTCATTTCTGGTCTCTCGTCCTCAGATGAAGAACCCGGAACATTCTTTATTTTGTTAACTATTTGACTTTAAGCCTTTTTTAAAGACATTTTCAAAATATCCACAATGTGTTAATTTTTATTTGTTTTTTATCTGTTGTGGTTCAGATGAGGGGTCATAAAAGAAGTTATGAATGGAAGTGGAATTTTATGTTATTTTTGTCTCTAAATAGGAACCCCTTCCAGTGACCCCATGCTGGCTCTTCTACCTGTTCTGTACATAGCTGGTAGCCCACATTGGATCAGGATGATCCAGTCCAATGTTGCTTTTAAAAAAACGGCATAAAAGTAAGACAGTTCACCTGATCCTGAATAGCAAAAAGTGAGATTTCCAAATCTGGATCACTTTGATCCAGATTAAATGTTTTGAACAACTGGCCCCTAATGCCACTAGTGTCGATCTTGATTTCACTGAGTCACTTGCCCTCGGTTGTCCAGTTCATCCATTTTAACTAAACTCAGCGGCTCACGCTAACTACATGCTGTTCAGAAACATATTGTTCTTTTGGGAGAAACCGTATGTATTCAACATTGTTTCTGGAGCTATTTTCATTACTTTGCAGACAAACATGTCACATTCAAGAGCAAAAACATACACAACCACACACGCACACCCTAACTGTGAAATTAAAACAAATGGCTCATTTACAGAGTAGTAAAAGGTACGCGTTCACCATCTCTGATGCAAAGTAGCCATGTGAATTAAAATGGAGTTGGCATGGCCGTTGCCTTCTTACGAGAAAGTCAACAAACACGAGAGCTCTGGTTTAAATCTCAGCGCTGGCAGGGCCCTCAGTCACCTCCTCTCCTTCTCCTCCTCCCAGACTGCATGTTCACTGCTCGCCTCATGAAGTTTGGTCATGGCGCTTGTTTTCTCAGTGCTCCGAACCTCCAATGGTACTGGCACAGTGCACTCGCTGTGCCCCTGTGCTGCTGTTACCCCCTCCCCTACCTCCCCTCCCTGTCCTCTTCGTACTCGATCTGTTTCGCCAGATGTCTTTCTTCGTTAGGAGCGAATGCCCTGAGAACCCGAACTCGCACAGCTGCCCCCTCCCACCTCCTGTGAAACGCTCCCCGCACGTTAGCATACGGTGCTCGTGTCTGTCGGCTGTCCCTCTGCCAATCTACAATGTGGCTGGCTGTGCAGTGGTGAGCTGCGAGGCGGACCACGCCTGTGCAGCCTGATTTACACTCCTTTCTTCCTGGGCAGCCACTAGACAGCAGCCAGCTCCTGGAGGGACCAACGGCGGCTTCAGTGAAAGGGGCCAAGCCCAGGGCCCCATTTGGTTTTGGTTTCCTTTCGCCTGCCACTGTGCCACACCTAGCATGAGTTGGGCTAAATGAGACCAGTGTGTAGATTCAAAGATTGGGGCTTAAACTGAAACCAATAAAAGGCGAGGCTGTACAAACGGCTCCGCAGCCACTCGCAGGTCATATGTCTGTCTGTCTGTCAGTTTCTACACGGTGGACCCGACCCGCCCTGTCTCTAACTCGTTTATGCATACATTTTTGTGCACGCTATCGCACTGAGGCATTGAAAGCCAGGGGCTGTGGTCTAGGGTGGATAAAGGCATTCATTCCTTTCTCCCATTTTACCTCTCCACCATTGGCAGAAACATGTGCACAGTTAACATTCCTTCCAGTGTACCTTCACTCTTCCATCCCTGTGTTCCCTGAGAGGGGAGAGATCTGCCGTTGGACTCTGTCCAAATGTTGTCTGAGTTCTGTTCAGATTACATATGACCCTGCTAGCCTCAGTTCAACTGTAGGTGCCTTCTTCAGAGGGTAAAAGTCTGGGTCAACTTGTAGTTTTGCATGTTTCTGAAGTCTAATGCTTTCACTCAAACAGATGATACTTAGGATAGAAGTGTATGTCACGTACAACATGCTGTGTAATAGGTCACATTTTTGCTTACAGTACAATTTCTCAAAGCCCTCTGTAACATCTTGTTACAACAACTTGTTTCAACAAATTGCTTGTTTTATGTGAGTCCAACAGATAAGAACAGAACAGTCCAAAACCCAAATAAGTTCAATTTTCAATGGTTTAAAATGGAAGAGCAGCAAATCCTTACAATGGAGAAGCAAGCATCTGGTTCTTTTGCAGCTGATTAATCAATTCCTTAACCCTCATGTTGTCCTTGGATCAAATTGAGCCGTTTTCAGTTTAAAAAAAGAATTGTCACAAAATAATGGGCCTTCGAATTAAGCGCTGAAATGTCAACATTAAAAATATCAAAACAACTTTTGAAAAAACACCAAAAACATAAAAATGCCCTGACAACATTGAAAAAGTAACAAAAATGTTGAAAAAAAATTCTTTTTTTCGTGGTTAACGGGAAGACAACACAAGGGTTAAAAGTGTTGCTGATTTTCTGCCATTACCCTGTACAATTAGTTAACTACTCCTACTACTACTACTTCTGGCACCCCTTTGATGTCAGCTACATCTGTGATGGTTCCTGACTGTGTCTTGCACCATTGCAACTCTATCGCAGTGACAAAATCTGGCCACAGACAGACAGACACATAAACACCTCAAAAAGTACTGAAGAACCAACTCCGTGGTAGTTCCCACTACAGTAGGTGTCTCCAGGACCATAGTTTGCCGCCACACACACACACACACACACACACGCACACACACACAGTCGTGTCTGCCTATCTTTGTGGGGACCAGTCATTGACATAATGCATTCCCTCACCTTAACCCTAACCTTAACCATCAAATCTAAATGCCTAACCTTAACCCTCACCCTAACCCTAACCTTAACCATCAAACCTA
>NC_048417.1:2525143-2528770 GCF_013103735.1 Etheostoma cragini
CCTAGACCACACACACACACACACACACACACACACACACACACACACACACACACACACACACACACACACACAGATTCACAAGGTGAAAACATTATGCTGACTGCACATATGGGGTTTGTATAAAAGGTCTTACATTCACATCCAAGGAAGCATGTAACACACATTTAAAGCTGAAACTTGAGATTATAACCTTATTTTATTGGAGCACTTTTAATGCTTAATTCAAATAAAGCAAGCGAATGTCTCCTGCACTCTCTTTAAATTATGTTAATTAGAAACATGGAAGACCTGTTAAAGGTTAAAAGATACATCCTACCGTTCTAATTGCAACAGCTGTACACAGTACAAGTCCTATTATGCCTGCCCTCTGGCGTAGTTGAGTTTCAAGTGGGGCGAGTTTCATTATATATTCCTAGAACTGCTTGATGTTTTTAAAGCCCTACGGCTAAAGCTCCCACACCCAGTAATAATCCCTTCCATCTCTCTCATTTATCATGTTGAGTCTATTTGCTGATTGATGGAGGCAACCAGTGAACAGCTGCTGAAGTGCAGATTGTTCTCTGAATGGTTTGATAGTATTACTGCCGCATCATACTGGTTTAAGTAAAATGCTGTCTGATTTGGTGATGGCCTATCAACTTCAATTAAAAAACAATAACTTTCATCACACTAAAAGAGTTAAAATCACAGTAGACCAGTCAGACTGTAACTAGGCCTATGTGATAATTCTTTCCACTAGCCAACTCCTTGTACACAGACACTTGTTTTTGCATACGTATCTATTAGAGCTGGGTAATCTGGAGAAGCCTGACGGGTAGTTGAGGCTGCCCCAAACCTTTCCAAGAAGTGTACTCATTTTATTTTAAGACGCTCAAGGCAAGGCAGCTTCTCTGACTTTCTCTGTATTAATTATCTGACTTTCTCTGTATTAATTATCTGACTTTCTCTGTATTAATTATCTGACTTTCTCTGTATTAATTATCTGACTTTCTCTGTATTAATTATCTGACTTTCTCTGTATTAATAATCTGACTTTCTCTGTATTAATTATCTGACTTTCTCTGTATTAATTATCTGACTTTCTCTGTATTAATTATCTGACTTTCTCTGTAAACTTGAGACTACCTTTCACACTAAATAGTCCATGTTAGTGCTATCCTTCGTGATCACCTCCGTGTCACTACCTTTCACGACTCTATTTTGAGAGACGTTACTTTTCGTCTCTGACTCTTCTTCACACTAATTAAGCCAATATAGTGCTGCCGTTCATGTCTATCTCGACTCTACACATTCACACTTTTTCTTTAAAGTGCTACCCCTTGAGTCTGACTTTCTTTATTTTATTTTTAAACTTGAGACTACCTTTCAGTCTCAAGCAAGGAGAGAGAGATAATCCTAAAACACGTGCTCACAATGACTTAGTCCCCTGTATAACGTTGATATTGTCCACGGTGGCCCACAGTGAGCTGACGTTAATCTTGGCTGCCAGTGTTGTCAATTTCTCCCCAGTTTTGTTTCGCATTCTTCTGGAACATTTCTGGTCGTGCACTTGTTGGTTTAGAAACCTTTTATTGGGGATTTTTCAAGGTAGAAAGTGCTGCTATTCTCTGTTATAGTCAGTCCCCGGCTGAAAAGGTGGAAAGTACAGAGGAGCGGTGCCCAAATCCTTCCCCTTCAATAGCCAAAACTGAACCAAGGTGGAGGGCCGCGGGCCAAAACTAAACATTCAAGTTGTGGATCTTTTTAAATTGAAATGTTTTGCATATTTGCAAACAAATAGATTTGATTAGTCATTACACTTCCCTGTGACATACATTACATTCTTGACTGTTTATCAGTAGGAAAATCAGTGAGAGACACGAAGCCGGTCTTTGCTTTTCAAAAGTCGCTCAGCATCAGGTTCCAGCTGACTTCCTGACCGAATGAGAATGTCACGGAGGCGAGAGTCAGACTGTGAGTTTCTCAGTTAGCGAACGTCTGCTCGCAAAGGTCAGGACTTTCAAAGAGGGACAGCATCACCTGTGCATGTTTGCAGGTCTTGCCGTACCTGGTTGCTGGAACACTTCTTTAAAGCTCCAGTAAGGGAAGATCTCTGAACTTGTTTTGGAATCAGACTGAAGTTCAAGCAGCTCCATATGAAGCTCCTCACTGACTCTCTCCACATCAGAAGAAAAGGGTCGAGCAAACGGCTGAAAGGCTGTTGCTACATTGCAGCTTTAAAACGCAAGCACAAGATTGCAGAGAGGTTCCGTGTACTTCCATAAACTCAACGTCTTTAAGGCTGGGAAAATGTGCTAAATTCCTCAAATGTAGACCCAAAGACAAAGAAGAACAGTATAAGATGCAAGAAGAAATTGTGTTGTTTCATTTCATTTTAGATACAACAAAAGTATGTATGCTATCAATTTAATGATTAAATAAGGTAGTGTCTCCAAGCTTACCTCAATTATAACTTGTCTCCTGCTAGTAGTACCATGTACAGCACTTTAATAAAAAATAAGCAAATGCTTTATTTTTGAAAACTGTTTTATCTAATTTCTGTGTTGTAGTTTTCAGACGGTCCCTAAGCTCTCTAACTGCCTCTCAACACAGGAACTAAACAGAGTTCAATTAACACAACTTTTCTGCCTGTCTGTCACATCTCCAGCAGTCCGATTCACCGTGTTCACTCGGAAGGATTCACTGCACATCGGTAGGCACTTGGCATAATGACATTTTTAACATGTTAAGAGGCTAGAAACATGTTTAAAACATGCCCTGTTTAAGCCTGTTGGGTGCTAACTCTAGCAGGAGGATAACACAATGTAGGCAGCACCGACTGGTTATTGTTTCTCTCTGCTAACAGGCCTCCACATTCACAAACTACAGAGCTACGTGTTGGAATCGACTGAAATTCTCCTTTAGCCCTTTTTACAAGAAGAAAAATGGTACATTTACATTTTTTCTACCTGAAAATCAACGGCCTCACCTTATTTCCCGTGATAAACATGTATTCTTAACTCAATTCAGAAAATTATTTTGGCTATGACACTTTTTTTTTTTTTTTTTTTCATAGTGGATTTTTAACAAAATGAACCCCACTTCCATTTTTAATTGTGTTCTAGTAAAGACTGATTGCATTCCCTAAACATATACTGTATATGTTATCTCAATGGGTTGGAATTGAGATAAAGACAATATTGGTTAATAGATTATTAAGTACAATTTTATTTCAGAATTGTTTTTAACACACCAAATAAGTCACGGGTCAATTAGACCTGAGGGCTAAGAGACGGTCCCGAAAATGAAGACAAGACAAGGGTTAAGGCTTGTATGTCTTTCAGACATATTCAACAGGATGGTCGTCACACTGTGTGACGCAGTGTCGCACATCTATTCTCTGAGTTGCTCTTCAACACAAAACAGAAAAGTACAGTTCTGTGTACTTAAAAAAACTTATTTCTGAGCACTCTACATGGATATGGATATGCGCGGCTGTGGCTCAGTGGTAGTGATTGGTCCGGTTGCCTGCCAATCGGAAGGTTAGTGGTTCGATCCCCGCCCCCCTGTCGAAGTGTCCTTGGGCAAGACACTGAACCCCGAGTTGCCCCCGGTGCTGTGCATCGGAGTGTGAATGTGTGTGAG
>NC_048417.1:2528870-2547657 GCF_013103735.1 Etheostoma cragini
GCAGGTGTGTAGATGTGTGTGAGTGTGTACCTGATGAGCAGGTGTGTAGATGTGTGTGAGTGTGTATCTGATGAGCAGCCCCGGCCCCAGTGTATGAATGTGTGTGAATGATGAATGTTTCCTGTAGATGTAAAAGCGCTTTGAGCAGTTGTTAAGGCTGGAAAAGCGCTTTATAAATACAGCACATTTACATTTACATATTTCTATTTGACAAGAAATTCAACCACTTTCCGCAGTTCAGGATAGGAAACTGTCATTTATCTTTAAAGAAACGGCGAGAAGGATAAGGAGTGTGAGACGAGGGAGCGCATGAGTGCGTGTGTGTTTGTGTAAGTGTCTGTGTGTGTGTGTGTGTGTGTGTGTGTTTGTGTGTCTGTGCGTGTGTGTGTGTCTGTGTGTGTGTGTGTGTGTGTCTGCTCTGCTGTGGACCTCAAGTAAGAGTGAGTAGTGTAGTGACATGATTGCTTTCAGTGGAGTTGGGAGTTAATCTGAAGTCTGACAGCTCCTGTCATCTCCTGATTGTCATGACAACGGCCCATCTGATACACAGCGCTCTGCCGCTCTGAATTGGCCACATTGTACATGTGTTTACTCGTGTGAATGTTTTTTGGGGGGGTTTTAACCATTTAAGACCTAACCTTAAAGTTGGACGGTCACCTTGGAAAAACAAAGTTGCTGATTTGAGATCAGGGAGTTCTTGTTGGTAAGATTTGTAATTTTTTGTCTCTTTGATCCCGTGTGTTGGATCACTGTATACTAATGCATGTTTTAATCTATAAAATAAAATAAGTTTTTTTTGGTAGATAATCTATGGATACACTGCGTGTGTTAAACATGGTTTATTCCGTCAAGAGATGGATTTCAGATCCAGTTAACTGAGCGCTCAACCATTAAGGAGTAAGACTAAATCCACTGTTATGAGTTGTTAAATTATGTAAACGACCACTTTATAAAACCAATAAACCGAACCTGGTCCCATTCTATATGTTCATTACAACACAGTTATTTCACTCTGTGTTTTTCTTTTTGAGTCAGCAAACGGCAGCTCTATAAAAAGCTCTTGCTCAGTGACCCTTTGTGAAGCCAAAAGCCTTGGCAGCCTGCCGAACACTCAAAACATAGAAGGGAAAGTACTTGTCCCGAGGAGGAAAGCACAACACAGAAGGTATGTTGTGCTTGAGTGCCATGCCACTGGAACAGAGGAGTTTGATTCTAAAAATACCGCCTCCCACCACACGCGCACTCCCAGCACGCAAGAGCCATCGCACTGGAACACCTAACAGCTTGATGGCAATTGCTGCAAAATTGCTCTTATTTTCTCCAAGTCTTCATAATTTCCAGTCAACTTATAATTCATCAGTTTGTGTGTGTTTGCATCAAGTGAGCCGGCGGAGGAAATGGGCAGCGCCCTGCAGCTATTTAAAGACTCAACTATTCCAGGTAGGCTCTGAAACTCACCCTTCTCGGCCGTGCCAAACGTTTACCATAAGTCTCTGCCTGACACCTGTGACCAAGTCATGCGAAAGCAATTAATGAAAACCAAACACAGACATGTCATGTGTAAGTGAGGCCACCCAAACCCATCAGTTAGTCAGGACTAAGCAGTAAAACCATTACAAGACGATTAAAATACAATCAAAGTAAATGCAGTTATTTTTTTTACTTAACTTACATTAGTGAGCAGTGCTGGACTAGACATCATAAAGCCCTGTGTGTGTGTGTGTGTGTGTGTGTGCGTTAGTGTGTGTGTGTGTGTGTGTGTGTGCTCAGTGTACACATACCAAATGGCTCTAACAGTTATCAAGTGTGACTGAGGCTCTAGTGGGTGCATGTCAGCTGTGTAACCCCCACTATGTACCATAATTGTCACATCTCACACAACCCTTGTGTATAGGACAGTGGTCTGGCCCCATCCAGGTGGTTTGCATTTTGAAGATAATCTATTCATAGTCCAGTTAAATTCGAGCCAGGTGTTTTCAAAGCCCAGGCAAAGCTGGCCCACTCTGTAGTGTCACGAGCAGCATTGGTCCCAGCAGGGTCCTGAAGACCTGCCCCAGTCAGCTGTCTGGTGTTCTCCAGTATCTCTTCAACCTGAGCCTGCAGAGGGGGCCGCTGCTGTGGAAGACGTCCTGCCTGGTCCCGGTCCCCAAGAAGTCGACTCCATCTGGCCTTGAGGACTACCGCCCGGGGACTCTCACATCCCACGTGATGAAGGTGCTAGAGAGGCTGGTCTTGGCCTACCTGAGGCCGCAGGGGAGTTCTTCTCTGGACCCTCTACAGGTTGTCTACCAGCCTCGTCTGGGAGTGGACGGCGCTGTCATCCGTCTTCTGCAACGAGCTCATTTGCACCTGTTGCACCATTTGCTCCAGTTGCCAGGCAGCAAGTCACGGCACCTGGCCAAGAAAACCCCATTGTCGTGTTTTTGAAACAACGTATAACGGCCTTTCAGACGATGGTAGGAACATTTTGGTATTTTCAGACTAAGTTGGGTTAGCTGTTTACCTATTACCGGCTCTTTTGCTAAGCTAAGTTAAGCTAACTCTCTGTTGGTTTAGCCTTATATTTACCATGAGACATGTATTCATCTTGGATTCTAAAAAAATATCAAATTATGCCTTTTAACCACCTATTATAAATTACAAATACTGTACTGGCTCAGATATGTTTTCTTCTGGAAATGATTTTTAAGTGTGAGGTATAATGTATTCAAAGCCATCTGTAAATGGATTGGTATAAAGAGTCATCAACATATCGTTACTACATATTAAGTTATAGAAGGTCTTTACAAAAACACTCACTTTTTTTACTGAAGCTTATTGTTAATTGTTTAGTCCATCTTGTCTTCATCTATTCAAAAAGACATTTATGACCTACGAGGTCATAACAAAACTGGCTTTTATGCATTTTCTGTGGTTCAGAGACATTCACACACTGAGATTTTTGTATGAAAGGTGGATTGCAAATCAAATGGATTATTATTCCAGGTACAACTTGCCAAGAACATTTCACTTTGAGAACTGGCTACCTTCTGATTTACAGAAATAAAGGCAATGCCTTGCTGACCACAGTTGCCATCCGCTTGGCTGTCCTCTCGTTACAATCATTCACAACCGGCTGCCACAGGGCTCTGCCAACTTTCATTCTCCTCTCCATCACTTTAAATCTGATCCTTGGAGTCTAGATTTAAAACAAGTATTGGTCAGTAGTCTGGGTTTTGGTCCACCACAATCAAACACAATCCCTCTCCTGCTGGTGCTTCGCCCGAGTGGCAGACGGGAACAAGAAGCGAGAGACAAAATGTCAGAAATAAAATGTTCTTTAAGACTTTAAGACACTAAGTTCCTCAAGAACAGGTCTCCAAGCTGGACTTACTGCACATGCAACATTCTCTTTGTTGTTTTCTTTTACAAACCACATGTCTGATCCCAGTCCATGATGGCAGAAAAGCCATTCCATGTTTTTACAGGGCTGCTATTCTTGTTTTTTGTTTAGTTTTTTAGGTTACATATATATCTATTTTAAATACTTGGGAATGTCCCGTACTGACAAACTATCTTAAGATGAAGGACTGAGATTTGGAAAGCAGCAAAACTTCAGTTCCCAGTGTCTTTCTTTTAAACTTGAAACCTTGCACACAGTGGCCATACATTAGGGACTTAAAAACAAAAACAGCATTGAGATCAACCTGCTACAGTTCGACAACCAGGCTGTGGATGCTTCTAAAACTAATCTGTTTTAAAGGTAATACAATTATGGAAGAATAACCATTGTAACTCACTGTAAAGCAGCCACATTAAGTCTGTTTTCTGATATCAACTCTGGATAATGTCCAACAAATCGTGTCCGGACATAATCAGAGGTTTTCCTTTCTCACATGCAGCACACAGCAGTATATCGTTTGTGTCGGACGTGCTCTCACTTACTGAAAATAGTCAGTTTGATTTGAGTGTGTACAGGAGGCCGTTAACAACCAAGTCTGGCCTTTTCTTGAATTTGTCTGATTTTTGGCGTTGGCCCCAAGCTTCAGAAATTTAGCTTCTGATGTTTGTTTTCTTCCGGTTTTAGCACGAGCCACATGATCTTCGGACAATTACCGGTTTTCACACCTGGGCTCAGTTGGGAATTAAACCGACTTTATACCAGAGGGCTGGCAGTGTAAGGTCTAGTTAATGCTCGGTCCAACTAATTTTAACATTTGCTTTTTCACATAAAAGCTCCTCCAGGTAATCTCTAGGTAAGTTCAGGGTTGGAGTGCATGTGTAAAAGGGCATTAGCGTAATAAACACCGGGAAAACTTCAAACACAAGCTGTGCATGCAAATGTCTTCAATATCCCTGCTGTATGTAAAGCAAACAGGAAGTTAAATTTATCTCATCACTTGGAAAGAAAGGTTGATTTGTTCTTAAATCCTACAGTGGGAGATATGAGTCTCAAGTACTTGCAGTATTTTGTGAGGGAGCTTGTGAGAGGGCAACATGTTATACTAGTTGCTAAAATGCTACATGCAGTATATCTCATACTGGAATGAAACCCTGCTTCATGCAGTACCAACCTGGAACCCATACAGAATAGGGACATTTAATGTAAACTCCATACTGCCATGTGCAGTTTAATTGGCTGCGGAAATGTGTGCAATTGCATCTATCAACGCAGATATTCATCAGTTGATACCACCCAAAATACAATTTGGGTGGTGCGATGTGCAGATGAGGAACTGAATGTAGGAATTCTGTTCATTTAACTGTGTTTTTTAACTCAAAGCATTCTCTGTCGGTGCCCCAGTCGGCTCCGATTTCCTCGGTTTGGCTGCACCAGGTTCAGCTCCACTGCGTTTAAGGCGTGCTGGTCTTACGACTGTGGCATCTCCTGAGGAATGTGATGAATGCAGTCAGTCCCATTCTGACAGCACTATACTTGCATGATTTGCGCCCAGACAATCTGCTCCACCCTGATGCTTGGGATTGAGGCTGATGTTTGTTATTGAAGTACCAGGAGTGGAACATAACTTTACAAAGTGTTATTTTAGACATTTTATGCCTTTAACTTAGCAATTTGACCTTTCCTCCACTAAAATCTGAACAATGAAAAAGGTGATTAAATAACAAAAAAAATGTATCCAGCTAGAGAAGTTGACTACTGGGGCACAGACCACAAGCCATACTGTCTGTAGATGAAGGATGTGAACCTATTTTCACATGAGAAGTCAACCATAAAACTGCTATTACAGGTGCATCGCATACACAAGTTTTCCGAGACCAGCTGTGTACATGGTTGACAAGAACAACAGACATACTGTACATCGGGATGTTATGTTATCTCATGGAAACAATCTAGCCGTAATTCAAGCCTGAATGAATCTGCAACAGGTCTGAAGGTGTTGGCATCTTTTGTGTCATGAACATTTCATTTTTCTGTGTTTTTTTGACACAGTCTAGCCTAAAATACACTGAAAATTAACCGAGCCCTACAGCAAGAAGCTGAATAAACCAAAACTATGTTCAGAAAAATCCAATGTTTTTGTTTCTCAACTCATAGTTTCCCATTTCAGCTCTATCTCCACAGCGCTGTGGAGTGAGGTCTGGCTACACCACAGATACATTCTGTTGTAAGAGAGAAAACGCTCCGGGTTGTTTGCATTTCTTTTGACCAATCACAATCGTCTTGGGTCTGACGCAGCAACGGTTGTTCTACAAAGTAGTCTCGAGAGTCCCGTGCCACATGTCAGGCTTTATCCTAGAAATGTACTCCTGTTGATCCAGACTAGTTTGCAAGTGATCAGATTGGATTTGTGTGTCCAGACATCACCAACCCGAGGGCTGCTGTGGTAACGACGTAGCCGTCGGTAACTACTGTATGTAGCTACGGCTTTTCAACGTGAAAGCATGATAAATGGCGGTCCGCCATTTCACCCTCCTCACAATCGCCAAGTTACCTATCCACTGCTTTTTCTCCTCCATGTTGACTTCTATAGCACTCTGCTACTAGCAGCATGCATTCTGCTCAGCACTGGTGTCACTCTGAATTTAGTCCACATCCACGACGTTCCACCGCTGGGATTTTTTTGTGTTGGCGTTCTAACCTCTGGTGGATTTCTGAGGACTATGGTTACCTGGTCCTCAGATCTCTGCAGGGTAAATCCAGACAGCTAGCTAGACCAGGGGTTCCCAAAACCTTCAACCCACGACCCCCAAAGTAACGGTGCAAGTGACTTGCGACCCCCCCACTATAAACGTATATAAACATTGCGTGCAACCACGCACACTCTACAGGAGTATCCAAACACGAGCATGTTGACAACACAAAATAACACAACAGTTTTATCTTGTGTTAAAATCATGGCTAACATTTGCTATTTCTAATTGTTTTTACATTTTTATTTTATTCCCCACTTTGGGAATCACGGAGCTAGAGTATCTGTCCAATCTGACTTTTCTGTTGACGACTAAATCTGCTACGTAACGTGCACGTTCCTCCAAAACAAGTTCCTTCCCAAGGCTATTTTGCAGAGGCACCGTAACTCCATCCGGCGCTTAGCACCGCCCATGGCGATTGTGATTGGTTTAAAGAAATGCCAATAAACCAGAGTTTTTCTCACATCCCGCAATGCTGGGTGGACTAGCCAGACCATCCTCCACAGCGCTGTGGAGGAAGGTCTGGCAATGCGAGACTACTCTGGATTTGACGTTGTTGTTGTGGGTCGAATGAACACCTCGAAGTCCTCGAGTCTCTGGACTGAGACGCATCTGTAGCTCAGTTCAAACCAACCTCTTAATGCGGTTTGGACCCATATTACACAAATTCCACGAGTTTCTCTTTGCTGTCTAGGCTTTCTAAAATAAATCTGGATATGTAAAAATAAATTAATAAATAAAAAACTAAAAAAAAGATTTTGGGCTTGCAGTCCAAACAAGGCCATTTAACCGATAAATAATTGTCAAAACCGGACATTGTAGGAAAGTGAGGCACATCTCTGCTTCTGTAATTGCATGGACCTGTAGGTGTGATTGCTAATATTGCCATAACTTTACACATAAACAAGCTATCATCAACCATTTGTCTTTTCTTCTAGAAGTTTATGACACTGCAAATTTCCACTGCTGCGTCACAATTTTGAGAACCTTGATCCCTAGGACTAAGCCGTGCCCTCTTAGTATTTCTGTTTGAGAATTCCAATCCAATAAATATGCCCACAAAAAAAAGCTATTGTAAGGAAATGAGAGTGGAGGTGGCCCACAGCACAGTCAATAATGACAAGTCTATTTTTGTCTCTGGACTCTGGTGCATGTCATGGATGACTTGGATTTTTAATTAAAACAGTTGAGAAAGAGAAGTGTCGGGGGTTTGACATGCAAGCATAACACAAAAGCTACTTTACGGCCTACATAACATCTATTCAGACGGAGTTAATTAAGAAACCATGTCACCACTGGTTGTCACAAAAATCATGGTTATTAAATTTGTGGAATACACTTTATAGTACTTTATAGTACTTTATAGCAAGGCCACAAAGAGACAGAAACACAGGCAGACGGATGTTATCCACCCTATCTGAAGACATAGAGGTGCATGGGTTAATATCTGTCGTAACATTTCCCACCAAACTTCTAAACAGCAAATCTACCATCCATCCCTGCCAGTTGATTTTATTTTATTATTTATAGTGTTTATTGACCCACAGTGGGGAAATTACAGTTTACACTCTGGTTGTTAGTAATCACTACACACAGGTCTGAAACACACACACGCTCGGGACCTCTACATGCATAAATGGAGAGATGTTAGAGTGAGTGAGCCAACGCCCTTAGCAGTTGGGGGGTACAGTGCCTTGCTCAAGGGCACCCTCCGGTTCCCAACCCAACTCCCCATGGAGTGAGCTACCACCACCCCCGTAAGAAGTCTTACAAAACAATGGTAGCCGATATAATTAGCAACACTGGAAAATGAGTTAGCTAGTTAACTTTCTCTGTTATATATTTTATGAATTTTATTATTAAATTACATTTGCTAATTGACTGTGTTTTGTTTGGTTTAATGCCAGAACATGGTTTTCATTTTTCCCCCCAGAATCCTAATGACTCAACATTAAACACATAATTCAATTCAGTTTCATTCATAGTATCTATTCAGAACAAGAGTCACCATAAGACACGTTACAGATAGAGTAGGTCTAGAACACAATCTCTAATTTACAAAGACCCAACAAGTCCAGTAATTCCCCCAAGAGGGAAGAAACCTGGGACAGACCCAGACCCAGGACCCACCCCAGAACCAGCACTTTCCAGAGTAAAGGCTCAGTTTTATGGGCAAGACAAGAAAAAAAGGAAATATTTTCAACAGCAAAGGCATGGAAATATTTCAAGTACATGACCAACTCTGCTCCACATGGTGTCATAATTCAGAAAATAGGAGGATCCATTTGACATTCATTAAAAATGTGTTAATCATTTTAACATGCAATTATATTAAAAATCGACAACAAAATGTTACTGTTTTGAATGGTTTTGGCTCCAGTGTAAGTGGCCTGTTACAAAAAGACATATCCCACATAAAGACATTAATAAGACCATTTACCATTGACCTCAAAAATAGATAAATCACATGGCACAAACCTACAAGAACACAATGAGAACATTCACACTCCTTTCAGAAGGACTGGGAAATAGGAAACGGCACCTACAATTACAGTGTTTTTTTGATCTTAGAGCTTTATTATGATGTGTTGCAGCTTCCTTCCCTCACACAGATTCTGACGAGAACAGTGACCAGTATATTTACAATTGTACAGTTTAATATCTAGCTCCCGGTGGAGTGTTTACAGAAGGCAGGAAATTACATGAGTTTGGAGCTTGTGTGGGTTCCCACACGTACTGGGTGGCAGTGGCAACAGGAAAGATGGCCAATGGGAGCTCTGGAGCTGACGGCTTCATAGGCCTTACCATCTTTATTTGAAGGTACTGAAAATTCCCAGTAACAACAATTGCTAAACTTAAGTTTCATGTTCAAGTGAGAATGGCTTGCTCTGTTTTTAGCTGTTGCAAAATCCAAGGTCTGGTTATGATTGAGCTAAAATTGTTTTATTGGACTTATATGATTCACTTAGTTCTGGATTAAGTGAGAATCAACAGTGTATTTCATAATTATTATTCTTAAGAGAATTGAAAGCTGCACTGCCCACTGCCTCTTTCTTTATTGGGAAAATCCATCACAATCTCATGTTAGGACCTCTCAAGGCAAACCCATGATTTAGAAGAAAAAGAAGGTTTTCCTCTGGACAACATGACAAATTAATGACGCGTCCGCCGTTGCTTTCTTCTCCGCTGACAGTGTTGTGAATATTTCATCCACTTGGGCAAGCCCTTGGAATACACTGGCAAGGCTAACTTATAGGACACTCTGCCTCTTTTTCAGTCAGTTCTGGTTGGCATCCACTACAGACAGCTTGGCCAGGGGCTCCAAGAGCCTGTCCAAAAGGCCCCTGCCATGTTTACTGTACTGCACAAGCCTCGGCACGGCACGGCACGGCACAACATGGGTGGCCCTGCTATGTAGTCGCCTTCAGTCTCAGTGAAAATGTGGCAGTATTATGGAAACACCGCACCCGTCTGGCTCAGCTTGTACCCGGCACATAACAAGTCAGTCCTTCTATCCTGCACGTGAACTACATGGCTACTTCAGGGGAGGTTGGCTCATGTTATATACATTACTGTCAATGTCTAAACCAAGCAGAATAGGAAAAAAGACAAGGATTTTTGTCAAATTAGATAATAAAAAATACTTTTATTTCCAAGTAAGGTGTCTGCCAATGCCATGTAACTTAACATGTAAGCAGAAATCTGGAATTAAACGTAATTTTTTATTTGAATATGGATGAAAAAACAAGATTGTAGCATCTCTGCACTTTTACTAGGATTTCAAATCAAAATTTACTTTTTTGTCCAATAGCCAAATGGCTAGTAAATGTTCAAATTTTACTACCTAATAGACATTTTGACTGGTGAGAGAAGCAAATCTACCAGCCACTTGGATAGTTAACCTGCATTTCACTGTGAATGGTGCTATTTTTGGACCATGACACCACGAACGGCAAAGTTGGTGATTAAAAGTGTAGAGTATCGTTATTTGAGACCGCAACTCATCAACCTCTTACGCAAAGGTCAGACACCCAAGGAGTGCCAATTCTTGTGTAACTCTTCCTCAATTAAAGATGCTTGGCCTTTAGCGGCCTTAACAGCACCCCAACAAAACCATGTGTCCTATAGTCTTTGCTCGACGTTCCTATCACCATGCATTTTGCATGTGTGCCCAAGGAAGTGTTTGCATTATAAATGTGACACGCTAGCCTACAATGACGCACAGCGTAGCATATGGTCCGCCTCCAGTCTGAATGGTATCGCTGCAGTCCACATGGACCTCACTCAAAGCATTTCTGCAAATAACGGGTAGGCCTTGTTGAACCCAGTGCACCAAATAGGTTGGACTATTTTTTTAATACAAGTAAAATTAACCCTCGTGTTGTCCTCGGGTCAAATTGACCCGTTTTCCTACATCAGTGTTCTTTTTAATTACCCAAAACAACATGATTGATTCCCCACAACGCTTTTTGGCAAGTACAAATCTCAACTTTCATTCATTTGAAATTAACTTTTTAACTAGTCTGTGATTATCCATCAACATCCATTCCTTTAATTTTAGTCTCAATAATTCCTAATTTCTGCTTTTCTAACTTAAACATTAGGTATAAAATCCTATACATGAGGTTTATTGACCATAAATACCAAAAATAACTGTAAAACTAAAGTCAATAAGTTGTTATGTAGTGTTATGTAGTGTCAAACATCAACGAAAGTGACAAATATTGAAAAAAGCGTTGAAAAAGGGACAAAATCATAAGAAAAGTTAAAAACATCGATTAGAAAGAGTCAACAAAAGTGTTGATTATATATTTTGCCGGGATGACAACACAAGGGTTAAGGTAATTGACCTGATGCTATATAAAAAAAATCCTTCTTGTATCACTCTAGTTTTACAGGAACCCCAACATGTAGCAACACAGCGGGTTTTAAAGAATCGGAACCAGCTTTATTCACCAGGTATGAGGACAAATACGAGGAAGTTTTCTTTGGAGCGTCGTTACTCACACTGTGCTGACACATACAAAACAACCAGAACAATATATACACACTAATACATACACAATAGATACATACTGTAAACAGAAACAATATAGAGGCATGAGTGCAATGAGGAGTTCAATAAAACCTTTTTTAAATGTGGAGTTAGTTCAAAGGACTATGCTCCACATTTAAATAGTTTTTTATTTTAAAAAGATGTAAGGTGGGAGTCTCAGGCAAACTGAATCATTTCATTCCACTGGTGTTTAATTTCACTGTCACAGCACTTGGCATAAAATCACAAGAAATCACATTCAAATATACATTCACACACACACACACACACACACACACACACACTCACACACACCACTCACTCACAGGGACTGTTTCAGATCGCTGGTGTTCCTGCACCATTAACTATCCACGGGCCAGGATGACTCACGGGCGTTTCATTTGTTTTAAGTGTCCACTGCAGCAGCGGATCCAAAGCCTCGCAGAACGTAACCAACTGCTGAGCTGCTCCCTCATCCGCTCCGCCCTGTTTTCACAAGGGCTCCAAACATTCACTGACTTTTGCAGCCATCCCTCGACGGGTCACGGGTCACGCAATTCAGCGTGTGCGTTCAGATGGTAGTCGTTCAGTTTTCCTCTCTCCCTTTCATGTGCTTTTCCGCGTGGCACTTGCCGTTACTGCCGTTTTCCAAGATAACAACTGTCAAACAAGACTAATTATATTTGGAGGGGAGGGGGACGGGTGGGGGGTGGGGGGGGGACGGTGTCCGCATGCCGGTGGGAAGAAAGCACGACTGATGTGATTAATGGTACAGTAATGGAAAAGTAAGTTCACCCAGCGCCAAAAATGTTTAATGAATTGGAACTGAACGAGAAAGGGAAAGTGAGGTGGGAACGCTGAGAGAAAGTGTGACAACAAATGGAGGATGAAAGATGGGTTTAAGGAAGACAAAACAAAGAGATAGAGGAATATAGTCAAAATTAAATGAAAGTAGATGAGAAGGTTGCTGCTGTAAAAGGGCCAAAGGGCTAGGATAATTGTGACGTATCAAAGATGTGTAAAAGGAATACCGTAAAGTGGACATACCATGCTTTCCTTAAGGTGTGTCGTCTACAAAGTCGGATTTTCTTGTTAAACGTGACCAAAACTTCAAATAAACCTATTATTGACAAATCCCTGTGAGCTAAAATGTTCAGATTTCCAACTGTTGTGAATGCTCCGCTTTCAACAGTTTTTTTCCACTCTGGCTAAATCTAAGCCGGCCTTCTGTGATTGGTCATCTGCTCCAGATGGGCAGGACTGGAGTGTTATATGTATATACTGTGTACATATATATATTTTAAAGCTACTGCTGTGTTAACATTGTCCCATGTAGCTGCATGCTAACGGCAGTAGAACATGTAATCTTGGCTTCCAGTGTTGTTAAATTCTCCCCAATTCCGGCTCACATTACATCTGGTGATGTAGTATTGGCTTTAAAAGCCTCTATCTGCAGTTGTTTGTTGTATAAAGTGCTGTTTATTCTACTAGTGTCCAATGCTAATTATAGCAGCTACATGCCAAAGGCAGTAAAAGATGTCATCTTTGCTGCTAATTTGTTAGTTTCTCCCCAGTTTAGGTTTCATTAGTTGTTTGGTTCAAAGGCCGTTACCTGTGATTTTTGGTGAGATAGCTGTAATCTTGGCGGCCAGTGTTGGTCACTTTACCACTGGGACATGTCTGGTGGTGGAGTATTTAGATCAGAAGCCATTTTTTTGTGGTACAAGTCCTGCTATGTACACCGTTGCAGTAGCTCCAGCTTCAAATAGTTAACCCTCTAAAGCCAGCTCAGAAATAACAGTTGTTATAAGTCAAATATTGTCTTCTCATTTAATGTGTTGACTGGTTGCATCCGTCATGGTGTTATTGCTTAGTTCTTAAATTACAGTATCTATCCACCAATGGGTGTGTACAAACACTTTGATTGAGCCAGAAATGAATAATAAATAGCTTAACCCTCTTGCAAAGGATGCGTTTACCTTTGCAGCTTAAAAACACATTTCTAAGTAGAGAAGATAGCGAAATAACTGGGAAAGTGGAGCTAAACAAATTAACTTATTGTAGATCATATGTGAATATGGTGAGACTTGGCTTATTGATTCCCACATGATTTAAATCCAGAGCCAAAATAAAGGCTGTTGCAGACTGCATGTTATCCTTACACTGAAATTACAGTCGTTTGAAAGAATATTGAATAATATTGACTCTCTGTCATGTGGTCACGTTGAAGGCTAAACAGATGCGAGCGGGGAGCTTGGAACATTTGGTAAATAGCTTACATCAGCAGCACTGGGGAGTGATGTTGGCTAACAAGCTACTCCCATGCACAGTGTGTTTACACAGACGACACCCAGATCAGAGTCTCTCCTTCTCATTACATGAAATATGCAGCGGGGGAAAATGTCACGAGTTGTGTTCAATCTGCTGAGTGTGACAAGGCAACAAAGATCGTCACGACAGAGTCATTATGCAACCTTCAGTGTGTGGAGATTGACATTAATAGTGGCCTATGTGTTTGAGATTGTGTGTGTACTGTCACTGCATGTGGACGTTCACCATCTCTGAAAAAAGTGTAGCCTGTGTTAATTACTTCATTATTAAGAACAATTATTACACAGTCACAAAAATGCATGTTTTCTCAGATGTACAACTGCAAAAAGTTTTTTTTTTTTAATTGAAATTTGGAGATTTTAATGAATGCATTCAAGACAAATAGAATCAAATCCAAGCCAAAGGGAAAAGGAGCTTATCTCTAAACACACATGTACATGGTGTATATATACACGTTTGGTCACTCCGGGTGCAGTGGTTCCTACAGAGCTTTCTTTAGGCTAGATCCCAGAGTGTGAAATCAGTATTTGGGCCCACGCAATCTTAAAATAATAAAGGTTTAGTCCAAGGAAGCCATTTAACCCTCGTGTTTTCTTCCCGTTACAATTGAAAATCAACACTATTGTTGACGCTTTTTATCAATGCATTTTATCTTTTCTTACATTTTTGTCCCTTTTTTCAACACGTTTGACGCTTTTTTCAATGTTTGTCACTTTTTTTTAATGTTTTTAACACTACGTAACACTAACTTATTAACTTTAGTTTCACAGTTATTTTTGGAATTTATAGTCAATAAACCTAATTTAATTATAGGAAATTATCCCTAATGTTTGAGGTAGAAAAGCTGAAATTAGGAATTATTGCTTTAAGGAGAATATAGACCTTTTCTGTTTTTGGTTACTTTTATAATGGAATAAATATACTTCATATACATTTAAATTCATGGTTTGTTCCGTCTTTTATCCACAGTTTAAAAATGTAGATGTTACAATGATTCATGGTGTAGTTTTGTAAATTCGGGTCCTCGGGAAGACACCAAATTTCTCTTTTGTGTCTTTAGCCGAAAAAGTTTGGGAACCATTTAACCATTTAAACCAATCAGAGCCGTCCTGGGCGGCGCTCAGCCTCAGAGGCAGCAGAGGTGCTCAAAAGCAAAATAGATAGCGGAGACAACAGAACGGGAGAGACGTCCTGGACATCTTCAGGCTTTACTCCTGCACTAGTACATCTCCAGCGTCAGACTGTGTTCCCTTTAATAAACAGCATGACTATAGCTGTACACTGACACTCCCATACAGACGCATAGCGGAGAGTAGAGCCCCTAGATCAACTACAACACAGGTGCCAACACACTAAGTCTCTAAAAGAGACATAAACGTCCCGCTAGTGACTGTTAAAGCTCCAGCAGACGTCCCTCCCGTGTCTCCAGCCGAGAAACAGAGTCTCACATCAGCTGCTCGTGGCTGGTTAGCGCCTCCAACCAGTTTTGCTGTATGTTGCTGTGCGTGCCACTGGGCACTGGTACGTCCTCACTATCATGTTGCATAATTTTTTTTCTCATTAATAGGATGTAAGGTCTAATAGTCCTAGCAGAAGTTGAATAAAAAATGATTATGAAGTTGAAAGTTTACCTAACTCGGCTTCTTTCTGCTTCATCAAGTGGCCTCTCAAAAAGCTCCAAACGAGCCCTTCCTTAGCAAAGGAACAGGAAGGCAAGCCCAGATATTCCTCTAGAGAAAATGTTTTTTGAGAGCTATTACTAGTCTTAGTAAGCTTTTCAAACCTCCACTGATTATCTTCTTACAGATTAAGAAATAGAAGCGACGTTAGCAAGGTTGTTAAAAAAAAGGCCTATACATGGATTGACCTTGACCTATGATACACCAAATGTATTGAAAAATAGGCCTAATTGCCTTTGTGATTTGCTTATTGACTTGAATGTGATCACAATGTGTCAGAATAAAGATACCAATACCACTTATTGATAATTGCATGTGTACAAAGCCTGTGATCAGTTGTCCTTAGCCTGATAACATATCTATATTCTTTAAATGTGGTATGATGTACTGAATTTTCCTTTTTCCCATATAAGGCGTCTACATACAGTATTTTAGGACAGGCAAATCCTGGCTTGAAGAAAAGTATATGATGCTGACATTGATTTATACACACAACACACTCTCCTTCTCTCTCAACACTGCTTACTTCACCTGGTTATTTCTCCTAGAGAATACACAACATGACAGCAGCTGTATGTCAAGCTGTAAAGAACAAGACATAATCATAAAATCTAGCTCAACAGCACAGTCTTCATCCACCTGTAATTAAACGACATCCAGACCTTAAAACCAGGAAAACCTCTAAACCTTTGACACGGGGTTGATCCAGAGCCAGCATTACATCAATCATCTCCTAAAGCGAGTTGATGATACAGATATAGCATGACATACAGAGGGAATAAACAGAGAAAAACAATCCAACCCCGAACAGGACGGGGGTTGACTCAGTAGGAATGTGACGTTTTTATAAGTAGACAATCTATCATTTTAATAGTATCATCTATAAAGTGCCTGGAATGGGCTTTTAAGAGAGAGCACATAGTCATGGATTTCACCCAGAGACAGTTGAATATAAAGGCCGTGTGGCTGGACGCCAGATCATTCTCGGAGGAGGGTAGTCCCTGGACGGGCACACGTTAGCGCAACTGTCATCCCATCCATCATATACTATAAATAAAAAGTACAAGAGACTATCAAACTGGTCAGAGAATATTAAACGAAGGATATGTTTGATGCTCGCGAGCTCGGTTCTGTGAACTTATGTTGGACAAGAAGTGCAGCGAAGGCTAGGCCTGGATTCTTTTAAGGATTCGGGTTATTCTGAGTCACTCACTAAACTGAACCAGGTTGTGCGAATCACTTGAGTCAGTATTGCTAGGAATGAGAATCGACTGTGTGCTTGACCACATAATACATTTATACACCAAAACCTAGAGTAGGGCCTAGCTCGGCTACGTGCAGAACATTGTATGTTTCAGAAGTGAAAGAATGGCTTTTGTTGTTGATTTGCTTTACCCTGAGCTGGGCTGCTACAGACCTGGACCCGGATCTACCTGGACCCAGCTGGGGCCTGATCAACCCCAACTGGGTCGCTCTGGTGACAGCGTATGATGCTTACAAGACCCAAAACACTCGGTGACCCCGGGTAACATCACTGATGTGTGTCCAGGTTGCATCAAGTTGATTATGTATGTACAGTATGTCCTAAGCCATATCTGTGTCTAAAACGTTGGATAAGCTAGAGCAGCTTATTAATACTCAAAAACCTGACAGACCAACCAAAGTCCATATTACACACCTACAATCATTACATCTGAAAAAAGGGATTTAGTTAGCTTAATGCGCACATTGATTTTACATTAATTTCACTTGAAGGTGCCCAAAACGACTTACTTGCTACGCAGGCAACCTTTTAATGGTTGGGGAAACCCTGGTAATGAGTTACATGCGGATGATTCAAGGGGGAGTTTGGTACTGTAACTAATTCTTGTCAAACAGGCTTTACAACATGGACACTAGTGTTTCAATGTGGTTCTTGGGGAACTTTAGATTGTCGCTAGTCATATTTTTAGACTTTGCAGTGGGCCGGGCTAGCTTCATTTCCTCGTTTTCAGTCTTAATGCTAAGCTAAACTAAGCTAAGCTAATCACCTCTTGGCTCCATCTTCATACTTACCAATCTTAATCTTCAATTTTCTTTGCAAGAAAGCGAATACCAATTAAGCAATTTTTATTTGACACATGATATCTTATAGCTACAATTCCAGTGAAACGTGAAGCGTATTCCTTCAACTAATACCGCTGTCCATCTTAGTTGAAGGATCAGGTGCACTGCTAATAATGACGTTACTGTTGACTAAAATGATCGTGGAAGTGCATACTCAGTGTTAGGGCTGGGCAAAATATTGATATTATATCAACATCTATATATGAGGCTGGATATCATCTTGAATTTTAGATATGATATAATATCGTAATATGGCTTAAGTGTTGTCTTTTCCTGTTTTTTTAACGGCTACATTACAGGAAAATGATGTAATTTCCTGTACCAGACTGGTCTAGCTGTTTTATTATTTGCCTTTCATTATTTCCACATTACTGATGATTATTTATCCAAACAAATTTGAATCAGATACCCAAAGATAAAAAATAAAATGACTGAATATTGTTTTGTTTTTCTTTAAAACATGGTGGCATTGTTTTTTAATTATTTATAATGCTAGAAAACCTTTTAGTGCTTTTCATTTTTTCTGTGATTTATACTCTATATACACAGAATGTATTTCAATGTCGGCTGTTGATATTAAATACGGTTGAAGTTTCCAATAATGAGATAAACATATTCAAAAGACATTTCTATAAGAACCTCAGAAAGAGAAAAATAGTCTTTTAAAAAAATAAAAAAATGTAAACACGTTCTAGTAGGAAGCCAAAATAAAAGTATGAACATGGAAATGAGCGTAAAAACAGGGAGTTTACTGGTTGAAAACCTGAGGTAACACTTATGTGTTCAATATATCTGATGAAAACAAATTTTCCGAAGCCACAATGGAAAAGTTAACTTGGCCTCTTTTAGAAATTGCACTGGACACGAAGCATGAGTTTATAAGAGGTGTGTTACAAAAACATTGGAGTTCCTTCTTTTTGCGGGTGCTCAGGCCAAATCCTGACATCCTCCACGTGAACTGTTGACCAAAGTCTTACCTGTCCATTGATGTTCAGTTTGGGATTTGAACCAATGAAATAAAAGATGATGATAAATGATCAGACACATGTTAAAAACATATAAAATCTCACCTCAAGATCGTTATTGGCTCAAAATATTGGCTTCACAATATTTGGAATGAGTTTTCTGGGAGAGCTGCCCAATCACAACTGAATTACAGTCAATGTTTACAATGTTTAAAAAAAGGTGTTTTTCCACCGATTTAACCAGTTCTGCTGCTTGCTGAGCTAAATAGCTTTAAGTGCTCATATTCTGCTCACTTTCAGGTCCATAATTGTGTTTAGAGGTTGTAAGTGTATGTGGTTTCATTTTCCGCACATTGCTGCTGCTCTTCTTTTCACCCTGTGTGTTGAGCTCTCTGTTTTAGCTACAGAGTGAGACATCTCACTTCTATTCCATCTGTCTTGGGAGTCACACATGCTCAGTGGCTAGGTAAGGACTACTAGCCAGTCAGGAGCAGAGTATGAGGGCCCTGACAGTACCTAGGTAAGGACTACTAGCCAGT
>NC_048417.1:2547757-2569764 GCF_013103735.1 Etheostoma cragini
CCAGTCAGGAGCAGAGTATGAGGGCCTGACAGTACCTAGGTAAGGACTACTAGCCAGTCAGAAGCAGAGTATGAGGGCTATTAGTTAGATAGGGGGGGGGGACTTGGGTCTTTTTCACTTTTTTCACTGTAAACCTATAACATGCACAGAAAGAAAATAACACAATAAAGAAAAGGGGGAAAAGCTAAAAACCATAGTATGTGCAGGCACTCCTATATAAATCCCCAAATTACAGTTTTCTTACCCCGGTAGTCTCATGTGACGCATAGTCTCAGCGACTTGGAAACAGAAAAGTGATGGATTCTTCATTTTTCAAAGCGCGCTGTCAGTCTGGCAGCAAAGTTTGACAGCATTGGAACAAGTTCCCAGGAAGAAACACCCCACCAATAAAGCATGCTTTTCACATGATGTACTGTCCAACTGCGGACCAAGATTTGAAGGGAAAGGCCTGGTCCTTGCAAAGAAAAGTGTGAATTTATCCCGCAAGGCATTTTAAATGTGATGAATTCAGAGAATTGTTGACTTTCAGTCTCTGATTTTTCTTCATGTATTAAATGCTTCATTCTACACTGACATGAATCTACTCTTTTATCACCGTGCCCTCTGGCATGAATGGCTAGGCAAGGCAGCTTTATCTGTAGAGCAGCTTTCAGCAACAGGGCAATTCAAAGTGCGTTACATAAAATCAGTTAAACAGATAAAACACAAGTACAAACAGTTAAAAATCATGAGCATCAAAAACCGATAAAACACATGAATAGACAGTTAAAAAGAGAATAGGAGTGACTTTCTCTGTATTAATTATCTGACTTTCTCTGACTTTCTCTGTATTAATTATCTGACTTTCTCTGTATTAATTATCTGACTTTCTCTGTATTAATTATCTGACTTTCTCCGTATTAATAATCTGACTTTCTCCGTATTAATTATCTGACTTTCTCCGTATTAATTATCTGACTTTCTTTGTATTAATAATCTGACTTTCTCTGTATTAATTATCTGACTTTCTTTGTATTAATTATCTGACTTTCTCTGTATTAATTATCTGACTTTCTCTGTATTAATTATCTGACTTTCTCTGTATTAATTATCTGACTTTCTCTGTATTAATTATCTGACTTTCTCTGTAAACTTGAGACTACCTTTCACACTAAATAGTCCATGTTAGTGCTATCCTTCGTGATCACCTCCGTGTCACTACCTTTCACGACTCTATTTTGAGAGACGTTACTTTTCGTCTCTGACTCTTCTTCACACTAATTAAGCCAATATAGTGCTGCCGTTCATGTCTATCTCGACTCTACACATTCACAGTGGCTAAGCTCTCTGCTTTAAGCAAAGCAGAGAGCTTAGATGGGTTTCAGGTCTCAGAGGACATCCCGTTTGTGTTTGAGTGGGGGCTTTCTGTACTGTAAGTCATGTAATGCTCACGCTATACTGCACACTTTATATCCTCCCTCGTTTTCTCCCCTCTCATTCTCTTCTCTCTATAATCACAGAGTGGTGTTTTGACTGGCCAAATCCCCAGCATTTCTCCCGAGGTTAGTGCACAGTCAATCATACGGGCTTGGGCCGATCTTTTAAAAGAACCTCCAGATTGTGTTACCTCCACCCAACAGGCCGCTCCATTGACCCCGTCGTGCTCTCTGTGCACCGTTCATGTAGACTTCTTCCCATGCCTTCCCTCGCTGTTAAGCCATACTCTCTTTTCAGTGACATTTTTAGGTTGGTAATTAAGCCAAGATCACAGCACTTGGGGTGTGAAAAGGTAACTCCCTCAAAAGCTCTTGCATTGGAGTCTTTAAAGCAGGACCCGGCAGCCGGGGTACAACGCAGGAAAAAATCAAAAGGTGTTACATTAACGGTCACGGACCTGAAGGCAAGATAGTCGGTTTAGGGAATAAGGTAAGTGCACTGGCCCTTTATTCTATGCTGGAAAGATGTAATCATTTGAAAGAGGATAAGGTTGAAGTAAAGACATTACTGGAGCCACACCTTATCATAACATAGGACCTAATTGAGACGCTGGTGCCTAAACAAACTTTCCCCAGATGAAAAGAAAATGGCCTGTAAAAACAATTGCTCAATGCAGTTGACTTCTGGACTGCATGTCTGTAGAGTGGAGCTTTGTATTTGTCTGTCAGCCCGGTGAACACCCACATACGTACAGTACAACCGCATTACTCTGTATTTCCAGCGATGTTAGCTATGCAGCTTACACTTTCCCCGGGACTTCAGACCGATATGCAATGAGAAAACGATGTGACTCCACTCACCACAACTGATGTTACTGATTGTATTGTGTAAGTCGGGTACCGTCAACATTGTGATTATGTGGTTACACACACATTTCCACTTTTGTTGAAACTGGCATAGCTAAAATAATGATAACTTTCTAGCTGGCACAGTTCCCTTGAGGTCTACCCAAATGCCAGCCGCTCTAATTTTGATCCACATTTGAATAAACCATCTGAAGGTTTGCTACCTTGTGAAAAGGTGCGTGGGAGCTGCTATCCTGGGAAGTGACCAAAACATCCTCCAGTTCATAATCAGTGTCGCCCCTAGCCCAAACACAAGAAGGAGAGAGGGAAAGGACCCACACGCCAAGGCATGACTGTTGTAAATATTATTGGGAAAGTGTTTGCCAAGGGCAAGGAATAGATAAGCAATAAAAACCACAATGTATCCGACTGGAAATCAGCGCGGAGCCGCTTCAGTGTTGCGTGGACGGCTTTCTGCTTGGAGAGATTTGTGTTTGGCATCCTCGACTCCCCTCGCAGTCTGCTTCTGAAAAACAGAGCATCAAGCATGCAAGGTTACAAACAATCACTCCATAATAGGCCTAGTCTAAGTAAATGAAATCTGGATTGGGTTTCTACTGAGCCAGGAGATTCTTGGAGATGGGAGCATTCATAAATACGATATTTCTTCTGTCATTGCAGACATCAACATGCATCATGTGTATTTTACCAGTTTGGCAACACTATAATTAGTCAGGCTCTAAAAGCAACTTCAGTAAATGAGGGATTTAAACATGATTGGAAAGACGGATATAGACAATATGCTCCATTTTTTTCTCAAGCTCCGCTTGGAGACCAATATATTGCCCTGATGTAAAGAATAACATTCAACAGGCTCCATTTTGTGAATCTGGGTATAGATAGGTAGGTAGGTAGGTAGATAGGTAGGTAGGTAGGTAGGTAGATAGATAGATAGATAGTATTTATTATTTACTGTAGACATTTGTTTTCACACTCTGTACAGGGCCTCACAAATATGCATACATACCAACCCAGTCTCACGGCAGTTAGTGAAATGGTCACATTATTTAACATACATCGTTGTTATATAGTGGTTTATATGGTAAGTAAGGTTTGTTATAGATTGTTATCGTTGATCCAGTTGTTTTGATAGTATTGTCTGTAGTGTTGGTATTGGGGAGTTTGTCCTTTTATCTCTCTTACCCAAGGACCTCAGATGTAAATTAGCTGCAGAGCTAACTCTAATTCTTAATAAATAGACTTTAAAAAAGAAGAAATTACTTTCCTCTGCTGCTGCCATGTGACCGTTGTGACCGTTAACCCTCATGTTGTCCTCATGTTGTCCTCATGTTGTCCTCATGTTGTCCTATATCAATGTTCTTTTTAATTCCCCAAAATAACATGATTGATTCCACACAACGCTCTTTGCCAAGTACACATCTCAAAGTGTTTTTGAAATAGTATTGAGTAAAAGTTGACATATTCCAGTCTGTGATTATCATCAACATCCATTCCTTTAATTTTAGTCTCAATAATTCCTAATTTCTGCTTTTCTAACTCAAACATTAGGTATAATTACCTATAAATGAGCTTTATTGACCATAAATTCCAAAAATACTTGTACAACTAAGTTAATAATTTAGTTTTACGTATTGTTAAAAACGTCAAAGAAAAGTGACAAAAATTGACAAAAAGTGTCAAGTGTTGAAAATAAGGACAAAAACGTGAGAAAAAGTCAAAAACCTTGATTAAAAAGTGTCAACAAAAGTTAAGATTTTCATTTTTGGGGATACGTTTTCGGTTCTATAAAAACAGATTGTCTCAGAAGTGGTGTCTTGACAGTTAAGAGCAGACTGTAACAAGAAATAGAGGAAATGATTTTTATAATCACAGAATAGATCTAGGGATAGATATATTTGCTAATTGGTATCATGAACATGGTAGTTTAATGGCCCAGACCGGAGGATCAGACTGTGAAGCTGCTCCAGCGCCGTTTCTCTTCATCACACTCCTGTTCTCCTTAGCTCTGCTAAGAGCTGGATCGTTACAGGAAACCGGATAATAAAATATCCACTCTGATTGTTTCCCTTGCAGTGGTTTCTGTTGCTGCCATGGTTTCAAGGCAAGCCGAGTGAGCAGCAAGTTGAAAACCGTCATAATGCCCCTGCACTGACGGAGACCTCGGTGTCCCCCCTGCAACGTAAGTCCACTTATTTAAACCCTCCACCCTAAATGTGCTGTCCAGTACGGGGGTGTCCATTTCTTTGTCCAACACATTCCTTCTGGAGACTGTAAAACATTTGCTCTTAATCTTCCCTGTGTGTACAACACCTGCTGCTATTTAGATTAGATAGATTAGATTATACTTTATTCATCCCACAACAGGGAGAATTCGTTATTACAGCAGCAGCATTATCTTCAATAACAGCAAAAAACAAAAACACACAAACAAGTAAACACACAAGAAATACAGGCCAACAATAGACAATGATTATCTGGTAGACTGAAAGGAAGCAAAATGGCGTCAAATAAAGGTATTTTAAAGTGCGGTTGTCATGATACAAGAAACAATATTGCAGTGTTAGTGACGTTAAAATTAAATTGAATGTGTAATTAGAGTAATGAAGATTTGAGATTTGTCTTACAAGTAAAGTATTTGGCTTTACTGCAAGGCCTTCATTCATGTGTGTGATCCTTCCACTTGTGTCAGTGTGGTTTGTGTGTTTTTTTTTCTTCTAAATGCCACCTCGCTGAGCAGAATGGCACTTTCTCCCCCAGACAGAAGAACTCGGACCTCTTACTGCACTGACCCTGGAAAAAAACGCCATTTTCAGTTGACTCACTTCTTATAAAAGTCCCCTTGAGTTTAATCACTTCACAGCTGGCTGTGCCAGCCTTCGTCCCTGTAGTCACGAAGACAGCCTGTCTTCTCTCATTATGAGACCTGGTAAGTCTCGGTAATGTCCCAGAGCAACCGTTGAACCTGCGTCCATCAAAGAGGGGAGTGTTAAAACCCAAATGGGGAGTTTTTCCTGAGCTCAGTCTGGTGAGTCATAAGGGAAGGATCATCAGAACAGAACACAAAGCAAAGTATCGCAATCACACATCAAATGCGACAAAGGAAGACATCCTTTGATGTTATATTGCCGACTGTGATGGTTCAGTGCTCTTATGACAATCTCTCAATGTGTGTGTGTGTGTGTGTGTGTGTGTGTGTGTGTGTCTGTCTTGCATCAAAAGAGCATTATTTTATTTTGCTGCATGGTCAGTAAAGTATTCTCTTTTGTGCCTTTTGATCGTCAATAAAACTGAAATACACGCTGTTTGGGATTGTTGAGCTTTGGCTGGCTTTGATTTATGGATTTTCGTTCTGCAGCTCATTGAGTAGATGATGAATGTTGGAGCTCTGATTTCACCTTACAAAATACCCTAAAAGTGGACCTGATGCACCTGCATGATTAATCTAAAACCTGATTAAGTCTACACTCTGTTATTTATCTCATTGGATACTCCTTAAAAAACGTCCTCTAAGCTTTAACACAGATCTGAAGATCATAATGAAAAAAAATTATTGACTGATATTTGATTTTCCTGCAGCTTTGAAGTCTTAGCCCGTATGAATAACCCATGTATGGCGGATTAAAGACCGCCAAGGCCGTATGAATAACCCAGATCGCTATAAGACCGCCAAGGCCGTAAGCTATCACAACAAAGCATGAGTTATCTCTCATGGACTCTGTCAGGAGAGACCAAGAGAGGCCAACTTCTCCACATCCAAAAGAGGGGAAGAGACTGAGAAGAACGACTCCCAGGACGAGCTATGAACTCACGACTGGTAACCAGTGTTGTGGCGCCCAAACAGCGGGCCACAGCGGGAGGTACATGTCTGTTTTCTTAAGCGTGCTCGGCTCACACAATGGCGCGGTTGCGCTGTTTATCACATTGTGGCGACACCCTCGACTTCTGCTCAGAAGGCTGCAGACCGCCAGCAGAGACTGCAAGGCTCGGTCCTAGACCTCCGAGGACAGAGGACCAAGTGTGGTGGGAGGGTGGTTGTTGATCTGGTCCGGCGGGGTGAGCGTAATCATCAGACTGCCACTTTATGGCATTAATGTCTGAGGAAAAGTTAAATTTAACCCTTGTGTTGTCTTCCTGTCAAAATGATTATCAACACTTTTATTGGAAGCTTTTTATGAATCTTTTGATCGTTTTTTGTCCCTTTTTTCAACACTTTTGTCACTTTTTTTTACGTTTTTACACAATGTAAGACTAACTTAAACAAGACAAACAAAATTGAAAGTCAGCCCTTTTGTTGACGCTTTTATGGAGGTTTTTAAGTTTTTCTTACACTTTTGCCTGTTTTTTCCCCCAATTTTTGCAACTTTTTTGACATTTAAAACTACGTAACACTAACTTATTAACTTTAGTTTTACAGTTATTTTTCGGAATTTATGCTCAATAAACCTCATTTATAGGAAATTATACCTAATGCTTGAGTTAGAAAAGCAGAAATTAGGAATTATTGAGACTAAAATTAAAGGAAATGTATGTTGATGATAATCACAGACTGGAATATGTCAACTTTTACTCAATACTATTTCAAAAACACTTCCATTTGTTTCTCCAAATGCTATAAAATGGAATAAGACGCTCCAAAATTAGTGAAAGTAGAGATTTGTACTTGGCAAAGAGCATTTGGAATCAATCATGTTATTTTGGGGAATTAAAACGAACATTGATATAGGAAAACATGAGGACAACATGGGGACAACATGAGGGTTAAAGTTGAGTCAGGTTGAATGCGTAGAACATAACTAATAGGTTACAATTAATTTTTCATCAGTCTTTCTGACTATGATCTTCACTTGGTTACAATTAGGAAAAAATTATAGCTTAAATATGTCCAAGCTTCCAAGGTTATAAGACTTTTGTGCTAACTTCAAAAGTACGTCCTGTAGAAAAACCAAAGCAAAGGTTTGCTAACAGAGGAGGCAGATGGTGCAGCTGCTTCCAATTTTTCTATGAATGAAGTCTGGGAAAACACAACTGATCAATAGCCTGTAATAGGAAAGACACACCCGTGCTTTAGACAGTCCATATACTCTGTCAACATCTGCCAAGGGTGTGGTGGCCAGTCTTTACATCCCCTTCTCCCTCTGTTCACATGCGCTCTGTCTGTTGCATTCATAAGACATTTAATGACATTTTATTAAAGACATTAACAATGTCAAATGGAATTACCCAAGTCCAAGATAGCCATCACCTCTTCGCTTGAAGCTCAGGATGTACCTTAGGGGTTTTAAAGACTTACAGCAGTGCCCGTGGCGGTCCTGCCAACCAGGTCCGCCCACACTGCAAGAAATCTCTTTGAGTTCAATATTTCAAGAGCTTGAATGGCTCACTAAATAAACACTGTGGTGAATAACGTGAGCCGCAACTCACAAGGATAGGACATTCAAGCGTTGCCCTTTTTCAAATAGCGAGTGTCTAATTTTTAAATCAGAAGGGTGTCTGTTCTTTGTCCCTCGTCAGACTGCTGCCGCCCATAGAGACTTCACTACTGTTCAGGGCTCAGGTCCCGGGACAGCTACAGCAGGAAGGTCCCGCAGCTAGGAAGCTGTTAGACGGCCTGTTAAAAACCCATTTGTCACGTACTTCATAGCCAAAAACACAAACTCTCCCTACAAGACATCTCGGATCCCCTGTTGGTTCATGGCTTATGTTTTGGAGACTTCCCTCAAACAGACTGGATTTATGACTGGAGGACCATTTTGGAGCAATTTTCAAACGGATTTTGGCTCGGATGGTTGGTCACGGTTTAACTTCATTGAGTGTGTGAATCCAGACTAGTATAGTGACACTTGAGTTTTTGAGTCATGTGACTTCATGGAGTTAGTGAAGACGGCTGGAGAGTTGTTGAACTAGTGAGGTTTAGTTTGTGCTATTGTGGTGGGAAATGATGGATTATTACACAATCACTTGTTTAATACATGTTTAGGGCAGATTTAGAGAAGCAAACAGCAAATTAAAGAACTTCCTATGCTGTAAATGTCTTGCTGTTGCTGCTAAACCTGAGATCACTAACTTAGCCTGGATGTAAAACCACCAGGAGACTCTCCCTACCTCGCTTGTCAACCCACGCTGGGGAAGAAGGGAAACGGTAAAGAAGGTCATAACACAACTGGGATCCCAATTATAACTGCTGCCTTTTAATGCTGAATGATCAATTGCATTTGCAATAATTTGCGATTTGGCCATGTGACTCGCGAGAACAAAGTACCCTGAGCAGAGTTGTAGTTTAACATTTTTACAGCCATTGTAATAAGATGAAGGGTTTTATTTGGGCTGGAGGCCATAAACACAGTTAATTGATACAGATTCTTTTTTTGGGGGGGCAAGCTCACTCATGCTCAATTGTGGGGCGCATATTAAGCGTGAATATACGGAGTTTAACTAACTAACTATAACAAATTAACTAGTTTAACTGATGAAATAACCAGCATCTGCCATAAATCCAAGATAACATCAAATAACTTTAAAGAATTGACGAATAGAGGGTCAATAGTATTGTATAACATCTTCTAATTATTTCATGTATATAATATCCTAGTATTTCATTTCTTTTTATATTCTGTGTTGTGTGACTGATATTTTGCTGCTGTATCACTATAATTTACCATTTTATTGGGATCAATATCTTTCTACCCATCTATCTATCTATCTATCTATCTATCTATCTATCTATCTATCTATCTATCTATCTATCTATCTATCTATCTATCTATCTATTTATCTATCTCTCGCTCTCTCTCTCTCTTTCTCTCTCTCTCCCTACCTTTTTGGCCGCCATTTGCTGTCTTAGAGGCTGCTCTGTTTTAACGCTAGAGCAGTGTATCAGGGGTCTATGCTATGCTAGTTTGTTGAGAGGGGGGGCCTAGATGACACCCCAAACTTAAGCTAGATTTCGGCAAGAAGAAACTCCTTGACCTCTGAACTCAAGATATCTGAATGACGGGTTCTATAAGTACCCATGAGTCTCAGCTTTACAGAAATGCTCACTTTATAACATTCTCATGCATTTTAAATGTTATGGTAAAAGGTTATTTTTGTCTTTTCGAAAATGGTGTATTTTAATATTTCTGCATACTGGGGTTCATAATCTGTCTTGGGGTTGCATAAATTGGGTCTGACAGGAAAGCTGAGACTCTTTTGGATTCAATAATCCCAAAAAGGGGGGGATCTCTCCATGGGAGCATGCCCTCGAACCCCCTTTGTCTGGGCTAAGCCCCCTACGGTTACAACATCTGGCTCTGCCCCTGATGTGGGACGGGCCTCTCTATCCAGTTTATTTCTATGGTTTTAGCACACTAGTTTTTGGATTTGGTAGAGAGTTGCTCATTTTTACTTATATTTTTGGACGGACTTAGAACACAGGAATCGTGTTTATGAATGTTGAAAATGAGCTAAGTTCAGCTTTAAGTTTTAACAAATTTAGATTTTGAATAATAAAACAATTTTAAAAGCTCATGGGAGAAATCAATTGCAGTGAGCTAAACTCACTCTTAACTATGATGCAACACCTATTATGAATATTCACACGTCTTGTTTTTTATATTTCGAAAACCACCCTTAAAACCAAATTGAGAAATCGAACAATTCTGTTATATATTAAACTTAACATTCAGGAATCAATTCTGACTTAAATCTGTCAATTTTACTATTTATTTCCAGTTAAAACTTTTAAAACAATGGAACTTATAAAACAATATTGTCAGTATTTGTCACAGCCGACAGTAAAACATGCTAACGGATAGCCTACTCATGTCAGTCCACCCAGAGTCTCCCACTCACCAGCTGCTACCAGCAAAGGGGGACATTGCACAGGACTACAGACCCGGATGTTTTTCTTTGGAGTCTTCAATCAAAACCTGAGCTAAATCACGTTCATCAAGTTCCTGTTCAACTTTCATTTGATGACTCACAAGCAGGACGATGCTCATTTAATTAATGTGAAACTTTAACAATTTCATTGGTTGATATAGCATCTTGACGCTATTTTTTTTTCTCACCTTAGAATAGAATAGAATAGAATAGAAAGCCTTTATTGTCATTATACACAAGTACACGGTACTTGTGCAACGAGATTAAAGCAATCCCTTTACAGCGTTGACACAAAAAATATAAGAATATAAGACAACAACATAAAATATCAAAAATATAAATATAAAGAAAAAAAAACATGGTCAACATAGAGATTCATTGATTGCAGTTTGAATTGATTTAACAGAGTTAAAAATGTATTTTATTAATTCTTAAATCTATTTAATTTTAAATATCAGTTAAGGTTTTGTTTGATATTCGTGAATTTCATCTTATTGAGTGCAATCCATTTATCACATCGCTATTGTTTCCTGCGGAGATGTTGTTACTGCATTGCGCTTTTTTTTGTACCTCCTATGTTGCCGTAGCTATCGGTTTCCCCCAACACAATAACGTCTTATATTGCTGAGGTGCAGATGCAGTTAACACTGGAAACAGACCACTGATATGAAGTTATCTTCTGCAGAAAAACAAATTCCAGGAAAAACGTCAATTGAAGTGGTCGCCTTTCATTCCCTGTCCACATCCGTCACATTGACAAAGTCATTTGGGTTGGAGTTGGTACTGTATTGCAAGTTTAATACGTGATGCCATCCAACATGTATCTCATATTAAGCCTTTAAGAGTCCATCTACTGTCCTGCAAATACACGGGAAAACATCCTGTCTAAGTAGTGTAAAACCTTGCACATTAGCACAACTTTCCCATGGGGAGTAGGGTGTGTTCGGTTCTGTCAAAATCCAACAGCTGTATTTGGAGACTGAGGGGAGCATTAGGTATGGCACAGGAACCGTTAATTGAGCACGATTAGAAGCGAGAACACCAGACCAGGAATGGCTGTCAATGTGACCTTTGCATATTTTAGGTCTATACATCAAGATTTCCTTACATTACCCTGACAGTCTAGGCTGGACTCCGAGTCATTGAGAGAAGAACAAGGAGCAGAGTGGTTTCTGAAGTATTTCCTTCTGTATTTGCCACATATTTGTAACTTTTTCCAAGCCCCAAGTTCCTCATTTCAAGACTACACAGTGACTTACTGGCAGAGACAGGACTATTATCCTTGTTTTGTTCAGCCAGAAGTTTGGCACTGAAATGTCATGGTTGCAAAAACCTCAACAGATAATAATGCATTGACATTTTTTGGGCTTTTATGGCCTTTACTCACACAGGACAGGTTGAAGACAGGAAAGGGGGGACAGAGGGAGAACGATGGATGACTCGAACCCACGGCCGCTACCAAGGGACCTACACGGGGCGCACACTCTCCTGGTTGAGCCAGAGGTCGTCTCAGTTATGCTATGTTTTGATCTCCACCAACTACTAGGAACGATGTGTGGGCTTGGAGCTGCTACATGTCGGACCAGCTGGACGCTAACTGTCTGCTGTTTAATGCTTGGCATGTAGCTACAGTGGCTTGCAAACACCGATCTGCTGCTGCTGAAAATGGAGATTCCAAAACACCGAGCTAACAAGTGCAAAATAGTTGAGCAGGGTCTCTGGACTGGGTTGTACTTCTTTTAACAGTAGGGTGTCTTATTCATCCTGTTGCAACAGTGTCCAATTGATTATATTACCATGTGGTTCATTATAGTTGGAGAATAGACTTTGTATTATTCTTGTTCACAACTTGCAATCTGCACATTTTATGAAGCTGTGTTAAAGCCATATTAAGGAACAATGTGTGTTCCCTGCAAATGGAGTTTACAGGGAAGACCGCCACAGGGGGCCCTCCCACAAGCTTCACTATTTGTTCTGGGGCTGTAGAGCGATATTAAGCATTAATGGGGAAGGAATTGTAGAGTCCACCGATGGACTGACAGTGGGAGACCAGCCAGGCCTGCCCAAGATCCTTTTGGCACTGTTTGGCACACATGACATGGACACATACACATTCACTACACAATTCACGTCAGCTACGCAAGGCTCCACTGGCAACATGAGGTCACATGTTTAATGGTGGCTGAGCTGCCCTAGCCCAGTCTGTGACAAGCCTTTTCTGATGAACATGCTGATGATGATTAGCAGGAGGTAGGGTGGAGGGTGGGAGGGGGAAAGAGTTTAATGTCTTCCTTCCCACTAGAGTCTTGGCTGTGTGTGTGTTTGTTTGTGATGGGGGCGTGACTGACTCCTTTCCCTTTTGACTAGAGTCCATCTTCCTTCCCGCAGCTGGACCTGCATTGGCCTTTCCATTAGCAAGCAGCTGGGCTTGTCAGCCAATCAGCCACCTGCATGATTATCAACAGCTGGAAAAGTACAACTCACTGGGCGGAGGGGGTCGGGGGAAGGGCGGCAGTGGCTTGGGGGTGATGGTGAGAGAATGAGGGTAAAGGCAGCTGAAGGAGGAAGGAAGAGAGAGGGATGCAAGATGGACCAAAGGTTTGCAAGGAACACAAGACAAACAACTTTTTTTTTGTTCTAATAGGTCCCCGTGGAGCAACGGTTCCCAAAATGTTTCAGGTCAAGGACCCCTAAACTTACACAAATTAGAGCACGGACCCCCTTCTGATAGGACTTTTACTTTTAGATGTTTTGAAAGTGCATAAAAACCATGATCAAAGTTGACATACATTCTGTGATTGTGTTACTTATGGATGGAATTATAGTGCAAATAAATGATTTCCCTTGTTTTGGGGGGGACCCCTGGAACCCTTGCAAAGACCCCACTTTGAAAACCACTTCCTTAGAGGACACAGTATCCCTTTACATCGCGTTTTCCAAAGTCCCATGTATCACTGCAGATGTCCTTTATAGCCTTGTTGTGGGATAATTATGTGAGGTCACACATCTGAAGGGTGAGGACCCCTCAATATGAAACACATGCATCAGCCTTTTGGATGTAAGAAGTATTCTGCTGGAGTTAATAAATTGGGGACTTGGACATTCAGCCATTCTGTTTCCACATCCAAACTATCCGATTTTCTAATTGTATGTGAGTCATGTGCGCCTTTTTATGAGTTTCAATGGCACAAGGGGTGAACTTTATATGAAAGGGAGTAACGGTGTTCCTCGTACAGTGCCCGGGCAAATTGGGAATATAAAACGACTGAACTCCGAGTAGCCATAGGAAGCTAATTGCTTCTGCCATCCTCAAACGTTTTCCCTCCCCACTTCCCGTTTGTTTGAGACAGCTCGGTGTTTTTTCCCCGTGACCTTTTCCCAAATTGTGTTTCCTTGCAGCGCTTTGCAAACATAACGCGCTCTTGCTACGCTTTCACGTTCTCAACCCTAACATAGTGAGTGTTTTAAATGACACTTCTGTTGGTTGTCAGACTCAGGTCAGCACTCTCACCTCTCCGTGGCTTTCTGAGATGCCCTCGTTTGATTGCGCCTCCTCTGCTGAGCTCTGACAATCTGCTGCGGTTATGAGGACATTCATCACTCTTCCCTCAGTGGCGTTAAAGTCTTCCGAGGTGAAAGGTAACATCTGTGGTAAAGTCAAAGAACACTACGCGGATTTCTTTGAGAATCCCAAACCTTTTTTCTGTAGCCTACAACAATCCTTTAACCATCTTGTTGTCCTCGGATCAAATTTGGTCCCATTTTTAAAAGGTTTTTATATCACAAATCTGGGTGTTTTTTCAACCAAATTTTCAAATCCAAAATAACGTGGATGGTTCCCCACAGGGAGAGACAGGTCAAATAAATGATCAGTCCACTACTTTCATTGAAATTGGGTGTTTTATCAAATTGTATAGCATTTGAAGAAAACAAATTGATAAAAGAACGTTAAAAAAGTGATAAAAATGTAAAAAAGTAAACAATGCAGCTCTGTGAAATGACTGCTAGCTTAGCTAAAAGCTAGCATTCAAACACAAGAAAGCCTGTCACTGGAATGGGGTTTCGAGCTAACGTTTGCAACCAAACAACCATAGACGCTAAAACGTTTTTGAAATGATTCCCATCTTCTGTTATTGTTTGTAATGAGAAAAGTTTATTATTTCATGGACTTAACTAATTCAGTTTGACACCTTATGCTGTAAATCTGAGCATGCACGACTCAAATCTACACTTGACTCACATTGGGGAGTGAGACCGGTCTCTATCTTCAGTTTGCCATTTTCCCCGTCTACTGTCAGCCGCGCAATGCGCCATTACGCTTCAGTCTTGAATCCAGTTCATTCTTTATTTGCGCCAAAAACAAATCTGGTTAAAAGTACACCTGCTGTGTTTTTAGCCCATAGCGTTATATTTAGACTTTGGTAAATCTGCGTCATGAAAAGTCATGCTGCTTTGTTTGCTAGCAGCAACAACAACTAGATTATTTAGATGCGGAAAAAAGAAGTCTGATTTTGATGGTTATGACCATATGGAAGTGGTGTTTTCCGTCGCACTGTCTCTTATATGTGTGTTCCCATTTGACTCAGTCCGTACTCGAAAACTAGAAGTCTGACATCTTTGGACATCTTTGGCAAATTGTAGCAATCTGTTGAAGCAAATCAAAACAATAAACCGATTCTGATAACATTTCAACACTGAGTTATGTGTTCTAGTGTGTGGATACCTGGCCCAAGCCCAACAGGTCAGACCTCGACATTGGGAAAAAACATTATATTACATGGTTATTCAAATTATTTATAATTAAAAATGAATACTGCTAAGAATTGTGTAACAGGGTAACAAAAACGTAGGGCTTCAGCTTGCATTGACTGCGTCGGGCTCGTAGCACACACACTGCAGGTGTTTTCAACAATGACGACCAAGGAGCAACAGTGACGCTTCCTGTCATCATGTCAGTAAAGCTGAGGTACTTGAAGGGGGTAAACCTTTCAAGCCGACTCGTTGTTCTGGGACATGCAGCATAGGGGTGAGATGAAAGCCCGAGAAGGGAAGAAGACAGTGGCAGGACTGCAGCTTGCTTTTTGGTATCAGTCTCATCTGAGGGTAAACACAGCTGCTGTTAAGGAAATCATGCATGGCCCATATACCAGCTGGCTGTTTGCAGTGAACTTTGACCCAGCAATGCCTATTTCTGGTGAGAAATCCTTCCTCACTAGCCTGAGCAAATTGATTCCTACAGCATGGTTTGGGTGTAGCATGTCATTCAAAGGGGACCAGCATTGTCTATAAAGCAGTCACTTAGGTCTGTTGGGCTTCTTTCTCAACCCACACATGGACACACATGCATTCTGGCGCACTAACATGCCTCTACTGTATGTGCAGTCTCTTCCTCTGTCGCACATAAACGCCATGGAGTGAAATATTCATATTCTTTCAGTCCCCTCAGCATGCCACCTACATCAGACCATCTGGCCTTGGAGCACATAGCATGCGGCTCAGTGAACAAAGCAAGGCCATTACTGTAGGACTGAAAAAGAGAGTGTGAGAGAAAGAGAGAGAGAGAAAGAGAGGGCAGAAAAGATGGGAATGCGGGGGGGGGGTGAGAAGTAGGGCTATGCAATTTTAAAGACAGCCTGCAACACTGCTCAGCGTTTTTATCATGGAGTCTGCCACGGGTGAATGCCCCGAAATCCGGTAACTTTTCAACAGCATTAAAGGATGACATCATCCCTTAGTAAAAAGCATGACTCACAGGCTCAGAACTCAATATCATGCCCCCCAGTAGAGGCATGGCATAACATGTGCATTTTTAATGCTTGTACTCCAGGCGCTGTGTGAAGCAGACATGCCAGTAATGGAGATAAAGCAGATAAATGACTCGGAAAAGGCTCAAAAGATGGAGCAGGAAACGACAATAAGAGATACAGATAAGGATGTGTAGAACAAGGAAGGTTGGGAAACATTTCTAAAAGGTGTAATAATAAAAAAGTAGGAGAGCAGAAATGCTAAGAGTGGAGACAAAAGGTCGGTCAGGAGGTTTTCCCACGACGCTTCGACTTCTAAAACCTGGGAAAGACAACTGTGTGAAGTTGAAGAAATACGAGGGCAGCTCACAGCGAGATCCGGTTCATCAAAACACAGCGAGGACAGCGTGACATCCAAAACAAATGCAACACACACTCCTACTGCAGCGCCTGCAAGAGAGCAGTGGAGAGAGCACGGGTTGGTTACCCCCGATTTGATAAACCCTCGGAAGCTTCATCAGTGTTTTCTTTTGTGGATCATTGTGTCTTTTTGGCTACTGCTCTATTTGCTCTGTTTTTTCTTATTGTTTGTGGAGGATGATGCTGAGCAAACACCACGTCTGATCTAAAAACACAGATGTTTGACAGGGAATGAAATACTGTGGCCACTCCATGCCTACCTTCCCAGAAATCAGGGTTTATCTTGTGTTGAATTCACACAAAAAAACACAACGGTGCTGGTAGACGGCCCGCAACTGATGTGAATAATTAAATAGCTAATTAGTTGAACTCAGCCAGGAGCGGAAAATCCCCGATCCCCAAAAGGCCGGTTCACTCAGTCTAACCAGGGTCCAACTTTGCCTTTTGATTGATTAAGGAAAATAATAACATGCACAATTTTAATGCATACTGAAGGAAAAGTAAAGTGTTTTGCAAGAAAGAGCAATGCCTGCACTTTGCATGTCAGATGCGTGCAAGCATGCTGCCGCAGGTTGAGAGGCCTGCGTGGAAGCACTGTCCTCAGGGTGGATTTGCTGCTGCTTTTTACATGAACCTTGGGTTTGGAAGGGAGAAGAAAGCATCCAAAAGTCAACACTCCAGATTGGTAGTTATAATTGGTTCCATTCCATGGCAAGTGCGGCAATTACTCATCCAAGGAAGACCTAAAATCAACACTAGTGACGTTATTTTGTTCCTTAAAGGTCCCAAAGTAGCAGATGGTCAAGGTCACACCCCCAGCCTCCACCAGATACAGTATTAGGGACCACTAAGGCCAATATAGGAAAGACTTCAGATACAGTATTAGGGACCACTAAGGTCTATATAAAAGAGACTTCAGATACAGTATTAGGGACCACTCAGGTCTATATTAAAGAGACTGCAGATACAGTATTAGGGACCACTAAGGTCTATATAAAAGAGACTTCAGATACAGTATTAGGGACCACTAAGGTCTATATAAAAGAGACTTCAGATACAGTATTAGGGACCACTAAGGTCTATATAAAGAGACTTCAGATACAGTATTAGGGAGCACTAAGGTCTATATAAAAGAGACTTCAGATACAGTATTAGGGACCACTAAGGTCTAGCTTGCATGTTAGTTAGATGGCACCAACATTTGGTCTCATCATAACTGGTCTGGCAACAAAGGCCAAGGTTTTGTTTCTAGATTTGTGTGCATGGTGACTTGATGTGGGGGTCTGGGGGGTCTACCCCCCTAAAGCGACACACGGGTCTGCTTCAGAGCTCCATGTGTTTGAGTCTGACCCACAGACTCGAAACATCACATCATGGGATCTTCAAACATTAGTTTGAAGTTTTTCCCCAATTTGGAAATGATCAACAATTATCATCAATTCAATGGGAGCCCTAGAATAATCATGTTTAAAAATCATGTTTTATTTTGCTCCTTATTCTAATTTTATTAGTAATGGGAAGTAGACCTAAGGACGACACGTTTGACGCCCTAGGCAGTTGCCTAGTTCACCTATAGGAATCGCCGGCCCTGGGGTGAACGGCACTTCTGCATTCCCTTTGTGGCTCTCTAACAGCAATAACCGCACTGTGAAAGTTTGCCAGATGGGGTAGTGGATCTGTAGTTCTAATGAGACATAATGAGACAATTCCACCTCCAACCTGTAGGGGCACCAAAGCAGGGGAAAGTTACATACTGGTACTTTAAAACATGTGCAGCTGAATATAAGCAATTGGACAGATGGGGTGTGCTGTGGTGGAACATCTGAATGGTTTGACTTCAAACTCATTTTTGCCACATCTTGAAAAATGAATCAGTTTTGGTTTAAATCGGCCAAATGGTCCCCGGCCAGCAACTTTTTAAAAATAAAACATCTTTTTAGAACATGGTATAATTTCTCTTGCTACCCCCTGTTGGGAACCAAAGTATTTCGGCAAAAATAGAAGCCAAAAACCTGATAGGAAAAACATGCTTTTGGATAAACTAGAATCCCCCAAATCTCAACTGTCATCAATCTAGAGATTGGCCGGTCATATTTTGTGCTTTGGCAAACACACAGGTAACCCCACATTTATTGGATTGAAAACAATCTGAGAGTCGGCCATGTTGTTATTTACCGACTGTTCATCTGTCACATATTCACAGGAAGGGAGAGAAAGGGAGGGAGAGTGGGACTCCCAGGAGGAAGATGAGTGCAGAATTGAGTCTGCACGATTAATCGTTAAAAAATCACAATCTTGATTCAGCCTGTGCACGATTTCAATTTTAAAAGATTTAGATTTTTTTTTTTTAAATGACTGTTTCTCATTTAATTTTATGAGCCAACTGCATCACGAACGCTACTACTTTCTTCTGTGAGTTTTAAACAGAGACTGTGTGAAATAACTTTTAAAGCAATGCTCTCCCTTCTCTTATGTTTACAGGCTTGTGGTGATGAGCAACGTGCTATAGGTGACAAAAACATCTCTTTGGTTGAAGTTATCCAGTAAAAGTCCTTAGTTTCTGTCTTTGTCAATGTCTTTCATAGAGCAATAACATTCTTTCCGACTGTGACATTTCCCGTGTATAGTTTCCAGCCGGGAACCAAGAAATTTTGACATTTCATGTAAAATTGAACACAACAACAGTCTGTGGCCCTCGCCTGGCATCATGGCGGTACTGAAACAATATATTCGGAAACAGTACTGAAAGAAAGCGCCGGGGTCCTGTTTGATTATGACTGTGTGAGATAAACGCTAGTGCCTCTCAGTGGAAGGTGGTAAAATACGTGGACAGTTTATTACAGGGAAGCATCATGGGAATTTGAAATTAGCCTACATTTGAGAAACGGACACAAGGAGGCTAACCTAGCTTAGCTTAACAAGGTAAAGGAGCACGCCAAGCCTCTCCTCCCCGAAACGTAGTCTGTCGATGTCTGTCTTCTTTAGTCTGTTGATGTCTGTCTTCTTTAGTCTGTTGATGTCTGTCTTCTTCAGTCTGTTGGTGTCTGTCTTCTTTAGTCTGTTGATGTCTGTCTTCTTTAGTCTGTCGGTGTCTGTCTTCTTTAGTCTGTCGGTGTCTGTCTTCTTTAGTCTGTTGGTGTCTGTCTTCTTTAGTCTGTCGGTGTCTGTCTTCTTTAGACTGTTGGTGTCTGTCTTCTTTAGTCTGTTGATGTCTGTCTTCTTTAGTCTGTTGATGTCTGTCTTCTTCAGTCTGTCGATGTCTGTCTTCTTTAGTCTGTTGATGTCTGTCTTCTTTAGTCTGTTGATGTCTGTCTTCTTTAGTCTGTTGATGTCTGTCTTCTTTAGTCTGTCGGTGTCTGTCTTCTTTAGTCTGTTGATGTCTGTCTTCTTTAGTCTGTCGATGTCTGTCTTCTTTAGTCTGTCGGTGTCTGTCTTCTTTAGTCTGTCGGTGTCTGTCTTCTTTAGTCTGTCGATGTCTGTCTCCTTTAGTCTGTCGATGTCTGTCTTCTTTAGTCTGTTGATGTCTGTCTTCTTCAGTCTGTTGGTGTCTGTCTTCTTTAGTCTGTCGATGTCTGTCTTCTTTAGTCTGTCGGTGTCTGTCTTCTTTAGCCTGTCGATGTCTGTCTTCTTTAGTCTGTCGATGTCTGTCTTCTTTAGTCTGTTGATGTCTGTCTTCTTTAGTCTGTCAGTGTCTGTCTTCTTTAGTCTGTTGATGTCTGTCTTCTTTAGTCTGTCGGTGTCTGTCTTCTTTAGTCTGTTGATGTCTGTCTTCTTCAGTCTGTCGATGTCTGTCTTCTTTAGTCTGTCGGTGTCTGTCTTCTTTAGTCTGTTGATGTCTGTCTTCTTTAGTCTGTTGATGTCTGTCTTCTTCAGTCTGTCGATGTCTGTCTTCTTTAGTCTGTCGGTGTCTATCTTCTTTAGTCTGTTGATGTCTGTCTTCTTCAGTCTGTCGGTGTCTGTCTTCTTTAGTCTGTCGGTGTCTGAGATAGAGAGAGGGAGAGAGAGAGAGAGAGAAAAAGAGCGCGATGCAGACGAAGCATTCACGTTGACAACTGACAGGAGCTGTAAAATGTTCTGATTTACACAGTTTGAGTTGTGCTGTGCTCTAGAAACACGAGAAGATCCGGATCACTTTACCAAGAAAGGCCAGCGTGGCAGAAGGGCAAGGCCTCCAGTAAAATTAATGAGGGAGAAATTCATACGAGGCCACATAGTTTAACCCAAGACCGACCTCTCAGTTCCTAAGGCCTCACAGCAGATGAACAGCACTAATCAAGAGCTTAGATTACTCACGGTTTAGAACGATCCCAATTCAGAACAGATTAGACTGGGGTGGATATGAATAGATCATCTTATTTTTGCTGCTGACAGCGAAGGGTAGTGAGGGCTTGAATGACTAAGCCTCTCTGGAGCTGAGATTAGGCCTCCCATCTCCTCATCCTGGTCTTGGCTACGAATGACTTTGCTTCCAAATTAAGGGGTTTGGTGTAATTGCTCGTCTTGTTCAGCAGGATAGGTGGGGGATAAATGTTAAGTTGGCGAAAAGTTGAAGGAAGGGAGCATGTGTTGCTGCAAGCAGGCACCATGTGGTTTGTGGTAACTCAGAGGAGGGAGATTATCTGTTTGCCAGCTACACATTTCTCAATGTAAAGTTTGGGTTTCGGGTTACGAGTCAAGGTGAGAAGGGGATTTGTAATTGAATTCCCGTGGACACGTTGCACTTTTTTCAAGTAACCCAAACCACTCACTTTTAATCCTTCTCAGTTAAGATTGAAATAAACGGGCTCAGCTTGCACCACTTTAGTTAATTGAGTTTATTGCCGTGAAGGTTCACGACGAGGCTAATGAAAAGAGGAATGATGTGGTTTGCAGTAAATGGCTCGTTTACCATTCTGGGGTTCTTCCCTCACAGGTCTTCCATTTTTAACTCAGTGTTAAGTCCCGCGGAGTTCACAAACTGTTTGAAGAATGCATTTCAACAATACAAAGTATAAGAAAACATATTAAAGAACAACAGTAATACACCTGGGTGAAAAGTCATTGCACCCGGGGAATGACTGTAACAACACTGTAGTGGCATGTTCTACAATGTAGGACCTTTTAATGAATGGAGCAGAGATTTAGCCTACAATCCGGACTAATCCGTGAGCTACAGGGACTTATAAAATGCACATCTGAGACCCAACAATGTGTCCAAAGCATACAGTGCTCAGCTATGAACACTGGCATCTACCAGCAGTAACCTTCTACAAGGTTCAAGACTTCAGAAAAAAACATTTTTATATGCCAGTTCAAATTGGTTTTACATGAAAAATATAAGCGTTAATGCCCAAAACCACAATCCATTTCCCAAGTAAAAGCTTGCACTAGGGTATGGGTTATGTAATAGGAGCACTTAATTTCTGATTTATTCATCTCAGTAAGATTATTTCTATTCCGTAGACTGTTGCAGGGAGAAAAAGCAATGAGAATTGGGGAGTAGGGTGGGGTGGTGGGGGAGCAGAAGCTTCCTAAATCCGAGGAGTACTCAAGAGAAAGGATGCTGTATTGCAATATAGGTCTTCCGCAGGTTTTGTTTCAGATCTGACCTGGCAATTAGATTGGTCAACTAAATATTCAGAATGTGCTCACATCAGCCTGTCAGCACACTCATTAATAAATAACCACTTTGCCAATTCCATGGCAAAAGGGGGGGGGGGGG
>NC_048417.1:2569801-2581651 GCF_013103735.1 Etheostoma cragini
GAGGGTTGCACTCTTTGCCTGCAACGACAGCTGATAGCGAAGGGAGAAACTGATTTTTCAAAGCAGGGTTGTGACTCTGTGATTGGCCCTTGCCATTTGTGTATGATTCTGATTGGTTTAGCAGGAAGGTGGACACCTCCACCAGTTGATTCTATTTAGGAAGAGAGCATTGATTAAGGTCTATATTAGGTCTTCCTGAAAGTTTTATACAGCATGATAAAATGTAGGATTATTTGGAGAACAGCTGATTTGATTTAGTCCTGAAAGACTTTACACTTAGCTGCGTCACTGTCCTGCAAATAACGACGTTTAAGCCCCCTCACGTGTAATATTGCTTATTAATATCACAATGAGGGGCAAATTTTACAAAGAATGGATTGCGGCTACTGATAACACCATCTCAAGATCTCAATATCACAAAAGATATTAAGATATTACAGTGAAAATGCACGGCCATAAAGGTTGGGTGCAGTTTGGCCTTTTTTTGCGTCTAATGGCGATTATGCTTCCAGGCAAGGAATTTAAAGGTGACGGAGATATTTAATATCCTGGTCGGTCCCTGCTGCTGGTGGGCTATTCTCTGAAAACGCTAATAATGACACTAACTCTAACTGGGTTGGGCTGTCAGCGCCGATCTTTGGGATATGCCTTTTGCATTGAGGCTCATTTTAATAAAATGAGACCTGTTGTAGGGTGCGAAAGGAGGACCCAAAACCAGAGTGGCAGGATGGAAGTTCACAAGGGTTTATTAACCAAAAACAGAGTTACAATGTCCAAAAAAACACAGGAAGCCGGGGAGAACAAAAAGCTGTTGCACGAGGGCTGGGAAACTCACAGGGAAAAACACGACTGGAGACGGTAGGGAACGCAGAGCGGGATGACAGAGAACACAGGCAGGTAGACGGCAAACTCCCAGGAACAAGGCAGACAGGCAACAAGACTTTCAGGAGCAGGCAAAGGACAAAATGTTAACAGGCGGGCGAACAAGACAGGAAGAAGGATCTGACAAAGGACAAAGAAAACAAGGGGTTAAATACAAGAGGTAACGAGGTAATGGGGAACAGGTGAGACGTCAGGCGAAGCACATTAGGGCGGGGCTAGACAATCAGACAAGCACAAAGCAAAGCTGGACAAGACTAGACAAGACAGGAAACTGAACTACCAACATAACACAGGAAGTAGAACAAATAAGACACTTACCGTGGAATCACAAGACAGAGAAAACAACACAGGACCGGGGAGAAAACCAAGAACACACACAAGGAGGCTAGAAGGGAAAAATAACCCTAATAAAAACCCCAAACCATAACAGAGGCCATTTTTGCATAAAATGTCAGCATATCACCTGATTTAAATACACGCAAACAGCAGAGGAGCACCGAACCGCTTTGCTTGGAAGCGCCATTCATTTAGCAGGTGCAGTGACTATCACGCTGTTTCTGTCTCGTTCGTGCTACGCTGTTTCTGTCTCGTTTGTGCTACGCTGTTTCTGTCTCGTTCGTGCTACGCTGTTTCTGTCTCGTTTGTGCTACGCTGTTTCTGTCTCGTTTGTGCTACGCTGTTTCTGTCTCGTTTGTGCTACGCTGTTCGTGCTACGCTGTTTCTGTCTCGTTCGTGCTACGCTGTTTCTGTCTCGTTCGTGCTACGCTGTTTCTGTCTCGTTCGTGCTACGCTGTTTCTGTCTCGTTCGTGCTACGCTGTTTCTGTCTCGTTCGTGCTACGCTGTTTCTGTCTCGTTTGTGCGGGTTTAGCGGCCACCAAAGCCGGGCAATCCTTTTGTTAACTGGCTCGCAGGTGGTTTGAAAACGCTTCAGTCGTGCTGCGTGTTTTCAGTTCCGTTGCCAGCTGACCTCCAGCGAACGACACAGTCCTGGCTGGCTGACATGTTTCTGACCTCACGCTGGGAGAGGATGTAGAGGAGCAGAAGGAAGAAGAGGGAACAGAGCCACCGCCCACTCTCAGGCTTCCACTGTGTCAAATGTCCACCAGAACAACCCTGTCTCAGTGTTTAGTTTTCTGGGTTAAAGGTCAGGCAGAGTTCTGAGTATCTTCTGGACCTCTACAAAGGGAGCATGTATAGGCAGATGCATGCTTAGGAGGATTTAAAAAAAGAAAGCCTTAAAAGAACCCTACACAACGAATTGAAGAGTCTTTGTTTGAAGGCCATGCTATAGCATTTATGTTATATTTATCAGATGCAATGCAACAATACAAAGAAGATTTCAGCAAATGGCAGTCCAGTTATTGAAACCATGTATTTGAAATCTAAAAAGTAAACACTCAGTAGTAAACATCTTTAACTGCTCCTGAGATAATTGCCATTATGAATCATTGAAAAGATGGCTAAAACTATGACAATACGGTTGTAAATTTGAGTTTATTGAGCCTCATTTTCTCAAAAAAAGGGTATTTAGATCAGTGTTTTGGTTGTACATTTTTTGCCAAATAACACAGTCTTGAGCTGAAGAATTAGTGTGTGCAATGCCAGAGTAGTAGTCAACGTGGTGTCAAAGTGTTATCAATTTAAACCCTTTAATTTTGTGCTGTGGATGTTGCACTCAGGGTAAATAGACCTTGAAAACCTTTCTTTGAACTTGACTGAGTGATGTCTACTGCTTGGTGGTTTCCCCTCCAAAATACACTTGACTCATCTCCAGGAGATGGCGGGATACTATTCCCCACGGGCCTTTAATGGAAATTGATCTTGGCACATGTTTGAAAGACTCGCTAAAGAGCTATGTCATTTACACACATACTGACTTTCTGTCTGTGAGAACACGCTGTCCATGTGAGCACTGCTATGGGCCTGGGAACAAATGAGGCGTCTGCTTGGACTGTGGTTGCTCCTAAGCAACCGTCTCAAAGTAAACTGAAACACACGGGCACTTAGTTACCAACGAAGCATGTGAACAATTCATTTCAATTGAAACTTCATTTATGAGAGAATGTTTAGCCTGTAATTCCTCAAGCTCCTATGTATATGAATATTTACACAAAAGGCCAACAACTGCCGACAGCTGGCCACAAAACCAGCCAGTGGTGTGTTAATCACCACCATGACCATAACACTAGTTCCTGAGTGAACCATGTAACCAGCAGACACATAATTCTTACAATAATAATAATACAATAATAAGACTATTTCAATCTCAAATCCAAGTTAAAATCATTAACAAAGTTAAGGAATAGTTTGACATTTTGGGGAATATGATTATGTGTTTTCTTCCAGGAGTTAGATGAGAAGATTACCACTCTCCAAGCTAAAACCAGCAGGCGATTAGCCTAGCTTAGCATAAAGAGAAGATTTGCAAGGCACAATCATGCACATTTTGTTTTCAAACTTGCTTTGGCAATGCAAATGTCTGTTTCACATGCCAGATCAGCTGATTCTTTGTGAAGGGAAAGTCAACGAGACAATGCGATTCAACAGGGAGATTGGCAGGCTCCTTTGTAAGTAAGTAAGTAAGTAAAGTTTATTTATAAAGCGCTTTTCTCAGATAAAAATCACAAAGTGCTGTACAAAAGAGTAGGCCTAAGTAAAAACAAAACAAGCAGTATAAAATGTATATAAATATATAACATTAAAATGACACTAGCAAAAGTCAGTTAGGTCAACTCAGAATCAGCACCGTGTATTTTCCTGCCTTTGTTTTGGTAGTTGTTAGGTGTGTCTTTATCATCTGCCTAACATCTACCTGCACCCCCCGAAGTACAACTAAAAGATAAAAGGGAAAGTGTAAGACGACCCGAGTCACACTCAGTCAGGCTTTCAAAAGATGGAGACAACTATGGTGTAGTACATGATTCAAAAACGTCCCAGAATTGGCCCTCGGGTATGTAATATGTCTATTTGCTATTATATTATCATAAAATAACTTTAAAATGCCCGGTGTGTTTGTACGCCAGTAGCCTACATTAAATTATGTCCCCCTTCCAGTTGATTTCTTTCAGTCTGTGTTAGTGTTGGCCTACTATTTGTACTTGTCCTTGGGTTTCATGAAATGTGCATTATTAATCTAATTTATCACTACGTTGGTGGCTACAACAAACTCCTAATGCTCCGGCTCGTGACCCAGTGACAGTGAGACCCGGTTTAGCTCACGAGACATCCTAAGTAGGCTAAGTTACCATGTGCAACACTTGAAATGTAACATCTGGAACCTATCCTCTCATTGTAAATTCATTATTTTTCTGTTGAGCAAAACATGCATCGCAACTGTTTGACCTCCTGGCACTAACTAAGTAATATACAGAGGCCAAAACAGCACTGTAAAGAAAAGATCTCTACGTCAGCAGGTGTGGTGAAAACACTAGCGCTATAGTCCAAAGTGCTCGCTACAACCAACACAAACTGAAAGTTACACACAGCTACTTTAAGCTGAGACAAATTCCTTCTTCTGTTAGCATTAGGAAATAATTATTTCTGTAGTGACACACACATTTTCTATGTATCAGCCTATTTGGCTTACGCCTAGAGCATGACTTTTTTGTCTTGTTTTCAAGAAGATATCTTAGTTTGACAGCTCTAGCCGACAGACAGGTAGGCTCAATCTATCTGCAGAGGCTTCTTACCACCCATCAAAGCAATGCAAAGAACCAGTGTAGAACAGGTGTAACTCATTGAGTTGTGTTCAGTGCTGGGGAGTAAATGAAAAAAATGTGATTCTTGAAAATCCCCCCTTTAATGTTGCCTCAGAGGGGGAGAACATTACTCATTCTTTCCTCCCACCCACGTTTTCCAAGCTGATTAGGAGCAATACTGTTTTTTGAGAAAGAAAGAATTTGATCTCAATGGGAGTTCCTCTGTTTTGACAAAGGCTTAATGGTTTCACAGTATAAGATTAGGTCTATTCGGGGTGTCAGCTTTGACAAATTACTCTCTGGATCTTTCCAATGTCGAGTATCACCCCACAGCTAGCTGGCATGCCCCTCACTTTGTTCCCCACCCTGTCAACGTATCATGCTGAATAATCGGGCACTCATTCAAAGAAATACATGGATTAAGTGTAGGGCGAGAGGTAATATATACTGTCGGTGGATCTTAGTATTACCACGTCAGCTCAGAGGGGAAGCAGCAGCTTTACAGAATCCAGCCAAAGAGTTCAACGTTGAAGTACACACAGTTCTCCTCTTCCCTGCAGGAACTGTTGGTCTCGTCCAGCTGCCGCTGTGTTCGAGGACTGTGTGCGCTGCAAGTGCATCCAACAGTGAATCGGACAAAAGAGCACTCCCTTCAAACTTCTCTTGGGAACCGGTGGATGACTTGGCTGTGTGTGTAGCCCATCACACACACCCTGCTGACAGGCCAGTCAGATCCAGCTACACGGCCGCACATCAGACAGATGCTCTGTGTGTGTCTGTGAAGTGACCTTGTTGCTTCTGCTTATCAACAGTACAACTTTATGATTCATTTCCAGGACAATGGTTTTTTTCTGTTCTACTTACAAGACAGTCCGTTGTGGTTAGCGCTGATGTGAACAACCATGCTTTTGTCTGACCTAAAGCACTGTAAAACCATAATAGACGTAGCACCGGTAACCTCAGCCATTGGTTTGTGGACTTCCATTTTGAAACTAGGAGTTAGCATTTTGGTCATCACCAGCTTGGTAGTTTGGTGCCAAAAGTGACCATATTTGGACGAAAAAGCAGAGCTGGGGAGGATGACGCAGCTAAGCCAGTGTTGTGTATGGTTTCAATGGGGCTGCGCTAAGCTAAACGCTAAAGAGAGGACGTTATCAACCCTTCTGACACAAGTCGTCCAGCTGACTCCTGCCAGACATCCAAGGACTGGTGCCTTTCATCAGCATGTATGCAGAGCTGTTTTTTTTTTACATTTCTTTAAGGCAATCACCAAAACAGTATTGTGAACTATATAAATAAGCAGGATAAGTGGTTAAATGCCATTTGTTCTGACCAGTGTATCACTGTTTATTTTGTCCAGTCGGTCCCAAAACATAATCTTAGTAAATCTTTACAGTCATTCACCAAAAGCACGATCTAAATTCTTCTTAAAACTTGCCATTTGACCTGCAACTTCGCTCAGAGGTCCCCAGTTAATGTTGTTCGATGTATCTGGAGATTAAAGTTAACTCAAAGAAAGCAGAAAGTGAGCAACCCAATTTAACAAACAAGCGGATCCATTGTGAAACATAAAAACAGTAATTATAGCAGTCGAGAGGCAAAGTGGGATCATCGATACTTCAGTAACATGATACATTGTTATGTAATCATTTGTCATGGTTATGGTTAGTCAAAGTGCGTGGCTGAGTTAGTCCTACAGCACACTGAGGCTGTTCATTGTTACCATTATTTGTTTCTTTGTGCGTTGTCATGCAAGCAAGATTTGTTTTTTGCCTTTTTTTCATGCAAACAAACGCTTCTCCAACAAAAACACTCAACGCCTCACTGTTGTGTTCCTTTTCTCTGTTAACGAGCAAGCGAACACACATTCGCTCCACAATCACTTGTTGCAGTTGTTTCGTTTAGGGCCAAAAGGGTCTCTTTGACAGCTGTGTGTGTGTGTGTGTGTGTGTGTGTGTATGTGTGTGTGTGTGTGTGTGTGTGTGTGTGTGTGTGGGGGTCAGGTTTAGCTAAAATTGTGGGGAACAAAAACTGTGACTACAGTATACTTATGGGGACCTGACAGCTTTCTGGGGACAAAATGCTGGTCCCCTTAACGTTAAAGGGCTTTTTAAGGAATAAGACTTGGTTTTAGGAGTAGGGTTATAGTTAGGTTATGGTTAGGGTTAGGGTGAGGGTTAAGGTTAGGCATTTAGGTTTGATGGTTAGGGTGAGGGTTAAGGTTAGGCATTTAGGTTTGATGGTTAAGGTTAGGGTTAGGGTGAGGGTTAAGGTTAGGCATTTAGGTTTGATGGTTAAGGTTAGGGTGAGGGTTAAGGTTAGGCATTTAGGTTTGATGGTTAAGGTTAGGGTAAGGGGCTAGGGAATGCATTATGTCCCCACAAAGATAGCCAGACACGACTGTGTGTGTGTGTGTGTGTGTGTGTGTGTGTGTGTGTGTGTGTGTGTGTGTGTGTGTGTGTGTGTGTGTGTGTGTGTGTGTGTGAGAGAAAGTGTCAGGGTGGCTGCGTGTGTGGGTGTGGGCACATGAGTCACAGGCGTGTACTTTTTCTTTTAATTTTCATTGTACAAGTGAGGCCTGCTGGGTCACTGGTTTCACTGGTCTGCAGTTGATGAAGGAGCTGACTCAGCACGGCAGCACTGGGGGAAAACCCCGACAGATGAAAGAAACACAACTATTTCACTGGGTTAAATGGGTTCCATTTTGCGGGTTGATAAATTCCCCTACACCGAGTATGCCTTTCCTAGAAAGTGCCAAACCACTCCAGCCACAGAAGTTATTTCAATCAAAACTACACCGAAGCTTCTCCCACTAACCACACTCTAACACAGTGACAAAGCCAAAGGGAGATATGTATACGTTTGTATTACCAAGCTCAATTTACAAAAAATCATGTTGAGATTTATTCACTTTTCTCACTGTAAATTACATTTGTCTTTAAAAAAAAGTAGGAACGTGGCACGTCCACGGTAATAAGAATATGATTAACCTTCTTTGTGTTTGTGAGTCTTTGTAAATGCTGTTGAAGTCTTCATAGAGTGAAGTGTGTGTGAACCATATGTTCAAAAAGCTATGAAAAATAAAGCACTGTAATTCGTAAGCATTCTACTTTTTTAATGCTGAATGCACCACATTGGCCGCTGCCTCGTGAGAACGAGGCTGTTCTAGGGAGCAGGTCGGGGGGGGGGGTGACTTTCAAGCCAGGAAGTGGAGTTCGCTTCCTGGGAAAATGCGTGTTTCTTTGGAGTGTTTTAATCTAAACCACAGTCTTTTTCCTAAACTTAACTAGTGGTTGTGGAGCCTATACTTCCTCGACGTAACAGTAATTGCCGCCGTAACGACCAGCAGCTTGCGGTGCTCTTCACCCGGCTCAAAGTCACCTATTCTCGAGTGAACTGAACCACCAACTACCACTGATACCACGGATCACTATGTGATGCACCGAAGCCGCCGTAGCAGAGCTCTGGAGCGGCTAAACACATCTGCTAACTAGAAAGCTCTCTAGCGGTATAAAAACAACTAGCAACTGCGTCATGGAGCTTTGTAGCTGGGATCAGGTGACGAGGTGGCTAGCTGTAGCATGCTAGCTCGTTCTCAATGGCAAAACACTGCTCCAACAGCCATTAGTTGACCATAATCTCCAAAAGAACTACTTCCTGTCCCTGTTCTGCAGGTTTTCCACAAGTGGCCCTGGTCTAGAAGAAGTCTCCCAGCTAATGCTGCCTTGGACTGACCAAAGCTGGAGAAAGAGTTATCTAGCTGATGGGGTCTTACCGAGCTACTGAGCATGTGCAGCTCCCAACAAAGATAGTATAGAAGTGAGATGTCTCACTCTGGAGATAAAACAAAGACCTGAACACACAAGGTGAAAGAGGAGCAGCAGCAATGTGCAGGACAACAAAAATATGGCGTTTTTTGAAAATGAAACCTTGTAAGCCTATTCTGGTACAACCTCTAAATACAATTATCAACCAGAAAATTAGCATAATATGTGCGCTTTAAACTTAAAGGGACACATCATCCAAATGAAGAATATCATTACCATAGCCTAAGAACGTTCAATCAATATTTGTGAAAACTCTCTCTCAAAGCCAGAATAGAAAGTCTCCGACTATAAAGTGTGGCGCTGCTACATAGACAATCAATTAGAAACTGATTTTGTCAACCCTGATTTTTTAACATTTATTTTATGCCTGGATGAGCTTTATTCTGTTGTGGTGTTCATGGAACATGGTCCCAGATCCTAAGAAGGTTTTAGACAGCTCTCACTGCCGTCTAAAATATATTTACCAATTCATTGTCTATGGAGCAGTTCAGCACATTATACACGATGACATCACAAATTTGAGTTTTAGCTCTTAAGTTTTGGATTCTGGAGACAGTTGAATTCTAACTAGTATTTTTGGACTTAGATCCTTTTTAGTGTTAAGGAACGATTTTGCGGCATTTCACACCTATAGTAGTTAGTTAAGAGAATATAAATGAAGGGAGGGACAGATGCTGAACACCTTGCAAAATCTCCACGCATTATTAAATGCACTTGTTTGGGAAAATGTACTTAAGTAATTATTTGCCTAAATACTTTGACCAGGAACTAAAATGTATATATTATTATACTGTCAACATGACATTGATGTTAAAAAACTGTCAAACAGTTATTTTGTTATTTATAACAACACAACAGAAACATGTGGCTGTTTCTGTTACATGTGTTACCGCTCAATGTTTCCACCGTTATGAAACAGAAAACAAGACAGGACTTTGTAACACTCCATCCCACTGTGCACGCTCTGTTATTATGGCATGTTCAAAATACTCCAAATGGAAACCTGCGCTTGCCTTATTAATTAACAGGAATGCACTCGCTGAGTAGCCCTCCAAAACCTGAGTGCTGAAGAGTATGCCATCACGAAGCCACAAGGCATGTGAGCTGTTAGTTCTCTCCAGCCAGTGTGCCTACGCTCCGGCTTTAGGGGAAGAGCCAAACTATCGGGGCTCCTGAGAAAGGGGATGTGTGAAAACAGGGGAAAATGGTGGAGGGGAAACGCACATTTTGGGTAAAAGGATCATTTTGGGTAAAAAACGCTCTTTGATCTTCACAACACTGGTACAGTATTACAATCCCCAGTGCCTTAGTTCCCGGCGTTAGTGGAATGTGGACATGCAAATGAAATGAGTCAGAGTGCACACACACACACACACACACACACACACACACACACACACACACACACACTACTGTAAAAGGCCATTGAGGTCAAACTGTATTTCAGTTTTTATAATAGCACGGCAGCAGACATACTTCTGGTTGTGTTCCAACAGAAAGAAGACCATAAACAGGAGGAGTTGGAGGACATCTCTCGTCACTGTTGTCATCCATGTAACCCTGAGCAGCTGATTAATCTGTGGCACTGGGCGGATATAAATAATAAATAAAGAGGCGTACAGACACAAAGTTTCAGCTGAGATGTTTTTCTCGATGACATATTCATGCAGGGTGAAAAATAATTGCAAGGCACACTTTAGAAGAGACTTTTGTACACACTATGACAACAAAAAAAAGGTTCACATCCATTACTCTTCCTTTTGATTGTATTCTCTCATTGCGCCTCTCCTTCAGAGCTTTGCTCCTACTCCACTCGTATGTCCGTTGGCAGTACATGAACGCTTAAAGGGTTGATGATTTTTTGCGAGTTTGTTTTTTGCTTAATGTTTAACACTCCTGTTTGTAATGGGAAATAGAGGATGAATTCCTGCCAAGTACGTAACTTACAACAATCAGTCCCTGCTGCAGGCTGTTCTCATGAACCACCATGCATAATGCACCATGATTGGTATGTATTCTCTGTATTTATCGCTGTATGCACTGCATTGACTATGATGTTTAAGAACGTGAAGATCCGCATAGTGAGGAGGTTGGTACGCAAGGGGAGCGGAGTTCCTTTCCCAGAAGAAGTTATGTAAAAAAGTCAGACTTTCACCCAGGAAACGGGTGTTCTTTACCCCGAAACACAATCATTCTTCTAATCGTAGATAGTTGTTTTGGTGTCTGAGGGAGCTTTAACACCTGCCTCGTTTAGTTGGGTTGAATCACACTAGAGTGTGTTTTCCCCCTTGGTGCGGACAAACAAGCCACTGAGAACTGCTGGAAGAACTACGCATTTTTGGACGAAACCAGCTGCCGTAGTCAGGCATTTGAGTTTGTTTCACCAACTCATCAACCGATTAAGACAAGAGCAAACAGTGTGGTGGGAAAAGGAACCGAAACGGCTAAAAAAACCAACGCTACATTGTGTTATTTTTCGCCCTCGGCTTGGACCAAATGAGCGAACCACAGCCGCGTGACGGTCACCTTTTGCCAGCTGAATTTAACGGCAAGGGCCGAAGGAACCTCGGGGGGGCCACAACCCTGGTTAACAGTCACTTTTACTTAACAGTCACGTGACTAAACTTCATCACTTTGGTGGTCGCCGTAATCATATCATATGATATGGATTGTTGTGTAGTTTTTCATGAGAACGCGTTGTCTGCTGACATTGACATCTCACATGGAGCCGATATGTAAAGATGTGTTCCAACTGAACTTTTAGACACGGTGGATGCTCCCCTGGTAGAGCTGCAGGAAAGCCCCAAAAGAGACATAAATAAAAAAAAAATTCTTTTACTATCAAATTTTTAATTCTTAAGTGCATGATAAATATTTAAGCAGCAGAAGCAAACTCTGCCTCAAGCACAGGGCTTAAGCCTATAAATGATGTCAGCTGGTGTCTAGGAGATTTGGGTTAGTCTGGTTAATTGTGTGTTGGCAGTCTTGGGTCCGACCACAGCATGGATGGGACCGGTCTCAGTGGAGTTTTAGCTGAGTCAGGCTTTGGGGCCGTGCAGGAGACTTTTTTGGGGGTCTGGGCCAAGACCCAGGTGTGGGCTTTTATTCGCCTTCTGGACAAGAACAAACCTGAGCATGCAGTGCCCAAAATTAGCTTTACAATGTAGTCTTTAGCCCCCCTTGTGTTGCGATGAAACCGCTCCTGCATCAACGAATTCCTCCCATCTCTTCTCCATTTAAATTTAAATGGTCGCTCTTATTCCCATGAGCTCTTGCGATGTCAAACCGTTAGCAAGCTGGGTTTTACATACTGTATGTCATTTCTGAAGTCATTAGCATTGGCTTTGGCATATGTTTCTTAAAGGTCCCATGTCAGGAAAATGTCACTTTATGAGGTTTTTTAACATTAATATGAGTTCCCCCAGCCTGCCTATGTTCCCCC
>NC_048417.1:2581751-2584606 GCF_013103735.1 Etheostoma cragini
AGAGACTTCAGATACAGTATTAGGGACCACTAAGGTCTATATAAAACCATCCAAAGAGCACCATGTCATGGGACCTTTAAATCTATACAAAAGAAAAAAATAACCAAGTTCTCAAGATTTATAGCTGTCTTGTTTCTGACCGACGGACACATTAAGATGCATTAATGCACTTTAAAACCGGTAGAGTTATGAAGCTTAGCAGCAGCTAATCTGTACACCCTGGTCTCTCCTATACGGAATTATTCAGCAACAGTGCCAAGCATGCGGCGGGAGTTACACCTTCAAATTTTGAAGATGACATGTCTTGGAAACATGTCCTAAAAATGGAACCAGACAAGGTCAATAAAACAGACAGAACTACATAAACACACGCCGGTGACGGCCCTCCCTTTTGTTCCCGGAGCTTTTACAAGACATGTACGCACTTACACACCCTTGCTATTCAAATAGGTGCCGCACACACACACACACACACACACACACACACACACACACACACACACACACACACACACACACTCACACACACACACACACACACACACACACACACACACACACACACCTTGAGTTATTATAGTAGTCTAGACAGAGAGAAGACGGGGACTCTGGGGAATGCGGATTGTAGCACAGGCTCAGGTGTTCCCAGGAGCATGGAGGGTGATCTTGAGCTTTTTCTTTCAATTGCCGATTTACTCGGTGCTATTTGAACGCAAGCAAACCCACAACCATATCGGTGATAACACAATGTGATTGCTATACCAAAACAAAAAAAGTGTTACACAGCTGTTGGACTGGTATGGATAATGCTCTTTACATTCATCTCATAGTTTCATGGTTTCTCTGGTAATAAAAGGGCCAGAAGACCTAAAACTAACCAACGCGGGTGATTACTTATTCTACATATTTGTCGTTTTTACTGGGGATATATTGGGATACTGAATAGTGTCATGTGGTTGTCAGATTTATTTCTATAAACAAAAACACTTGTGAGTTTATTTGACTTTGCTTTACTTTCCAAGCAGACATTCAGCTTGTTGTAAGTTTTTCTAATTAAATCCGTCACTGTGCTGACTTTTAATTAAACTACAGAGACTTTAGAAGTATCTGCGAGATAATGACACTGTCATTGCTTATAAAAAAAAAAAAAAAACTCTGACTGACGTTTATGAAAAGAAAAAAGGCTATTTTTCATTAAAACATATTCCCATACCACGCAGTGCTGTCTGGAACCACTGTTGTTTTTCTTAAGCGCTTCATGATGTACAAAAAGAAAAGGCTTTCATGTACATAACACCTTGTTAAATTCCTCCAGATTCAGAGTCCCTTGAAAACAGACATTGTAATACTCAGCGTCTCATTTATCAGAGCAACAGTTTGAACATTGCTCAATTAGGATGTGGTCATGTGTTTAATTAACGAGCTCCGAGCCAGAAGGCTGACTGACTCATCAAAGCAGTGGAGGCGTAATTTGTAGGTTCTGACCTAGTAAGCCCTAAAGACCGAAACACAGCTGAGCCAGGCCTGTCTCATGGCCGTTTGTGAAATGGTCACGTTATCGTATCTATTGATCCGTGTACAGGTCACATTCATGTCCTTATTTTCCTGTGTTGGTGCAGAATTTAAAGTAATATCAATGGGAAGCCTGTTCCGTGAACACAGAATCATTATGGTAACGAGTAGTATTGAAAAGCCGTCTGTCCCCTTCCTCTGTCTCTGTGTTGGCGTTCAAACCTCTGGTGGATTTCTGAGGACTATGGTGACCTGGTCCTCAGATGTCTGCAGGGTAAATCCAGACAGCTAGCTAGACTATCTGTCCAATCTGAGGACTATGGTTACCTGGTCCTCAGATGTCTGCAGGGTAAATCCAGACAGCTAGCTAGACTATCTGTCCAATCTGAGTTTTCTGTTGACAACTAAATCTACTTCTGAACGTGCACGTTCCACCAAAACAAGTTCCTTCCCGAGGCTATTTTGCAGAGGCACCGTAACTCCATCCGGTACTTAGCACCGCCCATGGCGATTGTGATTGGTTTAAAGAAATGCCAATAAACCAGAGTTTTTCTCCCTGCCCGCAATGCTGGGTGGACTAGCCAGACTCTGGCACTGGAGACTACTCTGGATTTGACGTTGTTGTTGTCTCAATCTACTTCTGAACGTACACATGTTCCACCAAACAAAGTTCCTTCCTGAGACTATTTAGCAAGAGGCAGAGTGGCTCCGTCCGGCGCTTAGCACCGCCCGTGATGCTTGGCAATGAGAGACTATGTGGACATACCACTAGCTTAATGTTAGGATCAACCCTTGAAGTCCTTCCTACCTCCCAGAGAAAGTTCTATTACTGCTGTAGTGTTTCAGTAAAAGTAGTGAATGGGGTTTGGAGTAAAGTTAAGTCTTTTAATTGAGGTATGCTCTCTCTGCTGATTTGTCTTTTTTTTATATTTTTTCGGGTCGGCAGCTTACAAACACTTAAGTCATGGGTTATTTACCCTGTTGGTAGTTAACCAACCACAGCGCTGTACCATTAGTCACAGGGTTGCTTGATTTGAGTCCCAGTACCCTGGTCAATGGGCATGCAAGGGCATCAGTGGAAGATGTAGATTTCAATTACATGGTACCTGCCCGTCTCGCCTCGACTCTACTCGCCTTTTTTGGTTTGCATTACAAATAAAAGTACCTGGTACCTGCAGAAAGGTAATTTTTTTAGTACTACTTCAGTCGAGGCTCCAAGTGACCTGGGGCGATACCAAAGGTGACGTGAAAACCTGCACACTGCTGATTGTTTGGAGAGAATCGCCACTAATCACTTTTTCATCTTTGCTAGCAACAGACGGGGGGGGGGGGGGGGGGGGGGG
>NC_048417.1:2584708-2595854 GCF_013103735.1 Etheostoma cragini
GGTAGGGATCCCAAAAACATTGTGTTTCAATCTGACTGAAGAAGAAAAGTGGTGTTTGAGTAGCATACCTTTCATGCAATGAGATAAACCCTGGCTTTTCTCTCTACTCCGGGAAAGCACTCACGATGCCATACAAGTTATCACTGGCAGGTTTCGGCACATAAAGCTATCTTCAGCCCTTATTATTGATAATAAATAAAACACCACATGTACTTGAGCAAGTTCCCCTCAAATCGTCTAAAGTCTATATTCTTGTCTCTCTTGTTGATTTTATCGGAACATTTTTGCGCGCTTGGTGTGAAGTGCGGTACAATATTCCAGTACGGAAGAAAGCAAAGTGTAAACACGAATGTGGTTGCCATGGCATGATTCAGAGGCTAATTTTGGTCTCTGAATGGCAGAGATAGGAAGTGAGAAAAAGTGAGAGGAATGTGATTGGTTACACTTCAAAGGCAACATGAAACACTGGAGTAAGATGGAGTCTGTTCTGTTGGTGGAAAGTAAGTATTGTTGTAATGTACTATAAGTACAGCACTCTGGCTGTTTTTTCACAGTATTCATGATAAGTCGGGTCAAAAGTTATTTTCTCAATAATCCCAGAATCTTAAAAGCTATTTCTTTACGCCTTTTTGTATCAAGTGTAAAAAAGCAAAAAAACGTTGCCGTGGTTTTTCACGTAGCAAGCTGTGCTTCCTTCTACAGCAGTCTTTCTTTGTCTGTTTGTTTATGGGGTAGAGGGTCGCCGGTTCAAGACCCATACGGACCAAAGTATGGTGGTGGACTAGTAGCTGGAGAGGTGCCAGTTAACCTCCTGGGCACTGCCAAGGTGCTTATGAGCAAGGCATCGAACCCCTAGGGGTGCCTTTCCATGGGCAGCCCCTCCCCCTCCCACACACACTCTGACATATCTCCATTTAGTGCATGTATAGGTAATGAGCACGTGTGTGTAATTCAGGCCTGTGTCTAACGTGTGTAATAACAACAGAGTGTTAATGGTAGTTTCCCCTTGTGGGACTAATAAAGGATACATTAATCTTAATGTCTTAATCTTTGTCTTTTGCTTAACTGTCTTCAGTGTAACCTCCAAATAGCTCAGGAAGTCCCAATTTCAAAGAAAGAAGGTGTGAATGCGATTGTGTTTTTCTGTCTTTGCGTCTATTTGTACTTTGTGCAGTAAAGAAGAGGTAGAGCGGTGTCTAGTCCCGACTCCAGGGTGCTCTGTCTGAAGCCCAGGCCACACCAGAACGTGGCACAGTTAAAGTAAGTCCATGTGTCTTCACAAAACAGGTGGTTAGGGTTAGGGTTAGGCTAGGTTAGGTAAGGTTAGGTTAGGGTTAAAATGCTTAGGGTAAGGTGGTGCTAAAAGCTTGATGACGTACTGCTCGCAGGTCTTGTGGTAAACTAGCTGGAGAGTTAACGGCTAACATGCTAGCCAGCCAGAAACATACTAGTACTAGTCAGTCATAAGAGCTAGCTAGCTAGCTAACCATCAGTTTGCCTCAAATATGTCAGTTGTCCCAACAGGACAATACCTTTATTCAAGATAAGTGTTACAAAGCGAATTTAGTTTTTTGTCATTTTGAAGAATTTGACCTCTGAAGCATTTATTAGCCCCAAACAGCCACTGTACCAACTGTACAGTTTTAAGCTGTTGGCTAATAAGTGGAAAGTCAGCCTCTGACTGACAACAGAACTCACCAGAAACTCAGTTAATTTAGTCATTTCCCTTGTAGTGTTTCCTTGTTCCTCTTGTGTCTGTGAAGCAGTTCCAGTCCAAGGAGACTAGAACATGTCTTGCTAAAGTTGATTTATTTTGGAATTCACTTTGAGCGATCCCTGGGTGAATTTGGGTTATTACATGAATCTAAGGATGTCCAAATGAAGCTTAAATTACCATTTAGTTTACTTTCTGAACCCACTAGATGGCGCTCTCTGTTCACTACAGGGGTCGAAAGCACACATCACTACATTCATCCAATGATTTATAAGAATGCAATCACTCAACTCCACTCCTTAAATTTGGTTTACATTTATCTGAAGACAGCAAAAAAAGCATGTTCAATGCTTACCTATCTGAATCAAAAGTATAATACACAGAAAAGGTTGCAGAGCAGCCACCAACTACACTTTAATACCTGCTTCCCACTTTAACCCTTGTATTGTCTTCACTTTCGGGACCCTCTCTTGTCGCTCGGGTCACATTGACCCGTGACTTATTTGGGGTTTTAAAAACAATTCTTAAAAAAAGGTTTACTTCATAATCTATTAACAAATATTGTCTTTATCTCAATTTCAAACAACTAAGATACCACATATGTTTCAGGAATCCAATCAGTCTCTACTAGAACATATTTAAAAATGGAAGCTGGATTTGTTTTTTTTGTCATTCATGTTAAAAACCCGCTATGTGATCATTCTTATCTTGGAAAAAAACACAAGTCGTCATATCCAGAATAATTTTCATATGTGAATCAGGAATACATGTTTATCACAGAAAATAAGGAAAGGCCATTGATTTTCAGGTAGAAAAAAATGTGACTTGTACCATTTTTCTTCCTTTTAAAAATTTGAAGTGGGTCAATTTGACCCGAATACATACAAATACATACTCTGCTTCACCCAGAAAAAGAAAAAAGATGTTGAAAGAAAGCAAAAGGCCGGCTTATTGGAGCGTAAAGCGCTACCTTTAAGGGTTAAATAAAAAAATATATATTAATTTGCTTTGATTTATTACAACTACTTTAAGCATGTCTTATATTTGTGTATTTTCACATATTGAAATCAGATTTTTACCAGCAGATCCCTCTGCTCCTGTGAACTCAGTAGGCTACATCCCCTCCATCTCTCTCATATGGCATAGTTTAACTTCTCTCTCTGCCTGTCTCTCTTTCTCCACAGTATGCCTTTTAGGAAGGAGCAATGTAGTGGAGATATGACTTCAGTGTGGTCCACGCATCATTACACACATCAATTTTATTGGAAACAATCTCTGAAACACTGCCTCATGTGGGTTAGAATACATGCAACACTGAAATGTAATCTATTTTTCAGCTTGCAGGATCCATAAACACACAAACACAGCTATCTATTAAAGATTTAATGGTTTAACAGAGTCTCTTCTCTGCTGGACCTCCACCAAAATGATAAAAACCATAAAATAAAGGCTCTTAGAGTTCTTTTGCGTTGTCTTTGGACCCAAAATGTCAATGTAATGCTTCCAAGGGACCCATGTTCCTAGATGCATTAATTTACAACAATTATTATATTTTATTTCACTATAAATAGGTTAAAACATAAAAGAAATACTCAAATTTAAAAACTTCAAAGAAATCATCGCACAATCCAGTTAAACAAATTTCAATAGACATAACTTATGAGAATGCTAACAAACCAACCACAAAATGAAAATACACACTGCTCTCTGAGCATTTAAATGGACTCTGGAGAAAACACCTGAAGTACTTTTCCACAGTTAGATAGTAGAAGAAACTAACCCATGTGACGTTTCTATTTAAAGTAACGAGCGTAGTTTTAAACATGTAATAAATGTTAATGTTATGTTTAGGCAACAAAAATAATAATGCGAATAACGTAAAACTACTAAAATGAGGGCGGGGATGTCTGCAAAACTTCATGTAGGTCTTCAAAACTTCATGTAGGTCTGCAAAACTTAATGTAGGTCTTCATAACTTCATGTTGGTCTGCAAAACTTCATGTAGGTCTGCAAAACTTCATGTAGGTCTGCAAAACTTCATGTAGGTCTGCAAAACTTCATGTAAGTCTTCAAAACTTTGGTTACTTTTAAAATAATAGTTGACTTGTGGTTGCACTTGGACACAAACCGCAGTTGCAGTGAAAGTCCTGTGTTTGTTGGACCCTCCCGCCCCCCCAACCTGCCTCCTTATGCAGAATTTGGCGCTTCGTCACCTCACTTCCTCGATTGTTCTACTAGGTCAAAGGTCAAGGTCAAAGTTTATTTATATAGCACATTTACAAACAGTCACTACCGCCCCAAAGTGCTGTACAATTATTGATACCAAAATAATAAAAGGGCATAACAAATATCCGGAAAACCCATCTAAAACAGAAAATGCCAGAAACAACAAAAATACAACAGATAAAATCTTTGCTCTAATCAATACAACAACAAAATGTCACAGCTCAGCTTGTGTTAAAAGCCAGTGCAAAAAGATGAGTTTTTGAAAGTGATTTAAAACTCTCAATAGAGGAAGCTGCTCTAATGTTCAGAGGGAGAGAGTTCCAGAGCTTAGGACCTGCTACCTGCTACTACACCCAAGAGAGGTAGCCGGCTAACAAGAAACCTAGTTGTACGTGTCATTCTGAACTGCTTGCATAATCGACCCTCACAACTGTGTTCTTGGTGAGGCTGGCTGGTTGAAATACCTCCATTTGAAGCTTTCTGTTTGTCCGTGAAGAGCTTCCCTTATGAACCTCTCATTACTCACACTTACAGTGAGGAATTTAACATTTATAGCAAATGGTTGTACAGTTAGGTTTGGCAGAAATGGCTTTGCTATTTGAAAAGCTGTCGATGAATCCGAGCAGCAGTGGGGATTCTGCTGGGAGAACCAATCCCCTCTCATTAACATAAACGAATGTATCCCGGTGCGCGTATGATCAGACGATGCCAGTCAGCCGGCAGCCAAACATCTGACGATTGAGCCAGGGATTGAGAAGCATGAATGAAACAGCTGATGCTAATCAGCCAATACAACCATGACTTCAGTGCTCTGTCACACACTGCAGGCCCTCCTTATTGTTTCTAAGTGTGCTCTGACAGAGCCATACACAAAGGGTGGCCCTTAGCGCGGCTGTGTTTCAGTGGCAGAGCGGTTGGCTGCCAATCGGATGGTTGGTAGTTTGATTCCTGGCCCTGCATGTCAAAGTGTCCTTGGGCAAGACACTGAACACTTGGTTGCCCCCAATGCGGCGCCATCGGAGTGTAAATGTGTGTGAGTGTGTAATGTGTGAATGGTTCCTGTACTATGTAAAAGCACTTTGAGTAGTTGTTACTAGACTAGAAAAGCGCTACATGACAGCAGTCCATTTATATTTTAGTTTTGACATAACAGTATTCGTTTTAAGATGATCTTTGGTTGTGGATTGCCTGAATATTACTAAAACAACACACCATTAACTGCCACTCTACCAACCATCATGCAGGGATTTGGAGGAGGATTAATAAAAATATTCCAACTGAAAAAAGTCCCCAAACACAGAAGTACCAGTGCAAGGAGGAGCCACTGTGGCATTTTGACCTCTGTAAAATGATGAGAACATGTTCCTTTAAACAGGATATCATGTCGAGTCCCACCCGTAACGGGTCCTTGACCTGCTTTGGGTTGGAACCAATAGTGTGAGAAACAATAGCATAAAACCTGGGAGTACCTGTGTACTGATGATCCGGTCTGTTCCATCACCGGGCCTCAGGGGTCACTGCACCAGCACAGAGTTGAGCATTGTGCCATCTGTCTGTTCTACTGAGTCCAACTGGAGATGTCAAAACAAGTCATACCTGCAATCGAGAAACTGAAAGTTGTAGTTTGAAAATGTTTTTTTAATTTGCCAATATTTCTTGGACAATTTAATAGGTAAAATTGAAATGAAGGGCAGACAAATTCCTTGTAGTCCACAAATGTTTGACAGAGTAAAGACAGAAGTAAAAGTAACCCACATGAAACCGACAGCCATCAAACTGTGTTATTGAACTGAGTGTGTTATCCAATGGATTATATTACCAACTTCATTGACTCCCATGCAAATTGATTAACATTTCACAGTTTGAGCGGAGCCCTCAAGGCCTTTCCAAACACTTCCATGGTCTCACTCTGCTATTTCACTGTGTTTTGAACTTAAAAAAGGGCTTCCATGAGTGATTCATTTGTTGTGAAATCGGTGATGGACAAACCTAGAAGCACACATGTACAGTATGCACTCTTAATAGGTCAACCCCAGCTATCGTCATCTGATAATGGAAGTTCCAGCCCCAAGTAAGGGCTTCCATCTGCAGTGACCAGAGACAATATGATTAATTATTAACAAGATTGATTGTGCCAAATTTTCCCCACGAGGTCAAGCAAAGAGATCCCGTGGCACCTTTTCCAGGAAAGCACTGTGAGAGTTTGGATGACAGAAAATGGCCGTGGCTCAGGCAGCTGTCATGAGGAATGGTGAATATAATTTTTACTGTTTTCTAAACAGCTGTCACTGACGTTCTTAGTAAGTGCACGAGTCCACATGGTGAAGCTCAGCAGAACCGTGTGAGCGCTCGCTGCAGACCGGAGTGGAGTTAAAAAGCTGTCAGTGATGCATTGTTATGAGTTGTATGCAGTATTCTTTTCCTTAAACAATTTCAACACTATTCACAAAATCATAAGGAAGAACCTTCTATTGTGGAAACTATTGTGGACACCAGGCCCGCGTAGCAGGGAGCAGAAACCAGCCCAAGTTGGCTCACTTCCCTGCCTGGCTGGGCATGATGAAAGAATTGGCTGCGGAAAAGTGTGTGTGTGTGTGTGTGTGTGTGTGTGTGTGTGTGTGTGTGTGTGTGTGTGTGTGTGTGTGTGTACACGCACATAGACCTTTAGCAACATTTCCATATAATAAACTCAAGCCTCACCTTATATCTTTGGGGTTTGAGATTAAAACAGGATGGACTTTGCAGGCCTACTGGGCTCCGGCCGAGGGGACCGGGGGGTCTGACTCACAAAATGTTGCTGAAAACACGCACACATGATTACAATGGGGTTCTACACAAGCACACAAAATGACTAAAAACGTCACAAAATGACCACAGTGAAACACAAAACGACCAAAATGAAACGCAAACAACAAATAAATGCAAAACGACGACGAGGAGATGCACAATGAGCACACAGAGACCCAAAGTTACTAAAAGAGACACAAAAGGACTAAAAGTTAATGCAAAACAACCCCAGAGATACAAGACGACTATAATTTAGGGATAAAAATGGAACATTGCTGTCATGGCCGGTATTATATTTGACCATAAAGTGATCCCTTTCTAACACACTACGCTGTTAGAGATGGCGGACTCAATCTGAAGACCTGCAATCCAACAATGAATCCTGAAGTCGCCTTCAGCTTTCAAGTTAGAAAATCAACTTGGTGTTGTTTTGTCAGTAATATGTAGGTTTATTGTTGGTGTGTTGTCCAGGCAACAACCTACAATACATGTTCAGCAAGACATAAAAAAGTGAAAACACAACTAAAAAGACTTGAAAAGACTTTACCCTTGAAATACTGTATATCCACTGGATCCAGCTAACTTAGACGGCTTCATAGCTTCGGCTGAACTTTAGAAAGACCGTGGATTTGGTTCCCTTACTCCTTTAATGTAGGGCATGTGAGTGTGGTATCAAGACAGTTCAAAGAATCGGACCGTATCTTTTAACCCTCATGTTGTCCTTGTCCTGTATAACACATTTTTAGTTCAACAGTAAGACAAACAAGTTGGTTTTAGACCAAATCTAGAGTCATGTGGTTCATGTCTGGCCCTCTATTTGGTGTCCACATGTGTTAATCATGCCATTGTTTTGTAAAATAACCTGGTCAGGTTCCATGCACTGGACTTTTGGGAATAAATCAGCAAATCAAATTACTGGTACAGATCACAGTATTTAAGGCTTTGCTGTAAATTTCTGGTTGTTTGTTGAGTTGAAAATATATGATTTCAGATATCATTAAGTACAACTACAATAAATACAGGGTCAGTTTTCATAGAGCACCACATCTTTATTAATCAGGTTTTACTTGGATACAGCAAAGTGACTCCTGGGATCTGAAGGTCTTCGTGTGTGTATGCTTTCATGGACTCTGTTAAGCCAGCAGCTAAAGGAACCCTTTGATTTTGCATGATCATGGTTTGTGGTAACCTGGCCAGCAGAGTGCTTGAATAAGCGGTATTGTATTCATGTATTTATATAACACTCGATACTCAAATTCCTCGCGGAGCTTCTTTTAAATATACATGGCTTATGAAGGAATGGACCCAGGATATTGAAAACAAGCTTATTTGGAGTACAGAGAAGTAGTCATTACTGACAGCGTTGAATATTAAACACCGAGGGTTTCCTGGAGTGCAGAAGTGACTCATAATGTAGAAATGACTCGTCATACAAGTCCATGTTTCACACAACAGACATTTCACGATTTGTTTTTCCTCCTTGCAACTTATTTTTGGGGGGGAATTCATCTTTTTAGCCTTTTTTTGATTTTTGACAGGACAGATGAAAACATGAAAGGGGAGAGAGAGACAGGGGGAAACGACATGGAGCAAAGGTCCGCGGACCTCCACACATGGTCGCACACTCCACCAACTGAGCCACCCGGGCACCCATACTCAGGGGTGGATTTGCCTACCTTTGCCTAATGGTAAGTCCGCCTCCGCCCATACTCCCTGCATTTCATGTACTTCAGACACTGGCCAACACCCTCAAACGCAAGATAAACAGAACCTTTGTAATGCAAGTTTCTCAGAAATTACATATGTTTCCATCTTTCTCAGCCTTAGTGGACTTTTGTGTTGTTACACAACAAATAAGTGTCATGTTTGTAAGATATACCGTATGCCCACCAACCACTCTGCCAGTTATCAGGCGTCTACTATGGAGCTTTAATTCAATGCTAATGTGTGTTGATGTTGTAGTACATTTGTATCCTCGCTGTATTCATATGATATAAAGCACATGCTCTGCTGTGGCCCAAGTCCGTTGGCCATGCGTTCCCTCCCTGCGTCAGTCTGTCCTTTCCACAGCTTTCCATCCTAGATTTATTAAGCCGTAAACAGAGGTCAAGTCAACTTTCAGCACATCAAAGTCTTGCCTTCCTGCTGCCAAGTTGGACTGAGACGGGCCTTCCAAGGCTCAGAGTCACCAGCTCCTATCCTGAGAGGGGAAGTGAGGCTGCCTTTGACTCTATAAATGTAATCACGGCCATTGGCTCTGTCTGTAGTATACTTTGGCACTGCAGGTGGGTTGTGTTGCTGGGGAATGGGATTTCCATTCGTCAACTTTACCAGAACAGATCTTTTGGGACCTTCCAGACTCCTATTTCTCATCCAAGAGTGCATTTGATAGATATAGGTTTTTAGAACTCTGTGTGTGTCCGTACAGTTTTTTTGGACAATGCCTATTGCCAGTGCGTGTACCGTTTATTGTTTGGTTCAGAGTAGCACAAGCACTGTTAAAGCAGCTTTTATACTCTTGGCTATCTTTAAATAAAACCCATGTCTATAGTCAGCTAATCTTATCAATCCTGATTTAATAGTGCTCCATACCAGCCTGGATGACCTAAACATGTTTTCTTAATACCCTAAAAAGCTAAATATGTATTGTCCTGCTCTAGCGATGTAGAGGCAAATCCCATCAACCTTTGCATGATTGACTGGAGTTGATATGTGCATACACCCTTTAAATTTACATTCATTATTTGTGAAATGCATGGCAGAATTCCAAACCAGACCAAAAGATTATTATCTTCTCTCATTGACTCACGTTCATATTTTCTCCAAAGCGAGGTCCCATGGACCTGAAGTAGAGGGGCCGGACTCTCTATGCAAAGTCGGCTTTCAAATTCTGGATTTGTCATTTGATGAAACCCAAAACCACTGCCTGTGACTTTCCTGTGTAATATTGACCAGGGAACTGTTGAGATGCTACAAAGCCACACTGAAGTCCTGAAGTCTCAGCTCAGCTTTAGTCACAGCAGGAGCCGAGACATAAGGTGTCAAACAACGAATAATAAATACTAAAAACCACAGTTGGGCTTTTTTTGTGTTTCCACCATATATTGCCATTGCTTTAACTTAATGGAACACCAAACCCTATGTAAACAGCTACTCAGCATGACCTTAACAGCTACTCTGGATCTCTGTGGCCTCTAAAGTAAGTCTCTGTTAAGTTAGATCTAGCAAAAGAAGACTAAGGATGAATAGGATTTTAAATCAAAAGACTTTCATGGAAAAAACACTCCCAAGTGCTGCATATGTTTAAACACAAATCTGTTTTCTAACAACTTTTATCAAAGCTGCAGACCATAATGTGGCTTCTTTCATTGTGATATCTTAGCATAATTCAAAGATTTCATATCACAAGATCCACATTACTGTGGTGATCATTGGAAAATAATCCTGTCTTAATAGTATGGTAAATCAGAAAATGACAACACATGTTCAAAACTAGTTTATTGTAGATTTATGACACTGAAGCGTGTTTTCTTGCGTGCACATACGGTCCACCATGCACAGATGTGCAAAGGTTGCGGCAGGTGGATCCGGAATGAAAGCCAGTCCTAAGTCAGATAATGGGTATTCTGTAAAGTTAACATGTTCTATCAGCAAGTACGATACACAAGAGAAAGAAGGTTAGATGAAAAGAAAGAAACAGATGATAATCTAGAACTAAAGCACTTCAAAAATCCTCGAGGATGGAACATCGGACCCGGAGCGTGGCCTGCAGTTCTCACCCTTAATGGATTGAGATAATGGCCGGACAAATTGTTCCCAGGCACTGTCTTCACTGTGCCCCTCTGAGTTCAGGGATCGGGGGAGTAAAATAATCCGATTTTTCCTTCCTTTATCTCCCAGGCTCCAAAGAAGAAGCAAGGGGCTTTGACATGCCATGTCTACTTGTCACAACCCCTTTTGTGTACACTCCACACATGTGTGGACCCGGCTTTAGACGCCATCCCTTTTCCAAGGGCTCACTGTCACGGCCTCAAATAAACCTGCTGGTAGTGCCAGCCCTGTTTTCCATTTTCCTGTCCTTCTTTTTTCCTCTTTCTTTCTTCCCCAGTGTTTATCAGACCCTGGCCTTTCCTTAAATGAGGAGTCTCTCATGGTTTAGTGGCAGAGTTCATGCTGAGGTTCGTGGAAATTCACCAGGTCTCTTACAAACTGTTGTGGTGAGAAAAAGCCTGAGTCTGATCACCGGGATGTGAGCCACGCCAGACTCCCCTGTGTCAGGAATGAGTATACAATGTGCAATAAGCACTTCTGCTGCGTGCTAAGTTGGTCCGGTCATGACATCCTTAAGCCGAGGGCCATGCCAGCTCTCCTATTACAAAGACAAATTGTGCATGCGGAATTTCCTGGAGAGGGTCCGAA
>NC_048417.1:2595864-2631407 GCF_013103735.1 Etheostoma cragini
CCCCCCCCCCCTCCGCCATACTTACAGCCAGGCTCTCTGCGGGTACTTTCACTTGAGAGATTTAGTACCATAATTCAGCCCTTGCTCGCAACTCAGCCCAAGGGAAATCCTATCAAACGCTGCTTAAACCACCTGATCAGCTCAGCGACAGGGTTCCAGGAGGACCGACGGTGGGACAGCTTCAGCGATTGACGCCTGTTGCCGACATCTCTAACGATGAGATCGAGCCCCACCCTGGCAACCAGGGGTCCAAACAAAGTGAGACAATCTCGGCTGCATTTACAGTTTTAACCAGCAACAGGTGAATCCTGGGTAATCATTTCATGGTGTGTGCGTGTGCACTGCAGCGCTGTTTGTCAGGTGATGTTCCATCACAGCAGCAAGATGGGAATGTCTTTACCTCGCATTGTACTCGGACATAGACCTCTGCTAATGTTCAGATCGACTTTCTTGTAATACACTTATCCTAATCTGTGCTCCGTGACATGTGAAGGTAAGCAGATGTAAAAGAACAGGATGTGGGGAAATAATCACTGAATATGAAGTCAAAGAAAAGTTGGAGTGTCTCCGTCTTCCTCTGAAAGTTAGTGTTGGAGACAAACACACTCTTCCACTATTAATCATTCTTCTTTGTGTATTCTCATAACTGGTTTCTTACAGGATTTTGAAGACCTTATACTTAGTCTGAATATCCCATGATATTTATGATTTTAATAAAACTGTGAACCCCATATGGTGCACAGGGTACTTTACAGTACACGAAATAAGAGTTTTTACCCTGAATTTTATGGTAGTGGAAAATCTACCTGGTGCCCATTAGTTCAAAAACATTTGTATTTAATGTGTTCTATGAAATCGTACAAAAAGGTATAATTCAGTGGCAGAGGCCATACTACCATCTGAAAATCAAGTTTTTGACTGCTGAAGCACATGCTCACAGCAACAGCTGTTTAAGTGCCTTTCTCACAGCCACGGTCCCCATACAGGTTTCTCTCAACAAAAACAAATCCATCTCACACACCCTAAAATGATCACCCAATAAACTCTTGCTTTCAAGATTTTGGCTTTGAGACCTGACATGTAGGGCTTCCCGGGTGGAGAGGAGAGCAACACCCTGTATTTTAACATCCTGGCAAAGTAACTTGAAAGGGTTTTTTCAAAAGAGATTCAATGACATGCAACATGACGCATCATGCATAAATGCCTCAATGCTTGAACTGTGATGTATCCCCCTGATCCCCAAAATGAGCTTACTCATACTGTAGACTTGGTGAGTCAGGGGGGAATCAGAGTAAATGACCCGTGGATAAAGTACAGCACGTCATCCCTGCAGCCTCAGCCCACAAATCTTACATTCCAGTGACAGAAATCATGTTATTTTTCTTTGCTTCAAATGCTAGGGACAGTGCTTTTAGTTTAAATTGTACCTGGGTCCTCTTTTGGCATTATGGGTGTGGTCTTAATAAGCACATGTGGAGTCTAATGTGTAATTTGATAAACATGATGTACATTGATTTAAAAAGCCTATGGCTATATAATGTCTTTGGCAAGTTAATGTGAGTCGCTAACACAAGGCGTGCACTGTTCACAAAGATAAATGTACATAAATGTTCATTCTCTTTCCAGTTTGGCTTTATTCATCCCAATTGGTTATGGTTCTCTGATCAAACAGAGTAAGTTCACATGTTTCAGGGCGTGGTGGGCTGGCTGCCTCTTCCACATGCTGCTATGAGCTGTTGTTCCCCCTTCTGAGCCTCTGGGTGGTCCTTATTTCACTGATACCAGACCAGGACCCTTTGTAGTTTCATACCTTTTAGGAGATGCCTCATGTGTTTAGACCATGCTCCGTAGAAATGTAATAAAAAGGAAAGGCATTGCCAAATTAGCGTAGCAGGATGGTTAGAGCGGCGGCCATTTTCATTTGGGACCCTAACAAGCTAATAAGGTCCCAGTACCCTAATTGTGTGAAATGACCATCGCTTGTGTCTTCACTAGTACTTCAAATGTGTTTTTCATTACATACATACACGGCTGGGCATTCACTTTTTTGCCCACCACCCACTGTGGCTAGTGGTTTCTAAAGTAAGCAGTGTAGCATTTTCACTTGCCACTATTTTTGTGGGAACTGTGGTTTTATTAGGTTAAAGTTGACTGTGGTGTGATGCAGTTTACTTAAAGAACTACATTCACCGACCCGTTTCTGGCACTGGGTTTGCAGTAATGACCAAACGGGCAGTTGGGCGGAAACATTAAGAAGCACAGAGAGCAAGCTGCTAAATGAGTCAAATTAACTAACTGAATGCATCATCCACGCACTCTCGTCACAGCGTAGGACAGCCCATTGCTACGTGATAAGATAACATGGGGAAATAAGCATGCGTGCTAGCTATCCAGCCGTCCGCTAGCAAGCATGCTAATTCCACCCTGCTTTCATGCTCCTGGTGAAGCGGTGACACTTGGGTAATGTGTTGTCACCATAACAACTATGAAGTTTTTCCTTGGCTCTGTCGCATAGTGCTTCCTCGTGGTGGGGATTGTTGGGTGTCTGTAAACAACGTCCCAGAGTACTGTGTAGACCTGCTCTTTTATGAAAAGCGCAGTGAGATAACTGTTTTTGTGATTTGGTGCTATATAAATAAAATTGAATTGAATTAAAAGCAATCACCTTTTTTATTTTGTAGTCGACAAAAGACCATGAGAAACAGTTCCAACACCATTTACATATTTAAATATATCACACTCCCACTTACAGTTTAACTTAATAACAACACAGGCCGGGTAGAGAGGGAGTTTCTTACTGGCATGAGACACCCATACTGGGAGAAATGCTCTGTTGGACAGAGAGAGACGCTCTGATTTATCCACTGAGAGACCACATTGTTCACCATAACACTTTATTCTCATCCCTCAACAACTAGCCCACCGCCGTGTCCACCTGCACACTGCAGGCAGAGCGAAGTTAGCTTGATTTTGGAGCTTTGGAAGTGAGGAATTCGTTGCTTATTCTACAATAACAGAAGCAAAACCCACAAAGATGAATGGATTGGGGATCTCTTGAAAAGAAACACAAACAGTGCTTTCAATATCCGAGAACAAAATGTTATCTATCCAAATATCTTTCTTCATGTACAAACACTGCTTAATGCTTAATGATGTCATGTTTTTCCACTAAATATGAGGAATGTAGTAAACTAAGAAGTAGAGGTTGTTGAGGTAACGTAGTACTAAACTGAACATAAGTGATTAATAATGATGATGTGATATACTAATATTAAAAGTCTATCTAACGGAGACTTAGTTTGTTTATTTAAAAAATAAGATTAGGGTTTTATTCCTCTGACATTAGCTGTTTGCATGTAGGGAAATTGGGATGTTTTTGGTTCTTATTGCATCCAGTCTCATAAGAATTATGTTTATATACTACAACAGCAATTAGAAAGGAACACAATGTTATTTTTATGGTTTTGTTTAGGCAAGTTACAGCACTGGGTGTTCGAGGCGGTGACACAGAGCTGAGAAGATCCTTTTTTATAGCAATAACTAATTACAAAATCACTTTTTATGTAACAGAGTAATCTAACAGTTTTGATCAGTTTTGATCTTGAAGCCCGTGAGAGTGCGGAGGGAGATATGAGTGAGATAGTGCGTGAGGTGAAAAAGATACGTGTGTCGGTGTCCTAAAAAACAATAGGAAGTTATTTAATGTAAGCAGTGCGCTGATTTGGCACTTTTTCAGCATGGTGAACATTTGGAGCTGCAGCAGTGGCCGGGACATATGGAGGGTAGTGAGGTTGGATACATATTTTTAGATTCAATGAGACTTAAACTGTGTTATACCACTATTACGGCTGTCCATGTGAATATATAAAACCTTTTAGAAATCATAGAAAAAAGGACCTCCTTATACCTCCAGAACTCGCCTGAGAATCATCTTCTTCACTATCAAAGTAGTCCTGTTAGAGTTGCTTTACGTCCATTGGTGCATTGCAAACAGGAACAACTAATAGCTAATGTGGTATATGTTTAATACTGCACTTTACAAAACTGTTAAGATAGGCTGAACACTACTTTTCATGTTATTCAGTTTAAAACAGTCTAAAGGAAATGGTCAATTATAGTGGAATTAAAACTCACTGTCATGATGTCTACATGATTTACAGTAAGTGCTTAACAGCTGATGTGTGAAAAGGTACACAACCTTTTTTGTTTAATAGTAATTTCCTTTTAGTTTTAGTCTCTGCTGAACTTCTTACCCACAGTGTCAGGTTCAGTTCTGTGCAATAACCCAGCAATACTGTCTCTAAACAGCACATGTTTACTGGTTCCACTTCTTATTCCACTCACTTAGTATTTATTCATCATTCTTATTCCCATATCTCACTTATTATTTATTATTATTTATATTTATTCATTCTCTTTCTCTATTCCAGAGTTGTTCATGCTGTTCACATAGTAATATAATAATATCTTTACATTGAAAGCAAAACAGGCTGTAATGGCATATGTCTGTCAGGATGGTTGAAACAGCTGTTTCAGCCGTCGCCGACGATGATGGATTCAAAGTAAATGCACAAATATCTGTGTTTATACAATAATTTATCGAGGTGAGACATGGAAAAGCAGTTTTAGAAAGATTGTTATGATGTCCAGTGGTCTAACCCATGTAAAATCCTAGTGAAAGGACATTTTTCACAATAGAAACATGATATAAATGGAAAAACCTACAGTTCTAGCTATAATAATGGCCGAATCATCAACAGTGCTGATAATATTTCAATAACCGCTTCATACTCGCTTCACGATGACGGCAGTTAGTTATTAACAGACATTCACAAAGACGTATAGCCCTGCAACAATCTATCTAAAATAACACCTTTTGGCTGTACCATTCATGATATATAGTAAAATATTACAGTAATGGGAAGTTTATATGGCTTAAACTGTATGTTTCATACGTCCCCCCATGCTGTTTCCTTCATCCTGTCCAGGAGGGACAGATGAAACATTACGCACGTCCCACTTTTACTCTAATAACTCCTGAACGGTTTTGTTCAAAGCTGAAAATGCATCTGTATTTGAGAGATGACACGTGTAGGATGGTAGTGACAAAATATCATCTTTCAGAGCAATACGACCGCTTTGTAAATTACGTTTAATTAAAAAGTGTTTCAACTGTCCCGACTCTGCCCTACAGAAGTCTCTCGTTAGCGTCTTGTTGCAGAGTGACGCGTGCGTGACTCACATCTGCACTCTCCTCACATCGGGGAGCGGCAACGTGAACGCGAGACGCTAGACGCAAAACATGTCCATCTGCTCACTTTCTATGTTGTAAAACTGCAACATATTGAACAGTGAAGGGTCCCAGTAAAGGACAGGCGTGACTGGTCTTCAATTAAAGCCGGTCCACTACAGGCACAGTTACTCTCTACAGCTGATGACATGTAATGATATTATGTTGTATCTAGATAAATGATATTATGTTGTGTCTATATATGATATCATGTGTAACACGCCTGATGTTTCTGATCTGTCAGCAGCTCGGACACACGGCTGTCTGCGCTGACGTACCGTCCCCTGTTGGGACACGTTGTCTGTACCTGTCTCTGCTTCTGTCTCTCTTATGCAGCATAATAACTATCTATAATGTCCGTCTCGCAAATGTATCTGTCTCTGCTGTCATGTCAACTGTCAAATACAACAACAGGATATAAAACGGCTTCTTTTCAAATGTTTCGCGGTGTTGGTGAATTCTTAAAAAACGAAAACCACTAAATGCTGCGTAAAAATAAGATATCCATATGATATTCTATGATAGTATCTAGTGGGGAGTGAGTCAGAGTAATTAAGGTGGAAATCCCACATTTACAATTGTGCTAAGAGAGCTAATGAGATTAGAACAAGTATAAATATACACTCATAAATATAAGTATGACTGCAAAAAGGAATACATTACTGTAACTGCGTTACTGTTAGAATGGGTCTCAGGTCCAAAATCTACAGCATGCACCTTTTCTTCTCTCCCTCTGCTGCTGATGGATTTGGGCCTCTAGTGGTCCTCACTTTTAATCCGTCCTCATTTTCTTTCCAGTTTCCACTTGTCAGCGTCAGCTTTCCTGTTTTCCTAAACAAACCTCCCCTCTTTGGTTGCTTTTCAGTTTCGAACATTGTCCAAAGCGGTGTCACTGTTTTCCCTCACTGCGTTCCTTCTGTCTATCCTTGTTTGCCCCTCTTCTTTTTATTCCCTCCCCCTCTCCTGCTTTTTCTTTCTCTTTTTTTGGCAGTGTCACACAGCAAACCCATCATCTCGGGGCTGCTCTCGCCAACCATGACCTGCGATTGGAAATGGATATCCAAACAAAGCACAACCTATCATCTTTACATCGGGGCTAATAGGAATATTGGAGGGGTGTTTCCAATAACACAGGCACAGCTGTGAGCAGCCACACGAGTTCACCGGGAGGCCGGAAAGACCGCATAGGGAAGGGAGGATGCGAGCATGAGAGAGAATGAAGAGAAAGAGAGAGGTTGGAAGAGGGTTAGACAGAAGGACATACTTTGACAAGAGCTGCATCTTCAAAACTGGGAGATAACGATGTTAGTGCTGGGAACTGGAGCCTCATCACTGCAACTAAACACCAAGGAAGCACAGGTTGTGCACCCCTGTGTCAATGACCACGCTGCTGAGAATCACCAGAGCAGCAGTTCTTTGTTTATCATTGATAACCCGAAATTGCTTATAGTTGCAAGTAGGCGTGATCAGCTCACTGGGAGCTAAGGCTGTCTCTGGTATTGATACGATCCACAGTTTGGATTTTGTACAAAAATGCATCCTAAAGTTCAGCCAAACCTGATGAGGCTTCAGCCGTGTGAATTAGTCAAATCAAATATGTATCTGTATTTTGGCTGTCGTGTGGACATATATTACCACTGCTGTGTCCCGGCAATGAACCTACAGTAGGGTGACCAGACGTCCCCGGTTTCCGGGGACAGTTCCCGGTTTTGGTGACCTGTCCCCTGCTGGATCTGTCCCCGGAAATGTCCCTGGTGTCACTGTGACTGACAGACCTGGTATTGGGATAAAAGAAAGAAAACACCGACCGGACGGAGCCGATAGTCGCTCCAGACAGCCGGAGCACGCGCTGCTCACACCTCAGGGAGGTTTTAGAAAGCCGTGTTTTATGATGCCAAAATCACTGATTTTTTACATGGAGTCTGGTGGGTTTAGTGAACTTAATTTTGCCGACTTTTATGTTTTGAAAAAGGATCTTAACCTTTAACAGAAAGGTCGACCTCCTTAGAAATCCTTTTTCAGCCTTTTGGCCTTTAATCCTTTTTCCATTATGATGTCAGACACTTAGGATATTAATCTGAGTCTGTCAGTAACAAAACGAGCACTTTATGAACGTAAAGCTGGACAATTATCCTATTAACTTCCACTGGAGCGTGTTTCTCTGCTGCCGACTGCAGAGATCTGGTTTAATACATGAGTGTCAAAGGAAATATTTCCTCAATAGTTTTTATTGTCTCCGATACTCAATGCGCTGCTGCAGAAACCAGCCTGAAGCAATAAAGCAAAAGCTGTCAGATAAATGTAGTTCAGTAAACATTACAACATTCCCCTCTGAGGTGTATGAAGTACAGTATGATGTAGCTGCAGGGTGAGTCTAGGATCAGACCTTTGGGGGGGCTCAGCCCCTAATGAGACAGCTCTACGTCTAGTGTCCCCGTTTTCAGTTTTACAAAAATAAAAACATGATTTGATTTGGAGGTATTTGCGCTTCTGAGCTGAAAATGTCCCCGGATTTTCTCTGAGAAATCTGGTCCCCTTAACCTACAGTCACCTAGACAGGGCAACACTGTCCATGGAGACATAAAAATGTGAATTTTTTGCTAAAAATGAACATAACTATGAAAGCCATGAGGGTTAAGCAGCCCTCCGTCGACCCCTCAGGAGTTGCGTTTTAAAGCCTTGGGGTATCATCATTGATATGGACACATCAATTTACCTCACAGTCAGCAAAATAAGAAGTATGCATCCTAGTCCTAGTTTAGTTTTATAATCCTGGTGCATCACAAAAGAGTTCAAAAAGACTTTTGAAGGAGTTTGAATAAAGTGAACGGCCTACCAGGCTGTGTACAATGACAAATGACAACAAACAAAACACAAGTGCAGTTAATTCTGTCAAATCAGGAGCTTCTCACGTGACTCGTATCATCGCTGTATAATTGGAAGAGTTCCAACACAGACCAATACCTCCTTCAGCGTCCGAGTGTTGGATGAAGATCCGCTTGACTGAATTAACTGAACTTCCCCTTCAGTAGTCCCGGACTGCCGTACTCAGGGTGTGATTCAAAGGTTCAAGCGTTGCTTAGGATTCTGTGTGAGGGAAAAAGAAAGACAAATAGAGAGTGATTGTGACTTTGTGACACGTTTCAACCAACCGCTGATGACTCCTATGTGACAGGAGAGATGTGGCATATTACATCAGAGGCTATTATGTTACCAATGGCTTTTCACTGAGAGACAGATTCTCTCTGTCTGTTGCTGGGATGGAGGGTGCCTGTTTGTTTTTGAGAGTGCGTCGCCCCTATGGCTGTCTTCCTACTCATGCAGGTAGCCCCGAGGGGGAGAGAATGGAGCTCTTTGACAGGAGAGTGGAGGAGGAGGAGGAGGGGGGGGTTACATTGCAACCACCATCTACTGCCTGGGCTCATTCTGTAATGAAATGGCCTGTGTCATGGAGGCCTTGTCCAAACAATGGGCCTATTCAACCTGGAGAGGAGTCTCTGTCAGGACTAGGCTGAATCTGATACCTCTGATTCAGGGCTGCAGTCCCTCTTTCTTTCAATCGTACGTTTTTTTTTGTTTTTTTTTAACTCCGTTTACTGTAGCTGTTACCGTCCTCCCCTTCTCTCTCCCTGCTGCACTTTGTCCGTCTGATTCTCTGCTTTATAGTTCTCTCCTTTCGGCTTCCTCGGATGTCAGCCTACAGAAACAAATACGTAGAAAAGTTACACAAAGAACTTGAAGCACAATGTTCTCATGAACATGTTTTTTTGTTTTTTTTAAAGATATACTGTACAAGACAGCTGCCCCCTTGAAATTACAGACAAATATATGACACAAGTCGATACTTGTACATGTACAGGGCACTAAGACACAATATGGATTGAGTTGTCTGTGGCAGATCAGCTTTTTGACAGATACATTATCCATCTATTGTCTAAGGTCAGGACGGAAGGAAGATCTTAAGAGTTCTGCCAGAGCTCACAAGGGTTAAATTCGAGACTGTACCTTTAAAGGAAAACCTTGGCCAACACACGTCAGAGGACATTTGGAGATAGAGTTTCTTCCAGGGACATGGTGAAAGAACCTTTGATGAGAAAAACAGAAGTTAAAACAAATGTTCTCTAAATTGAATCAGCTGGATGCTCTGTTTCCTCAATTTGACCTTGAAAGTTCTAGCACAATATATGGATATGTGTGTTAAGTTAGATATATAGACCATAGTCTCTTTAATCTCTGTTTCTCTGTGTGTGTGTGTGAGAAAGAGACAGGAGAGAGAGAGAGAGAGAGAGAGAGAGAGAGACTATGGGTGCCTTTGCCAAGTGGGGTTGCATTCAAAACCCCTCAATTACCCAGTCAGGCTGCTGGAGACACTCTGGCTATTTGTTTGGAGAGTTTTATCAGCATGGCAGACGGCCATGAAATGGACTCTAAATGAAATGGCAGTGCTTGGCTGTTGCCGCACACCACTTTTGTAAACAGCTAAGAATAAACCCATAAAACCCCAGAGAGCGGGAAGCTGCTAATAAATGGCTGTAGGATACCTTTAGTCAGCTCACACCCACACAGTGTAGTTTGGGATTTCTATTACTAATTTTAGAAAACACTGTGTGTAAGTAGATATACCAAAACAACATTTTAAAATGACAAATTCTGAATACTTACTGTCATTTACAATTTGTCTACAGTATAAAGATCAAGTCACCTAATTGTCGTGAACCACAGTATTTTGCCACATTGCAAAGAAAGGACTGCCTCGTGTTGTATGACTGGGCTCGAGGCAAGTCGCTAAAACCTCTTCCTAATGTCAGAGTCAAGGATACCATTGTATGTCAGCTGCAGTTGGTGTAATGCAACACCTGGATCACCATGAACATGATCGAGCTGTTTAACAGAGTTAAACACATTCGCATTCAAAGATATGGCAAGCTGGAACGGCGTAATCCAATCCTTAATTGTACTAACTGTGCACCTGTTAGTATGGAGAAGGGTGGTGGTGGTGGTGGTGGTAGGGGGACCAATGCAAACCAACCCCCCACCCGACCACCCCACCGCCCCCGCCTCAAAACCCATCTCTCAGTAGATATTATCTGGGCTAACTGCTGAAGTAAATGGGCTTTTTACAAACAATAATGGCTTATCTGACAAGTACACAGCGCCCTGTGTTCCCCAGAGTGAGGGGACGGCTTTAACATAGACTTACAGTGAGGTGGGCCCTGGGTGCCTGCACCCTTCACTGTGACACACAATTAGTCAAGGTTCTTTCTTTTTGAGACCATGAAGTGTGTAAGTTTCACTCATCTGTTTCTAACTGTGTGAGATATATTTGCAATGTGTGGTGCGCTTGACAAAGTGCAGTGTGAATGCTAACCTAACTAAATGTATAATGCAATGTTGCAACTTCGACCCTAAATCTGAGCCGGTCTACCAAACTATAGGTGGGAAAGTGCTCTTCATCAGAGTGTGATTTTACATTGCATTACTCTTCATACGGTATGTACAGTATGTCCAAACAATGAATGGAAGAGGACAGCCTGAGCAAGGTCATTGATGCAAAGCGTGACTTGACTCGTCCTCAAAAGACTTCAGACTGGACTCGAGATGCGGGACTCGTGAACAATCTTTATTTTTAGGAAACATCTGATGAATGTTATTCTCCTCCCTGCGTAACCTATGACCTACCTTAGCGCAGCCACACATGAGAGGAGACATCAAGCATGTCCACTGAACCGGCAGCTGCTGTGTCATACATACAAAGCGAAGAGGTAATGCAAAATATGCGGTATCAAGGATAAAGGATTCTGGCTCAACCACATCTAATTGGATCAGGCACCTGAAAACATACCGTGATGATTTAGCAAACACGTTTATCTCAGCATTGGCCATCTAACGTTCTTATCTAGCCACTTGCTTTAGCTACAACCTACAGGAGGTTAACTCTGGCTGTCATTGGCTAGATGTTATCAAATGAATGAATGAACATTTGTTCATTTGCCAAACTTGTGGTAGCCAGTTTACGTAATCCTTTACGGCCCGTCGGCTGCAAACAGCTCACAGGTTTATTGTTGACCTTGCAATGTTAGTTTTATTTAGCTAACGTTACACTGGGTTTGAGACTGTGGGGATGTGTTGACATGGAGTAGTTTATAAGCCGTCATTAGTTGTGGAGGCAGGTAAAATTACACGGTTGTGCTCTGTAAGGGAAAAATAGGTTGCAGTCATTGCTAATAATTTAGCAATATATTCCTGATACTCTGAGTAACAGTGTGTCACCATTTCTCCAGTTCTTCTCCCAGAACCTGCACAACAGGAGTCCTGGTCTGACGTTATGATCCTTTCTTCTTTTGTAGCCCAGTGTTTGGTTTGTACTGGATGTTCATGTTACAATGCAAAATACAGTTGAAAGTTGAACTTGAAAGTGTAGCAATTTTTTTTTTATAATAGCCTGTTTCCGCTGATTATATAACAAACAACTAATCAAAGCTGATAGTGTGTGCTAATAGAAAGTCATAATAACATATGACATGCTTTGTAGATAGCTATACAAACCTTATTATAACTTGAGACTTCACTTGGACTATATCTTAGAGACTTGAGACTTGACTTGGACTCTAGCTCAGAGACTGAGACTTGACTTGGACTCTAGCTCAGAGACTGAGACTTGACTTGGACTCTAGCTCAGAGACTGAGACTTGACTTGGACTCTAGCTCAGAGAAACAAGACTTGACTTGGACTCTAGCTCAGAGAAACAAGACTTGACTTGGAGTCTAGCTCAGAGAAACAAGACTTGACTTGGACTCTAGCTCAGAGAAACAAGACTTGACTTGGAGTCTAGCTCAGAGACTGAGACTTGACTTGGACTCTAGCTCAGAGAAACAAGACTTGACTTGGAGTCTAGCTCAGAGACTTGAGACTTGACGTGGACTCTAGCTCAGAGACTTGAGCATCTCTGCGATGCACTCCTTGAGACACACTAAGCCTCATTACTATCTCCCTTCACATTAATAACTTCCGTCTTTGATAAATCATCTTTCTGCATCTGATTTGTGTGGATTAGAAACTGTTCAATCCTTCTGCATGATTAGAGCATACAAATTCATTCTGCATGATTAGAGCATAAATAATCATTGTGATGTGTCAACTCCGAGCCAGCTGCATGATCATCCCGTATCCACTGACAGTGCATCATGGGAGGTGAAAGGTAAGCGCTGCCAGAGGTTTGCACAACAGTAAAAGCTATGGGAGATGAGCCTTGTGCTGACATGACAATGTAGTTTTATATCCTCATCACTGTTATTTCCCAGCATTCTTTCCAATTTTTGCTCATGTTTCTGTTTGCCTACCAACCCCTTACAATACAGATGCTCTCGGTTTTGCGTGTAGACAGATTTGTTTTGGGTTACAACATGCCCTACATTGAGCAACAACACGTTATGCCAGCAGTTATGGCTCGAGGGAGGAAGACACCAGCACAACAGCCCATTAAGCTTGTCATTTCAATTACAGACATGTGTTCATACGAGCCATACATGTCATTCTATTACACTTTTATTTTAAGTGCCCTAATTAAGCTCATTTGCTGGTTGATAATTGTATTTTGAGGTTGTACCTGAATAGGTTACCATGGTTTCATTTGTAAAAAACACAATATTTTTGCTGTACTGCACATTGCTGCAGCTCGTCTTTTCACCCTGTGTGTTTAGCTCTCTGTTTTAGCTACAGAGTGAGACATCTCACTTCTATACTATCTTTGTTGGGAGCTGCACATGCTCAGTAGCTCGGTAAGATCACATCAGCTAGATAACTCTTTCTCCAGCTTTGGTCAGTCCAAGGCAGGATCAGCTGGGAGACTTCTTCTAGACCAGGGCCACTTGTAGAATACCTGCACAACAGGGACAGGAAGTAGTTTTTTTGGAGATTATGGTGAACTAGTAAGTGGTGTAGCAGTGTTTTGCTGTTGAAAATGAGCTAGCATGCTACGGTTAGCAACCTCGTCTCTAGGGAAAGCCGTACAGATGTTGAACAGCTCACCCGGAGACTGAAGACAGAGGACGTTCACAAACCGGATCTCACTGAGAACAGCGTTTTTTTCCCAAGTTTGTATGCGTGTGGAAGCACCAGAGACACAAAATAACACCCAAAATCCCAGACAATATCCCCCCAAAAATGCCAGGAAAAGCAATTTCTTTTCACAATATGGGCACTTTAATCCAGGTTACTCTTAACTCCCTTGTGTGGTGAAATGATACTATATATAATGATTTCTTTGGGCAATAAATAATTTTGATTGAAAAATCTCTTAAAAACGATTTCTGTTCTTTATAGCTTGAGGATATCATGATGTGTTGCCACAGCTGCTGGATTTTCAAAGCCATGCAGTCCTTGTGTGCAACATTGCAGAACATTTTAAACTTCATGACATGAAAAATGTCTGAAAATTAGCTAAACTTATGGTTCCCAAATTGTCTACCTGCCTCAAATACATTAGCCTATGATATGGCTTCCTGACTGGTCATAGTAATAATGCTGAATTATTACAATTTGAAGAGAATGTTTTTAAATTGGATCTGTTTCCCAGATCCTGTATTATTAGGTAAAGAGAGACGTGACCTGCACACAACATTCAAAGCAACTCTATAAACAATCTCTTTCCCTGGGAACTATCTAATCTAGACCCAGGTGACACGCAGGAGTACATTTCTCTGGTAAAACTTAAAGAAACTTACCCCAGGTTCTCCAGTTTCCTTTAAACGCAATGGAGATGCTCTAAATAATAGCCAGTGGCACATGTGTAAAAAGCAAAAAAAGGGATATATGCAGCATCACAAGTTTTTAGACATTCAACCTACATTTTAAGAATGTGTTTAATTTCCATGTTAAATCTTTGCAGTGGTCAACCTAACATCATACACATCTGTGTATCCCCGCCTGGTCTCTGCACTGTGGGGATCCTTGAATTGGTGGAGGATCCCAGGTGCATCGAGGTTAAGTTACACTGCAGCTGTCCAGCTGAAACAACACACAGGCTAATACAAATGGTCGAACAGGAGCCATTAGTGGACTATTGTCTCCTAGCTAACCTTCTGTCAGGCCGGTGCAGTGTATTTAGTGTACTGATGCATGTACTGTGCACACTGACGCATTAGTATGAACACTCACGACTAGTCTGGAGTTGCTCCTATTGCCGTGAAATGCCAGTTACTACTTGTAATGCATTTCCATGTTTCACGTTTTGATTACGGTTTTGCATTGCACTAGAAATGGAGCTCCAAGCAAGCAAGCATGCAGACTCATATCAGCCATGTTGATATCCCTGCAGTTGTGGATTCAATGTGCTTGTAATTCAAGTCATTACCAATGCAGATACAAATGCAGTGAAAAACATCTTTATGAAAATAATTGTCTAGTTGATTATCACCGATTTGTTACGTCGTACCCCTGCGAACCCTCTGACCCCTGGATTAGAAAGCGCTGATATGCTGAGCACACCCAGTAGAGGTTTCATTTGAAAGTCAGTGAGCGGTCCTCATTGAGATGTGCAAGCATGTGACGGCACACACGTACAACCATGGGTGCACGTTGACTTAAACACACACAGACACAAATTCAAACACGAGAGCTTAGGTGAGATTTGTGATCTTGTGAAAACACAGAGAGGGACAAATGGCTCAGACTAGTTGCACTCGTCAAACAGCACCTGCAGCATGTGCCTTTCATGTTCTGCATGCAGGAGAGAAAGACACGGAGAGAAAGAGGTTGACAGGCATTAACGAGCAAAGTGTGTGTGTGTGGGGGGGGGGGGGGGGGGGGGGGGGGGGGGGGGGGGGGGGGGGGGGGGGGGGAGGTATTACACAAAGCTTTTGGGTAGAGCTTATGCATGTCAAAACATTTGGAAGTGAGGTCTCTTAAAATGAAGAGGTTTCTTTAAGAACCATTTCAAAATAGAATTTGTGTAATATATGACATTTTGTTGTTGCAGTGTGTGACTGCATGGCAGTTCTTTAGATGTCCAGTCCATTTATAACATTTAAAAACGTTGCATTACGTTACATTCGGGTGGCACTTTAATCCGATGTAACTGTTTTTCCCTTACAGAAATGCTGGGATACTTCAATAAATACAAAGAAAAAGCCCATCTTACATTCATTCGCCTTCACATTTAATTGTGTATATTCTAAGAAGAGCATGTTTCCAGAACCTCTTAGATATTCATATTTTGCATAACACTGCATTGGACTAAAAACCACCAGAGTTCATTATTGCAAAGCAGCAGATAACCAACTCGCTGTATAATAACACTGATAGATATGTATCTTTATCGTGCAGTATTTTACAAACCCATCACGTACAGTAAAGCCGGTTTGGCACTGACATAATCCTGTCTGTCCCCAGGTGAGAGAGAATACACCATTTTAAAGCCGCTGTTGGGACACATGCCAAAAAAACATCCATCTTTATTTAGGAGGCCTGGCTTCTGCCTCTTGGCATGCACGTTCGCTCTATGACTGACAGCTCTAACAATATGGATCCAGCCAAGAAACAGCCCGAGGCACACTGTAACCATAGCCGTGTAGTGATTTGTGCTGTAGGCCTACCCTACGTATATTAACTCTTCCCTTCTCTTTTTCTACTTGACTCACACATCTACCCAAAACACATGCAATGCATTCCCTGTTTCTCACTCTATTTCTGTGTATCTGGTATAACCCTTGTGTTGTCCTTGGGTCAAATTTGACCGGTTTACAAAAATTCTCCATATTAGAAGAGAACACTGAAAAAAGTGACAAATGTTGTAAAAAAAACACTTCAAAAAAGCAGGAAAAAATCAACACAACTTTCTTTTTAAAGGTTGAAAAAGTGCCCCAAAAAAGTGCTGGAAAGATTAGCAAAAAAACTCAAAAAGCTACAAAGAAATTGTAAAAACAAATGACTAAAACATAATTAAAAAACGTCAAAAAAGTGACAAAAAATAGGAATAAAATTGACAAAAACGTGGAGAAAAGAGTAAAAAAAGGACAACAAACTGTCACATTTCAACCCAGAAAAACATTAAGATAACACAAGGGTTAAGTATACCATTACCAGCTGTTATGGCTGGATTTCTGTTCCAGTTTACGATTTATTTACTATGGTGTCTCTTAAAAAATGTATAAATTTGCTCTTGTTCAGTATAAAGGTCCATTTACGCAGGACCTGCCATGGATTTTGCAGCGACTATGAATTGCACAGGAACATGTTTTTTGTAGCGTTTTGAGGTTATTGACATTTATTAAATTATGTTTATTTACTCTGCTTTGTGTTTAATTGAAAAGTCTATCATATGGCTACTACATAGGTCCTAGTAATTATAAATACCTTGAAAGCTGGACAGGGTTTGGTTAGCATAGCGGTGCTACAGGGATAATTAAGCTATCCTAGAATGGTGTAACAGATTATATGATGAGTAAATAACAACAGCCAGTCAAACTACAGATGGGCAATTAAAACAGCTGTGATTTGTTGTTAGCAAAAGAACAGAGAGCAATGAACATTTATCTTACAAAGCTGTCATGGCTAACATGTTAGCTAACAACTCACTACTATACATGAAAAAAAAAAAGCCTCTGGAGTGCTGTCTCTTCTTTTTAAGTCATTACTATTGCTAATTGCTAACAGAATAATGTGTCTCTCTTTAGTTCATCACACATTTACTTCTATTTCATGAGAGTTTATTTACATGTGGCTTGTGTGCATCATGTGCTAGGTCCTCATACTTTAGTTCACCATGCAATCTAGTTGGTTTTGTCAGTGAGGACGACATAAACAAGTTACCCCCTTTACAACATTGCATGTGTGTCAACTAACAATTAAATATGCAAGGCCCCCAAGGTTCATTGCAATCTCATGTAATTGGTGTCCTATAAGTAATTTCATACTTAGTCCGTTGGTGTCCCAGGTGTAAAACCTGTGTTGACTGATAGAGTGGAGACCAGCAGGACGAGGATCTGAAGAGTATTAAGGCCACATTTTTACTTTAAATGCAGGCGTTTGCTTGTGTTGTAGCTTTCCTGGAATCAAATAAACACTGAAACCTGAAAACACATGGGGTTGTGTCCTGTCCCTCTTTTCCATTTAGTTTTTGAGAAGTACTGTAGGCTTTAGGACCGTCTCAGCCTCTAAACAGCCCAGAAGTTGGATAAGGATTTTTTTTGTAGTGACAGATGGCAGAGCTTTGAGCCCCTGGCATTTTCTGTCATTGTTCCTGTGCTTCACAATATCTTATTTCCCTTGCATAGTTCAGTGCCTGTCTCCAATTATTTGCAATGTTGTCAACATTTGTTTTCATTCAAATGTAACGTGTTGATATGAAACGTGAGTGAAGCCGATGCATGTTATAGGGTTTCTATACAATCAGACTTATTTTTGCAACCTGTTGAGTCCCCCCTTGCTGCTTTGGTTTGATGGAGAGCCGTGATGAAGGACACTAAGCAGTGCAAATGTGATCAGAACTGCTGATGCTTACCTGTCATGTAGGCTTATCATAACCCTACAGAGGGAGGGAGGGAGGACGTGCATGCACGGAAGAGAGAAAATTAAACAAACACTTGCTTAATAAAGCGATGCTATGCCTCCTACGCAAGTTTCAGTTTCTAAGCCCTGGGTTTGTTTGACCTATCCGTCACCCAACGTGCCTCTTGTCACCCTACTTCCTGCTTTGCTGCTTCTGTCATATGACTACCACGACCACTATGGGGCGCTGTAGCTACAAACGTAAATACAGGTCTACATGAAAAAAACGACTTATGTGGGTGTTTTTTTGGGAGGAAGACAGTCTCAAGTTCTCTGCAGTAGACAGAGTTGACAGCAATATAAATCATAGTAATTAGGAACTTCATATATATAATTAAGTTTTTTTTAATCCCTTTGTGATGATTCCCAATACCTAAACGTATCACACCTACATGAGAGGAGAACTCCTTCTTGAATTTGTAACTTTAATGGAGTTCTTATTGGGTTTGTGGCAGCTCGAAGCAATGTCAAACACGGTGGATCAGTCGAGGAATGCTAATTAGTAAAGGTTGTTGAAACATCCATTGTCTATCCAACAACCATCCAACCATTTCAGGGATTAAGCCCCGAGGCAGCGGCTGTCATATCACGTACAGTCAGTCGTTACCTTGACAAGAATTTGACACGGCCGCGTGTCTCACAGATGGACAGAAACCTGGACTGGGGATTGCAGCTCTTTCAGGGGATTGTAATTGGGGAATAAATGGCCACGGTTAAATTCAAACAAGATACAAAAATGAAATACAATGGGTTCATCAAATGGTTATTTATTTGAATTCTTTGCTACTAAAGGCTGAATAACAAGAAGTGAGATACCAAAATGAAATCTCTTTTCCTAAAGAAAAATACCTGTGGGATCCCAAGACGTTCACTATGTCCATGTGTGGGTGTTTGCCTGTGGATTTACGTGCCATAGGCTAGTTTATTGCTTTCAATTGCAGCTATTTCTAATAAAACACGTACCATTACTTGTCAAATCGCCTCGATAGTGTTGATGAGTTACCTGAATCAAACACGACATATTTTTGCATTTGAAGGGTACAACAGTGTCGACTGAATAACATTACAACACACAAAACCAACGCCGCCGGGCCTCAAACCATGACGCAGCACTAAAATGGCCGCATTTAACAGACTGGTAAAATGATATTCTTACAGAACATAAAAACATCCTGCTGGTTGTTCCATGTCAAAGTTAATGTCTTTACAAGAGATAATACAAATCAAATGAATATATATCTTAATGACATCAACATTGGAATGAGCATTACTTGTTGGGGGTGGCAGTAGCTCAGACCTTAGGGAGTTGGGTTGGGACTCGGAGGGTCTCTGGTTCTAGTCCCCGTACAGATCAAAGTACACAATGTGCCAGGTGTTCTTGAGCAAGGCCCCATACCCCCCCAACTGCTCAGGGTGCTGGTCCAGCACTGGCATCCTATTCACTCTGACATCTCTCCATTTGTGCATGAATAGGTTTAGCATGTGTGTATTTTTCAAGCCTGTGTGTAGTAATTACTAACAAATCAGGGGGTGAAATGAATGTAATTTCCACACTGGGGGTCGATAAACAGTATAAAGTATAATTATAAATTATAACTGCACCCATCCCTGTTTCACACCTAACATTCTGGGTATGAGTATCACACCTTAAAACTGTGTCAATAGTGGTGTCTTTCTGTACTCAATAACTCTTCAACCTTTTATTTGTTTAGTATTAACAATAATAATTGTACCAAAATAACCATAGGTGTCAAGTGAGTGCTGTTGATCCTCACGGTGACAGCCTAACAGGGGGATGCAGAACACACACACAGTTCAGATTAGATCATTTGACTTGAGCTAAACTGAGACAAATCCAAAAATTCATGTCTGGCCTCCAGGAACACCTTGTGCCCTTCATTCCCTGGAAGCCACTGGAAGACAGACCAAACAATGACTGACATGTCTCCACCGCTCTGGTACTGTCGGCTGAGAGCGACACCATTGGCGAATATTAATAGAAATACCTGTGGTTGATGAGTGATGTCCAACCCTCCCCCGCGTATTCTTCTGTGTCATGCACGGCCTCTTCTCTCCGCCATGGGCGCGTAGCTGCTCAGGAAATACCCGGGACAGTTGGAAACACAGAGGTTGCTCTCTCCTTCTCTCCCTTTCCCTAATTGTTGATACCTAGAGGAAAAGAGGTATGCCTTTTTTAGGTGTGTCATCAAAGCAGCCTTATAACAACACACGCACACACTGCTGTAACAGAAATCTGTAACAGATTTTGTTGTGTAGCTGTACAGGTTGACTTACCAAGCAGAGAAGTCAAGCGTATTGTTTACTCATAACCAAAGTTAAAAGATTCTGTTCTCATTTTACTTTCACTTGCTAAGCTTTTTTGTGTGTGTGCAAAAACAAAAGCTAAAAAAAACCTCCTGTTATTCATTCTATATATTTTATATGTATTCCACACACACACACACACACACACACACACACACACACACACACACACACACACCGACTTAAAGCGATAGGGCTGCCATGATTTTTGTTAATGAATGCAATGAAAAGAGCCCGAATTTGTTAAGCTAGGTCTCTGGTTTAACATATCATATTACACAACAATGTGTTTGTCAGTGAGCAGTATTGCACACCATACGATTGTCATGGTAACGCTGTTCACACCTACATTCTTTCTTTTCTTTAGCTTCCATTAATGATTAATGACTGATGAAGTGTTAGACCACTTTGCTGTTTTAAGCTTAATATGGTATTAACTTTAATAATGATGAGTGTTAACTTAATTTGTATAATCACCATCTATTTATATATTTATCTAATATCTTGTTGCAACAACATTATTTTCAACAAGAGCAGATCTAGATGTGAGGGTTAGTCTCGCTGTTAGTCTCGTGTTGCCAGACCCTCCTCCACAGCGCTGCGGAGGAGGGTCTGACTGGTCCACACAGCATCTGGTTTATTGGCATTTCTTTAAACCAATCAAAATCGCTTAGCGCCGGACAGAGCCACGGTGCCGCTGCTAAATAGTCACAGGAAGGAACTTGTTTTGTTGGAACATCGTAATTCTTGCTCGGTGTCCACAAGGGTTGTCCGAGTTCTGAGCAACTCGAATAATAACACATGTGACTGTAGTGAACCGTTTGACACCTAAAACAATGACAATATCGGTAATAAATCTCCAATTAATAATTCATAGCTATAGCTAATAATTCATAGGATTCATTTTAAAGAGAAGAACAGAGTGTGTTAGAATGAGATACTTGTGTGTACGAGTAAGCATGCCCTCAAACGTGACTTGACCCTTATGTCGTCCTCGGGTCAAATCTGACCTGTTTTCATTTTTTTATCACAAAAAAAAGGCGCTGAAAATGTCAATATTAGAAATATCAAATAACTTAACACTAAAGAAGTGACAAAAATGTTCAAAAAAGCCATAATAATGAACACAAGGGTTAAATCCAACTTGCTATTTGCTGGTCCCTCACTGAGAACACTGCAAGACTATTTAAAGTCAGTCTGCGAGTCAATATAGATTATTATTAATGGGGGTTGCTAACTTACAGCCACTATACGAGCTGACCTCATGCAATAAATCATTGGGTAGTCTTTGCAAACCAAACCAAATGCCAAGAATTATTTGCAGCAGCTACTTGATCCAGGCCTGAAAAGAACTTGCTGGTGTAGAAAGGACATGTCATCACCTACAGTTACTGAATTAATTTGAGAAGGACGCCAGGAGTGATGTTTGGGGCGGTGATTTGTAGTTGTGTTGAGCTTTAAACCATTACAACACCAGCCAATGTTGAGTGCAGAGTGTCCTTTCACATCAAAACACAACTTGGAAAAACGTTACCTGCTGCCATGTGATGCAGTTATTTGACGGCACATCCTTCCCCACACGCCATTTCCATCTTCATGTGGCTCATCCAGAGGTAACAGCACTTTTTAGCTGCAATGCAATGGTAAGACTATTTCTCTCTCTCTTTTTTATCTAAAAAAAGTAAGAAAGCAGAACATAAATTAAATGAATAAAGATTGGGATACAGATTACACTACAGTAAATTGAGTTTACTGAATACATAGACGCTTGGTTCAAATGCAACGTGATGAAGATGAAGATAGAGAGAGAAAGCTACCCTAGTCCACGGCAAAGCTTTAAAAAAACAATCAGGCTCTAGTCGAGGCCTCCGCCATTCAAAATGTCTCGAGTCCCACTTAAGAGCATTCCAGAGAGAACATTCCACATCATCCACATACCTAATGATAACAAATAGCCTATTATTACACACATATAAAGGCACTAATGATCTGTCAAGGAGTAGACAGACATGCAATTAAATTTGCTGCCTAGCATTTTACTGCAGGCACGGCAGACAGTGTGGTCGTAGTCCGGGGCTATCCGGTCTCCACAGGGGCGCTGCCGTGTTTCCTCTCACTGAACCATGTCAGTGGTTAGCCTTTAAATCCCACTACGGCAACAAGAGTGGCGCAAACCTGATGTCGATATTCTAGGTGGTTAACAAGATCATAATGAATGATGGAAAGAGGGAGTCAGCGGGTCGTTAGTAATGATAGGAAGAAAAGGGAAACAGAGATGCGGGGAGAGGCACGCAGACAGCGGTTTGTGTGCTGTAGGGTAAATATGAAACCATAGCCAGAAGGTGGTTAGCTTAGCTTAGCACAAGGTCTGGATGCAGCCATCTTGGCTTTCAATGAGGGGATCAGAATCTGCCTACCAGAGCCTCAAAAGCTCATTAAGTACAATACCTAACATGTAAAAAGAAAAGGTTGTAGTTTCACGTAAAGTTATGTGCCAGGCTATTTCATGGCCAGGCGCAGTGCTAGCTGTTTCCCCTTGTTTCCAGTCTTTATGCTAAGCTAAGATAGCTGGTTGCCGGCTGTAGTTTTTTTCTTTATCGTCAGCAAGAATGGGAATTTCAATTTGACTTACAAATGGGTTTAAGCAAAGTTGTTCCATTGGTCCCAAACATGGGAACTGGATATTTTTCTGTTAAACTCTTCACATAAAACCTACATTACAATAACTACAATGAATGTGCATTTGTCAGTGTCAGTGACTACAGCTCAGATCTTTAGCTTTAGGCCTGACCTACACCGTACCTCACTCTGTGTACCCAGACAGGCCGTGAAGTGGCCATTGTTTCGTTTGGTTCTTCATACCAGTACCCGATAAAAGCTTGGGTGACACAGAAATTGAATAGCCACAGGGTTTTCTGATAGCACCAGCCTTTGTTCGGGTGAGAAAAGTTGAAGATCCCTAAGGATGGAGCCTCTTGGCCACATGGTCTTTGGCTCTGTACGCGACAGACAGGCCGGGCCAAAGGGCCGGTGGAGCCAGACACTGCTGAGAAAGAAAGGTGAGAGCTGGAAGGAGGTAGAGTGATAACAGATTGGGAAATGAGGACATAGGAGAGACAGGCCGGAACTGAATTTTTAAAGTCAACGCGATTGCATGTACTCTCTGTAGCATAAAAAAATAAAAACGAAATTGATAACTCACTCGTATGCAGGATGCACACACACCCTTGGCATTGCTTCATAACAGCATCTTAGACTACCGAAAGACCCTGTCATACCCCTAACCTATGAGCACCACATCTATAATTAGCTTCACGGCACACCTACTTACCACCCACGTAACGAGAACAAATGATCCAGCATAATTGCACATTGGACATGTTCAAACAAAGACCTCTGGGCGCTTTTCTTGTGAAGTAGAACATTTCTATATCCAAAGGAAGGCAAACGTTGCAAAAGGCAAGCAGCGGACCAGCTGGACATACCCTGCCTTGCAGATACAGGTACTGGGAGGGGGAACAAGAGTGAAACTAAAGGCACCAGACGTAATTATACCGAGGTGAGAAAGACCAGAGCAGAGATGGAGACGAGTAACAGCTAGACGGGGAAGTGAAAGAGAAGACTGAAATGAAACTAAAAAAAGGAGGAGCAGATGATTTAATGATAGCACATAAAAACAAGCATTAATTCATCAAATTAAAAACAGTAGCCTACATTAAAATCCCCTTATTTATTTTAATAACCGCCCTGAGCTGTTGGGGAGTACAATGTTTGTGGATATTTATATGCATATATACTGTGTATGTATATACTGTATAAATCCAATATAGTATAGTTATGAAGAGTTTGTATTGCAACAGATCAGAAAGAATACATTTTAGCTGAAGGCACATTTGCATTCCAATTAAAATCGACGCTCAATACTGGACCAATTCCCCAAAAAGTTTTCCTATTAGACAAAAAAAACACGCAGTTGAAAAATACTGAAATCTTCCCGTAAATGCTCATTTTGTTTTTTCAACCTGGACTACCCTATATTTTATGTATTTGTGTGTAAGTGACAGATGTGAACAACAATCTTTGAAATTGGTCCAGTATTAAGAGAGAAAGAAGTGACTGGCAGCTGCAGCCTGAGCTGCAATGTGAGTCCATCGGACAAAAGTGCAATTTTTCAGATTGTGAAAGGCTCAGATTGTTATTAAGTGTCTGACAATCTTTCTTCAACTTTGAAGTTTTTTCAATGTTCACCACTACGTGACACTAACTTATTAACTTTAGTTTTACAGTTATTTTTGGAATTTATGGTCAATAAACCTCATTTATAGGAAATTATACCTAATGTTTGAGTTAGAAAAGCAGAAATTGGGAATTATCAAGACTAAAATTAAAGGAATGGATGTTGATGATAATCACAGACTGGAATATGTCAACTTTTACTCAATACTATTTCAAAAATACTTAATTTGTTTTCCAAATGCCATAAAATTGAATAAGACGCCCCAAAGTCAATGAAAGTAGAGATTTGTACTTGGCAAAGAGAGTTGGGTGGAATCGATCATGGTATTCTGGGTAATTAAAAAGAACATTAATATAGGAAAACGGGTCAATCTTCCCCGTGTTCCACTTCTGGGAGATTGCTCTGGTGCGGCAGGAAATTCCGATGCATGTGTTTTCAGTTTCCTTCTGCTTTCTTTGCGTTGGATTTTAAATTTGGTGGATTCCTACGGACTATGGTTACCTGGTCCTCAGGTCTCTGCAGGGTAAATCCAGACAGCTAGCTAGACTATCTGTCCAATCTGAGGACTATGGTTACCTGGTCCTCAGATCTCTGCAGGGTAAATCCAGACAGCTAGCTAGACTATCTGTCCAATCTGATGTTCCTTCCCGAGTCTTTCTTGGGCGGCAACAATGGCTCGGTACAGCGGTCCCAAGACAATTGTGATTAGTAAAAAAAATGCCAACAAACACGTGTCCCTGGAATGCTGTGTGCACTAACCCGACCCTCATGCCCAGCGCTGTGGAGGAAGGTCTTTCAATGCGAGAATACTTTAAAAGTAACTTTATTTAACTTTACTTCAAGTCTGTGTCATCAAGATGCAAATGTAACAGCTGATCCTGTTTCAGTAACAGTTAAAAACTACAAGGCACAGCAGTTGTAGGAAATTACGGAGCTTTTGAGGTATTAAAAAAAACTATTTATTTGTGACTTGTTCTTGAAGATTTATGCCTTGAGAAAAAACGGATTAAGTGCCACAGACACGGTGGGAACGTCTTTAACAGATGGAAGAGTGTTTTTTAATGGGATTTGTTGAACAATAAAGAATGACACCAGCTGGATCCTTGAATGGACCGGCGTGTGATGACAACGGAGCGTCTCAGATTCACATAATTCAAACATTCATAATGGTGATACGCAACGTTTTCCCCCTCGCTCCTCACAGTTAAAGACCAATATAAGGTTAATCTGCTGTGCACCTACATTGCAAACCCATTCAGAGTGAAATGCCACAGAGAGTTAAGATAATGATATTTAAGCCGGGGTCATTATATTCAGGAAGTTGTAACATATTACATCTGCCCCTGGTCACATCATCAGCCTCTATGTGCTCTCTGTTATTGACATCTGGTCCTAATGCTGAGCAAGCATGTGGGAAACGTTGATGAAACCGAAAGATTTGGATTCATTCAAAAATAAAACAGCCAACATCTCTAATTGGCTCTTTAGATGGTTAAATCTCCTGACAGAAATCACGCTGACGCATCGGAAAAATCTCCATCATGCCACAGTCGGCTCTTGGCAGATTCCAGGTTTGCATGCTTAGCTTGGACGCAGTTCATCCACCCTGCTACAATCTGATTGTGCAACCATATTTGTCAAAGGGGGGGGGGGGGTTCTTGTGTCCAGAGCCAATGATAACACAGCTAACGTACACACACACTTCTAACAATCAATCTCTACCTCTCTGATACTGGCCCTGTTGACTGTGGTTGCTAAGTGACAATCCCTCATCTTGCTCGACGTTTATCAAAGGATGTGAATAGAATATGACCAGAGTTCAAAGGCTGACTGCAGTACAGTACTTACCCTCAGAGCTAAACAACCCGCAAAAAGGCTCCAGACTATAAGAGGGATCCAGTCGTGGACCTGCAGTACCCGGCCTCAGACGCAGTAAATATTGACTTTGTCAAGCTAGTGTTTACCTTTTGAGGCTTCTCAGAGACACTAAAAGGCAACCCATTTTTTTTACTGGAGCCAATTTCACTGTTTTTTAGAGAAAAAAAAAGAAAGTAGTGTAACATTGTAAAAACTCACCGTGGATTTTAGAGTGTTTGCATGAAGTGTTCCTCCCAACAGAGCTTTAATTGCCCGGTGCAGGAGTCATTTTGGACATGCAAAGACTGCAATCTGCACGCTTAGGATGTCGAATGCAGGGAGAAACAGTTTCCATTGTGCCTCTCTCAGTGTAAACCCAGACTTACACAGTGGCTGACGCCTGACCCCCCACCCCCACCCCCTTTTTTTGTATAAACTCAATCCAGAACAGATAGTGGGTTGCCTGCCAAAACGCTAGCTCAGCATTATTATCCCAATGTCTGCTGTTCAGATGCTGCTATGTGTCACATATACGCCACAATGACAACATTACATCAGAGCCTGTTTAATTTTTTTTAATCATTCGACTTTTTAAGGTGGAGCAACCATTTAGTTTGAAGGTGTCACTCAGGGAATTTCCTTCTGTTTTAGTATGTCTCCCTGTTCAAAGAACAAATACTTTTAGTGTGATAAACAAGAACTCATGCCTTTTGTTGTTGTTCTTGAAAGCCACTGGCGTGCATTTACCTTCAAGGGCCATTAAAAGTGTGATTTGCTGGGCATTATAAAAATAGTGGGGCAATGAAAAACATGCAGTGAACCCTGGTTGTTATTCACCTGTCAGGTTGATCGAATACATACCTGGGCATGTGGAGTTTCACAACATAAGCAGCAGTTCTAAGAACTGACTCTTCGAGTTGTCTGATTGGTCCGTTCCATTAGCATGAGCACAGTGGCGGTTCCCTCAGCTTTGTGCTATTGCAGAATAGACTCATTGTCTTTATTGGTTTTATTGGTTTACACCAGTGATTCACAATCCGGGGTACTTGTTCTCTGGGGGGTACAGTACTTAGATTGTTGCCAGGGGGTACAGGAAAAGCCTGTAGGGTAGCTTAACTAATTTGAAATAATAGAAATCATGATTTGTTTAAAGGTCCCATGTCATGAAATTTCACTCCACATTTACTCTCTCCTCCTCAATACCTACAGACACAGAAATGACACATACTAAAATGCAAAATGTAAATACAATGAAAATCACAACTTTACAACTTAGAGCCAAAACTAAGACTGGACATGCTTGGACTGTTGAAAAGGCAACACAATTTTATATTTTATCTAATGAATTACGACAATGAGCTGCCATCTTGGTGAGGAGGAAATAGGACTTTGTGCACCATAAGAGTAATATTGCACAAGCATTGCAGCACAATCTGTAATCATCTTGTCATATTTGATTAGAACAATTACCAAACATGTACGCAAGGGAGACATATGTTTGAATTCCAAAAAGCCACTACTTTAACAGATGGGGGAAGCTGGCAGTGTGATGTAGGTAATGCAGTGTGTTTAGAGATAGAAATGGATGGCGGCGTTACCTCATTTTGAAATGCCATTAATATACAGGACTGATTTGCTTTGTCAAGGAGGCCGTGTCATGGTGTGATAAATGAGTACAAAGAGTTCATAAATACCCTGGGAGAAAGGCGTTGGGGCTGGGACAAACGCCCAGGATCCACTTAGAGAAACAGGAAGATTTATGGTCCACAAAGAGAGAGGAGAAGAGACAAGCCCTGGAGAGAGTGTGAGATAGACAAGAAGGGAAGAAAGTGACAAGTTGTCCTCTACGGTAGAATGAAGTAACGAGGTCTGTGATATAATATATGTGTATGTGTGAAATATGATGTCACAGGTGGCACGGTGGCTCAGTGGTTAGCACCGCTGTCTCACAGCTTGATCCTTTTCCATAAAGGGCCTTTCTGTGTGAAGTTTGTATGTTCTCACCCTCCTGTTTTCCCCCACCATAAAGACATGCATTCTATGGAATGTTACCTATAGGTAACATTCCATAGAATGGTAACATTCTAACATTCTATAGAATGTTCCCTATTGGTGACTAGGACTGCAGTTGAAAATTAGCCGACTGGCGCATTAACAGAAATGTTGATTCCTTTGCATTGTCCTAATGAAATACATATTTAATCTTAATCTAGGAGGTTAAACTTTTCTTAAATGTCCCATGTGAGGGTCATTTTCAGGTTCATGATTGTATGTTTTTTTTACTTGAACATACTGTATGCATATGCTCTAATGTTCAAAAAAACGCATCCTCAACACTGTCTCTTTAAAAGACCCTCTACCGAAAAAGTCTAGTCTGCTTTGATTGGTCAGCGTCTTCCTGTGCCCTCGGAGTCTCTGCACCATACACTGTAAATAACGGCTGTGAATCTCTAGTTATTTCCTATAGATTTCACAGTAACACTACTGTATATGATTTTTACAGTAAAATGCTGTAACGCTTACGTTACAACCCTGTCAACATGACAACATCACAGTAGACTAAGTATTACAGTTGAAATCGCAGTAGTCTAAGTATTACTGTAAAAAATCACAATATAGCCACTGTAGTACTGTGAATAGTAAACTACTGTATTTTTAGTTTTTTTATCTTATGTTGTGTTTAATTGTTTTGCTTTTTTACAATGAACACAAATTACTGTAAATGGTGCTGTACGGTACCTTCACTGTAAAAAGAATTCACAGTAACTTGCTGGAGAATCGTTACTAAGTTACTGTAAATTTTACGTTAAATTTGTTACAATGTACTTTCAGCCGGGGAATGACCGTATTGGCACTGTAGCGTCACTTTACCAGAGTCCAGAGGCCTCACGATCCAATATCATCATGATACTTATATCACGATAAGATATTATTGCGATTTTAAACATATAGCAGTATTCTGCGCTATATTAGCCTCTTTCTTTTTTTTGTATATATATGTTTTTTTCAGAATGTGTGTCCAAACAGAATCTACATCAAGAATACAACATTCTTCTTTTTTTTCTTTCCTTTTTTTTCTCCCTTTTTCCACTCCCTCCCCCCCACCCAAAAAAGAAAGAAAGAAAGAAAAAAAAAAAAAAAAACATATAGCAGTATTCTGCGCTATATTAGCCTCTTTCTGACCAAGTAATTACAGGAACGTAGTTCTAGGAACAGTCCACCTCTAAACAGTTCTACTAACTACTCTTCCCCAAAACCGGTTTTGCCAAACTTTGTCAATATCTGCTGTATCTAAAAAGATAAATTTCACTGTTTGTTCATCTCACTTCAATTTCATTGCTGCAAAATAGGATTGTCAAACTGACCAACACATATATAATAATAGACCAATACTTGGCGCCTATGCATCCATACAGTATTGCCACTGAAAATATCGCCATACTTTGCTGTAAGGATTTTTCCCCCCACCCCTAGTATTTATCGGTTTAAGCCACCCTGCCACACACACACACACACACACACACACACACACACACACACACACACACCCCACATGCTGTTTGCAAATGTGGCACACTCTCTATACCTGCTGTTTCCTAACCTAAATCAAATGAAACCCCACTGCTTTTGCAGTAAATCTTGTAGTACCAAACTGTAAATGAACCACTCAGCCCTGCAAAGGGAGCACGGCCTTTTATAGAATCATTTCATTTTCTCATGACTTTGTCCACATCTTTTTTTTCTCTCTTGCACAAATCAGTCCAGTATGACGGGAGGAGTAACACAAGAACGGGGGAAATAGCAACAGTAATAAAAGACTTTTAGGGTAGAAATGGGTTTTGCATTTTCATTATTTAAAGTGAGTCATACTGTTGCTCATTAGACAAATGATAGCAAGTTTTGCTTTCTTTCTTGGAGGTGAAAGCGGTAAAGTAACATGGAGGTGTCTCATGGCCAAATGGATGTGTGGGTTGGAAGATTTTTCCGGGAATCAGGTTCTGTGATTTAGTGTGGGAATGTTGAATACCTTTTTATTGCTCTTCTAGAAAAATAATTTAGCTGCTTAATGGCATTTGATGCATTTTGGTGTTCTTTTTCCTTGCTTTTCTCTCTTGCCTATAAATCGGACTAACTCTGACTTCACCTTTCCTGGAAGGTCACAGCCCACACCACCATTTCTGTCACTCTTCCCTCTTTCAGCTTCGTGCTGGGAGGGATTCCCACACCTGACCTCACACGGCTTCGTTTTAAGCACTTCAGTGTGCTCTTTCCTTCGCTCCTTGGCCTTGGTTCCTCTTAGCTCTTGGCACTTTGGTCTTTTTGCCTGTCCAGGAAGAAATGGAAGAGCTTCATCAGCAGTTTAAAACACATTATTATTATTATTACTAGGACCGGGCTGATAAGAAGCTCAGATATGGGTCATTTTAGAAGAATAACACTCCTGAACCTGAGTTATTAGTCAAACCACCATGTAGTATCATTATATCCCACTGACATATATCCACAATCCCTTAAAGAGCAGATGATAACTGAGAGAAGCAAACCAGAGGGCATTGAAATCGGAGATGAGTAATTACATTTGGGTTAAACGGAGAGAGAGAGAGAGAGAGAGAGAGAGAGAGAGAGAGAGAGAGAGGGAGAGAGAGGCTGTTAGGGTGTTTTGAAACTTTGACAGAGTTGGCAAATTCTATGTTTTTCCTCAGGCAGAACGCAATCATTTTCAGGAAAATCACTGATGCCTTCCAACTACATTTTGTGTGTGTACTGGAGTAACTCCACACACATGTTGCCACTACAGATATCATTAATACATATTTTCATTGGGCAATCAAAACATCCCACATGCGGCTGTGTGTAATCAAAAAAACGTGAGTTTAATTCCACTTATCCCTCTCAAGCCTTGTGGGACATGTTCAGTGTACTTCTATGAGTTGTGTGGCTCTGGGCTCAACGACTGTTTAAGCAACTGCAGCTCTTCTTGAGTGATAGTCAACACATGCAATGTGCTGTAAGTTGTTACAAGCCTCAAATTTTGATTGCATTTTATCATTTTGTCAGTTTAAGCCGAGCCTGACCGGCTTTGTGGCCAGCAAAGCTAACAAACACGGGTGCAGGAGCAGCTGCGTGAGTGAAAAGGCCAGTTTGGAATCTGCGGTGAACATAGACTATGTGGGATGCAAACATTGCTGTAATTGGTTCAGTGTGAACTGTAGTTTTGGTCAAAAGAAGTTAAAAGATTTGTGATAGGGGAGAAACACACCATGGCATGTTTTATGGTGTTGTGAATACTGCATTTCAACTTTTTAAAGGTACCTGGTTGAGTTTTTAGTCGCCAGAGGTGGAATGGAGCAGCATTACAAAGCTGGTCCATGGAAATGGGCATGTGCAATAGTATGTACTGTATATGCACGCACAGGAGCATGCAGGGATACACATTCTTGCCAAGAGTTTCACTCTATTACACTGATAGTTGATAGTTGGCAGCCACAAACATTGGAACCATAGACTGTAATAACAATGGACGAAGCATCCGTGACAACACCAATTGCTTTGTAGACTGCCAATTTTTTGGCGAGAGGGTGGGAAGGATGACTCAGCCGAGCCACTGTTAGTTATGGTGGCAGTAGCGCTAAGCTAAATGCTAAAGAGGGAAAGTTGCTGATTTTCAACCCTTCGGAAGCAAGTCATCCAGCAGAGATTTACCAGCGGGTTAGCACAGATGCCAGAAAATTTGCAAACTTTCTCATCAGTTAGCAGCTAACGCTAGTGGTAGCGAGTCCATAAAAACATTATTAAAGTGTTTACTGGGGTAGAAATTAAAGTGAGAAGTAGGGTAATTTTCCCATTTTCCCATTGCTTTGCCAGACCCTCCTCCAGCGCGATTTGGAGGAGGGTCTGGCTACTCCACAATGCATTCTTTACACAAGCCCCTTCTGTAAACCAATCACAATCGTCTTGGGCGGTGCTAAGCACGGCAAAATAACCTTGGAAGGAACTTGTTGGGGTAGAATGTGTACGTTCAAAAGTAGTTACAGTCGTGCAACAAAAATCTTGGACGGATTGGCTTGGACAGATAGTCTAGCTAGCTGTCTGGATTTACCCTGCAGAGACCTGAGGACCAGGTGACCATAGTCCTCAGATTGGACAGATAGTCTAGCTAGCGGTCTGGATTTACCCTGCAGAGACCTGAGGAGCAGGTCACCATAGTCCTCAGAAATCCACCTGAGGTTAGAGCACCAACACAAAGGAAGCAGAAGGAAATGGATATCCGGACTAAATGAGTGAATTCCAGTGGATTTTTTTTAATTTAAAAAAAAGCTTTGTCCATTAATTTTACAATTTGTGGTTGTAATACACATAAAAAAGACAAGAAGGGGGCTAGCAAAGGTAAACATGGATGTAGACAATGCATTGTCTGCATTAAAATGTTGTCCAATAGGCTTTGCAAAATGTTTTTTGAGGAAGTCCTCAAGGATACGGTCTGTATGCATTTTGGTGATCAACACTAATGGTGGTGACTAAACAAAAGTCATAGGAGACTTTCATTTTTTGTTTCTGGTTGGAGTGACACTAACATCTCTCCCATCTCTTTTGCATTTTTAAGTCATGAAGTGGTGGCAAAAACTGGACAATGTAATGCCGACTGACCAGACTAGCTGAGCTCCTTCCCAAAAACAAACTCCTAGCCAAGTGATTATGTATCAAACCCAACATCTGGATGTCTCAGAACACTGAAATAAGCATCCTTCTAAGCAAACACCTTACATCACACCTCATTGTGAGCCGGCCTCATTTATTTGCACGGGGAAAGCCCCGTCAGGATCGAGCAGCGAGGCTCGCAGCCATCTGCCTATTACAGCTTGGGAACAACATTACAACAATGGCCACTTGGGCACAGCAAAAAAAGCTTGTGAGAGCCCAGCAATGATCGCACACAACAATTACTGTGGAACTAAATCCCCCAAGTCGGCTGTTTGTCGGAGTGAAACCCAGAGATTTGGCAAGCCGGCGGTGGTGAGGCATCCAACACGCAACTGAAGCCAACCAGCACACTCCCGATCAGATCAGCACCATGTGTGGTGTGACGCTGGGCCCGAATCAACACCGTGTACATCCACATATTATTTATCTTGGTTGTGGGACAAAGGGGAGGACACACTTTCCATCACCCAATGTTATATTATAATAGTATTCATTTCTATATTTATTCATTACATATCCATGTCTTGCACTTATGAAACCAGTGTATATCCTGCACTTGCTGCTATTGCACTTCTGGTTAAACCCAAACTGCATTTTGTTGCCTTGTACCTGTACCTGTGTAATGACAATAAAGTTGAAAATAATATAATCTAATCTATATTTTCATTATTTGAATAGCTTTCCAAAATGTAACCACATTTGCAGTACGGAGGTACGGCTCTGATGTCCATTCCAGGTGGTCAGCATAACATGCTAACACACCAGCATGTTACCATGCTAAGTTAGCTTAGGCTACATACATGGAGTCGTTGTATGTTATTACATATTACATAGTGGTTTAGATAAGGATGTATTATGTAGGACACATTTCAGTGTTTATGTACTACATTCTGTATTTTTCCCAACACTGCCACTCTTTCAGTGCAAAAGTTTTGCATAGCATAAGCATCACAAGTCTAAGAAGAAGAGTGGTGTTTTTCATTTTGTTGTTTGGGAATGTATCTCAACTATTGAATTGTCAAAATAAGAACAAACTATGTCAACAATTGTTTTAAATTAACTTAATCTTTAACTTTCATGTAAGCAGCTTCTCAACTTCAAGGATTCACTCTTACTTGATTTATTTGAAACCTTAATGGCTAATAATAGTCATCTTATTAGTTTAAAGGTAATTGCAAATGAATATCTAAGGAAAGCCAGAAGGGAAATCTTGTTTGATTCTTTTGATGTCATAAATTAAAAAAAGAAAAAAAAAGAAACTCTACATCACGCAGATGATGACAGGCTCTGTGAGATAAGGCAGAGATTTCAGTTTTGATTTTAACAACACCATTTAATGGGAGTGCCTGAGAATGTGAAAGCCACCCTGGTAGAAGAGACCTGAAGGCAAATGAACATAACATACTCTTCACTACTCTCTTAGGTTTCAGAACAAAACGTAATTAAATCTTTATTTTTTATGAAGATGATACATTCACCTCTGCCAGATTCGGTCTAGTTGTGTAGCTGTAGGGCCTGAAAGGGACAGTGTGTCAAGGTGCATGCATGGTTCACGTGTGGGAGTGTTTTTTTAATGTTTTGTGTGTAATAAGATGGTGTTCCTTTGAGCATCGATGAACAGAAGCTACTCACTCAGTAACAGATATCCTAAAATAATCACTGGATACATTCCACTAGGCCATTAAAACCGACTTGTGAAAGAGTGACTTGGCATACAACACAACGGGTAGACGTGATTAAATGCCCTGATGCTTTGGTATGTCTGTAAGCACACACACACACACACACACACACACACACACACACCCCAATATAGAAAAAGAGGGACTTCCCCACAAATCCTGTAAGCACTGTTCTCCTACTTAAAATAGATGTGTATGCATCATGCTGCCATGGGAATAAACAGAAACCCTAGCAGTCAAAGTACTACATGTATGTCAAGGACAAATACAGCCAGAAACATGAATACTGTAATGGCTTTCCATGTTTTTACTGCCAGCATGTGAATGACTTCTTCAGTGTAATAGCTCACCCTAGAAGGGTTTTGCCAAGCAGGTCTAGTCTGGAATTTCTTTAATGAGCGCTGCAGGAGACACGACTTAGGCAATATTTTGACACCTGTTTCAAAATGTGATTTGACTGAAATGATACGACTGATCATCTAAAGATCATTACTACACCTCGTTAATGGCATGTACATCTGTGTCTAATTGCAGATGACCATATTAACACTTTGTAACGTTTGCAGTGGTGACCACGGTTAACCTCAAAGGGCCCTATATTAACGTTCTAAGCGCATGGGGTGAAGCGCCTAGCACAACTTCTCATTGTCATATTTTAATTTTTTAATCTTCTGCTGCTGGGTGTGCCTATGTATGTGTGTGTGTGTGGGTGTGTGTGTGTGTGTGTGTGTGTGTGTGTGTGTGTGTGTGTGTTACAAGCATAGTGTGTGCATAGTCGCCCCAAATGCACCTGAACACACCTCTATGTGAGACCAGCACGCCCCAAATGCACCTGAACACACCTCCCTGTAAGACCAGCACGCCCCGAATGCACCTGAACACACCTCCCTGTAAGACCAGCAC
>NC_048417.1:2631507-2648986 GCF_013103735.1 Etheostoma cragini
AAGACCAGCACGTCCAGAATGCACCTGAACACACCTACCTGTAAGACCAGCACGTCCAGAATGCACCTGAACACACCTCCCTGTATGACCAGCACGTCCAGACTTCACCTGAACGACCAGAGTGTCAAGCAGAAAGTTGAAGTTTGGTCAACTTTAGTAATAAGCTATGATGCGATTCAGAGACCAGCAACCAATCGGAGCCTGCCAAACCTTCCTGAGCCGTTCTCTCACTGACACACACCTTGGCAGTGCAGAACAAGGGTCCATTCTCTTTCAGTGTAGACCATGAAGTAAATACACGAGCGCTGTAACAGATAGGTTTCCAATGATAAATTGCTGCAAGTTCATTGGTCAGACTCTAACTTCATGACTGAGTGAGTGACATTTACTAAGAGCTAAGCTGTTCAACTTGTCCTGGGGTTCGCAGTAGCCACCCACAAATGCCACTTGAAATCCAAGCTGACAAGTTCTAGCAAACCATGAGTCAGGCGTACAAACACATAATCCTCCTGACCCTACTTGTGTATCCATGAAGTGAAACATTTAGCTATGATATATGATATGTTTCCAGATCTTGTTGCATTGTAATTGTCAGCTACCACAGTCATACTACACGGCGTGTCCTAAAAGCTTTGTTAAAGCTTTGAGTAATGTCTGTCCTCTTGACAAAATGTTAGAGTATTACATTTGTTGACCAGGTGCTTACCCTCATGGCCACACTCTACACTTTCAGGGTCATGTCTCGTGCCACTCAAGATGTTTTCAGGGACTTAGATGGACTCAAAAGAAGGTTCGCAGCTTGAATGTGTTGGATGGATGGAGCAGCTACCAGCGTGATAAATCCATGTATATTTCAGGCTTTTCTGAAGGCAAAATGAGAATTCTGGAATATCCTTATTTTTGCAGTGTTATTTTCCCCCAGGCATGAACTGCTTTTGCTTAAAACAGGTTTAAAAGAAGAAGCTGGGGGCATGTGCAGATGGATGTGAGTATACTAGCCTAATAGTATACTCACATATACAGTATATTTGTCTCCAGTTGAGCCAAATGGACCAAAAAAAGCAGGCAATTAAACTGTGGAGCTGCTCTTGTGTGACCGTCTTGCATCTCTGCAGCAGCTCAAGTAGAACAGTAATGAAACTCAATCCCAGTTGTAAGGAAGCGGAGTGTGTGTACATGAACTGTATTTGTCTGCATGCGTGCAGTACGTGTTCAGACAGATCCGATCCAAAAAGCCTAGTTCATGGCAGTAAAGTGGCTAGTAATGAAACACAGTAACTCATATTTTCAGTAAGAATTACCCAAGCTGTGTACTTCTCTACTTTTGGCGTCCACGTCACAATCATTATATTAAATGTTTCAAGCAATTCAGTTATAGCTAAATAACTTTAGATGTTTTTGAAGCAATGCAGCTTGACACTACAAAAACCTGCTTCCAGTCTACTTATCACCCAGTAGACTCATATTTCACATGAGTCCAGTGTAACTCAGACTGACAGTTATTCCACCTCTTGTAGACTATGACTTCATTGCAGAATGAATAATAAATAGGTAAGATGGAGACACAGACACACTAGTGCAAAAGGATAGTGTCAGTGAAAAGTGGGGTTTGTTGGCCTTTTTTTACTGGTTATTACACTGTCTATGTATTATGAGTATATACAGTTTCTCCAAGAAACCCATGTGGCACTCAAACTGTAAATCTTTGACTGAAAAGCATGTTAACCCTCATGTTGTCCTCGGGTCAAATGGACCTGTTGTCCTATATCAATGTTCTTTTAACTACCCAAAATAACATGATCCATTCCACCCAACGTTCTGGCAAGTACAGATTAGTGCTTTCATTAATTTTGGGGCGTCTTATTTAATTTTATAGCATTTGAAAAACAAATTGAAGTGTTTTTGAAATAGTATTGAGTAAAAGTTGACATATTCCAGACTGTGATTATCATCAACATCCATTCCTTTAATTTTAGTCTCAATAATTCCTAATTTCTCATTTTCTACCTCAAACATTAGGGATAATTTCCTATAAATGAGGTTTATTGACCATAATTTAAAAAAATAACTGTAAACTAAAGTTAATAAGTTAGTGTTACGTAGTGTTGAAAACATCAAAATAAGTTTCGGAAAAAAGGGACAAAAAAGTTAAAAACATTGATTTAAAAAGTGTCAACAAAAGTGTTGATTTTTCAATGTTAACGGGAAGAAAGCACAAGAAGAACTACAAAGCCAAGATATAACCATTGTGAAATACTAAATTGCTAAATCATGAAATGAAATCATTTACGTGACACAGGTGCATTTATTACAACACATGCTCATAGCTTAAACGCTCCCAATATTAAACATACAACCGTTATATGTACGTAGTAAACGGTGTGAAAACAAACTAGTTGCAACAAAAAATACTTAGTTAGTTAGTCCACCAACCCCAACCTTCCTTTTTTCACAGGTTTTTGTGCTCTTATACTTTGTCACTTAATTTCTAAAATAATGAATACAGTCACGAGCGGTCGCCCCCAAACAAGAAACAAAAAGCCCAAATATACGGTGTGGTAGGGTCCACTGGAGTCTGCATGGCGTCAGCAGAGGCGATTCACGTAGTCGCAATTTTAGCAATTTTAACAGACCTGCTATGCACCCATGGGGTGTATGTGTCCCTTACCGAGTATAATCTAGTCTGGGTGGCGCTAAGCCGCGGATGCAGCAACGGTGCATTTGCAAAAATGACACGGAGATAGTGGAAGGGCAAGGGGAGTTTCAGATATGTTACATTACAATACTCTGATCTGGTTACAATATCTAAGAAATCAAACATGTATAACTAAATATAGTAAAAGTTAATTGCCCTGTAGTTCAATCCACATTTCAACATAAAAGCCACTTTATTCTGTTCAAAGGTGCACAAGTTCAATATATATACACATATACAGTCAAATAGCTTTTATAGACAAAAAGCATGAATTTGTGTAATGTAACAGGTATGAAGATGTGCATTTACAGTTATTTTACAGGGATACTGGCCTTCAATTGGCATGAAGAAAGAAAGACATTTCTCTTGGCCTTTCTAGTCTACAAACTGCTACTTCCAACTAAGACTGAACCTTGAGGGAGGAGGTCCGGAGCAAAAAATTGTCCTTTAAGCTATAAGAGCACCTGCTAATGTTTCAACATAAAGCCTGAGTTAACTCTCTTACACTGATGAAGTCATGCTTCATGTCAAAACATGAATTAGTGCTCTTATTAAAAGCCCCAACTGGAATCGTTTATTCCAGACCTCAGTGTGCAGTTAATACATTTACTCACCTTCACAAAATATCACGGCAACACATATTTTCGCAGTATTTCTATTATTTACAGAATATCCAGTCCATACGTTTAAAAGGATAGAAAATACAGTTGCATTTTTAGAATAATCAAAAAGAAGGATTTGTCCCTTATTTCAGTGAAAACTGTCTTTACACGCCCAACTGTGGAAATGTCACGATCATCCATCCCCGGCATGTCCCTGGGTTCATATAAAACAAGCCTAGCTTTTGTGCGTCACAACAGGAAGATTTTGGAAAGGAGAACCAAAGTAGGTATGTGCAAAGAGAAGAATGGCACTATTGTGAGGTTCTTGTTAACCTTTGGAATCTGGCACCGGATCAGGCTGGCAGGAACACAAGGGCTGGCACCTGCCTCCGATACGCCTGGACAAGGAGGAACGTGGACAACCTTGTGTCTCATGCACTTGTCTACAAACACACACCTACACACGCAATCAGTTTTGTAATATTCAGTGTAAACTGAGAGAAGTATGTTTTTTATGTCGAGGTAAGGTAAAATAGATATCACTATAGAGATTAAAAAAATGCATGTAAGATGTATTCTAGCAGCATTTACATTTTTTTTGTTCAAACAAACAAATGTAGACAGTTCATTAAAAACCTAAAATAAAGTATCTCATCAACAATTCTGTGCTGTTATGTCAATGTTGGCGTCGGCCACCAGCCGGTGAGCGCATCTCTACGTTATTTTAAATATTGAGTTTGTGCAGAGCCATTTTCAGTGGCACTCCACTATGACCTAAGTTTTGTCTGTCTCCCGTGATATGTATTTTTCTAGTCTGGAGGAGGATTTCATGGTCCACTGAGTTAAAAGCAGAGCCCCGGGATGTTTTGTCTGCCACAAGTGTCGAGGCTTGCTCATTTTATCATTGACTGACCTGAGACAACCCTCCACGGCTATAATTGGTTACCAACTTAAAAATGGGACAGATTCTTAACACCATGCTTGTTCTGGTGTAGTTGTGATGCTTTTGCCTTGATATTGTGCCAGTCCCCCTTATACAACTTCCTTTGGCTCCAAACCAAACTCTCCCTGGCAGAGTGAAGGACTCTGCAGGTATTCCCGCTGGTTGTGACCATGTCCTCACCCCCTTCTGCCCCTAGACGGGCCCTTGCCAATGCATTCACACACCCAGGGGGTCTCCATCAGAATGGTTGCATTTGGGCCAGGAATTGGACTCGGGGAGGGAGTGCTTTATTTTTTGGGCCATTGTGGCCATCATCTGTTAACAATGACACAGCAGAACCAAAAGACATCAGTAGGAACTTCAACACAGCTGCAGTACAAGCCCACAATGACACAACAGGGCACTCCTGAAGGGACTTGCTGTTACTCACACAAAGGCTTTTTCTACAAAAAATTGGATATATACTGCAAGTAATACGTAGATGTACTGTAATATTTAGCTGATGTTTGTGAAATGATTGGCCAAAGTTAAGTTTTTAGGGTAAACTGTTTTCCTTTTCATGCCTTAAACATTATTTTGTACAAACTATATCTTCTAATTGTTGATCAAAGGAATGATTTAATAGTGAAAATTTGGATCTCTGAAGCAGGGCATTACTGTGAGTTGGGTGCACAACACAGAATCTGTTCATCTTGATATACTGCATGTGAAACTATTGGCTAGGAGTGTTACAAGTATATCAGTTCCCTAGTTAGTTGAGTAACCATCTAATTGATTAAGAAACTAAACAGGATTTGAAAACAGAATCTCCACCAATGTTTGCTCTAATCATTTTGATAGATGAGTACTTTTTATAACTCAAATGATGCGACAAATGATGCTTCTCTTGATTTTGCATCGAAAATTGAAATATCCTCGCACCTAAACAACAGAAAAGGTCGACAGGCAATGGCTCCCAAATTAACATATGACCGTTCTACTCCCTGCAGCATGGTGCCAGTTCTAGGACAGTCTTAGATCATAAAAATAACATGTATGAATTTTAAATGGGCGTAGCTCAGAGCCTTGAAACCATTGTACATTTCACAATTATTTAGAGAAATATTCATCACCTTCAAAGCCAAAGTATGTGTTAATGTTTTGGAAATGTCCAAAAGTATGAGAGGCTTTTTCCACTTAGGACATTTTGACATATCACAAGAAAAACACAAGGTTAAATAATTAAGTTAAGGATGGCTGAATTCCATTTAGCTGCTTCAGTTTTAGGGTCCTGGTATCAGGCTCACTGCCACAGTGTCATGGCTTTATGGGACACATACATGTATGTATTTTAGAATTGTGCAGTACAGTATCACATAAAAAACAAGGCAAAACTGTTGTTAAATGATGCAATATTGATGAGATGTACTGTGCCACATTACAAAGGGTTTAATAATCCCTCCGTCCTGAGTGGAAATACACAACACGTGTTTGCAGTGGTTTGTATGCTGTTAACTAGGATTTAGTTTTACACCATGAGTGCAGTGTGTTTTCTTTAGAATAGTGGAAGTGAATGTTTGGACATCTGTGGTTGTTTCACAAATCTAGACACAGCTATCAACACTCACACAAAGCTGCAAGGTTGAACCAATGTCTTAGAACAACTCCAGGGGATCAACTGGTATTTGTAATCTTCTCATTTCCGGTGATCTATGCCCCATCCGATGAAATGTCCCATCCCATAAAGAGACAAGGCATTCTCATGTCATGGATAGACGCTCACTTAGATAATACACTAATAGTGTACTGCTACAGCACGCTGTTGAGTTTCATCATTAGGACTTTATGTTCCACCAGGGGTGACTGTGCTGTGCCGTCGCCACCAATCACGGCCACTTAACCAGGTGAGTGTTGGCTCCTGCCAGGGCTGCACTTTGTCTCCTATTCTGTTTGAAGTATTTATGGACAGGATATCCAGGCGTAGTCGAGGTGGAGAGGGGTAGCAGTTTGGTGGGCTGGGGATCTCATTGCTGCCTTTGGCAGATGGTGTGGTCCTGATGGCCTCATCGGTCTGTGACCTTCAGCACTCACTCGATTGCTTTGCAGTTTAATGCCTTGAGCGGGAGATTGGTCGGAGAATCGCAGCAACAGGATCAGTATTAAATTCAATTTTTGCACCGTTGTGAAGAAAAGAAAACTCTCGATCTACTGGTCAGTTTTTGTTCCTACCCTCACCTATGGTCATGAAGGCTCGGTCATGATCGAAAGAACAAGATCCAGGGTACAATCAGCCGAGATGGGTTTCCTCAGGAGGGTGGCTGGCGTTTCCCTTAGAGATAGGGTGAGAAGCTCAGTCATCCGTGAGGAGCTCAAAGTAGAGCTGCTGCTGCTTCACGTCGAAAGGAGCCAGTTGAGGTTGTTTGGGCATCTGGTAAGGATGCCTCCTGGGCGCCCCCTAGGGAGGTGTTCCAGGCACGTCCAGCTGGGAGGAGGCCTCGAGGAAGACCCAGGACTAGGTGGAGGGATTATATTTACAACCTGGCCTGGGAACGCCCAGTCAGAGCTGGTTACTGTGGCTCATGGATGGATGGATAAACTATTTTAACAACTAAAACAAAGCTATAAATATTTGAGCTGTGTTGTTCATAACTTGACTAAATGGAATACAAAAAATCTAACTATGTAGACGACTTACTTTTATTATAGAAGCAGCAATGTCACAGAAAAACAATGACACTGGGAGTCTTCTGGGCAAAACACTCCCCTTCTGAGACTATTGTGGGCATGACGCATGGCAGACAATGGAACAAAACCACGGCGCAGCAGTAACTGGAGAGCTCTGTCTATTTCTGTTTCAAAGCATGTGTAGCGGACACACACGTGGGTAGCATATTAAAACTTAAATACAAAATGTCTTTTAGCTTCCAAGACTGTTTGGCATGCCAAGTGACAGTTGGCAAATTCCTCATTCTGCAAAGGTCCATGTACCTTTTTGACGTAAAATAGAAGCCCCCGACACCAACACCCACTCAACCACAAACAAACTCAGTGATTGGCTGACTGGCAGGCACATGCTGGACCCAAGTGGGCCCATCGATCGTCATCATTTTTTCTGTTTTTCATCCAGTTTTCTGTGTGTCTTCCACGTAAAGCAACACAATACACACCAGAGGGGATGCACTGATTGATCAGTTTGGTTTTTAGTTCTACAGAATTACAGACATACATAGGAGAAATTTACATTATGGAATGACTGATGAAGTATTGCGCATGATCAGCATTTGTCTTTCATGTTATGTAAGATATTCATGTAGATGAGTCAGAAAAGATTTCTTCTGACTCAATATTTCCAAACAAAACTGGCTGTGTACAGTTCTAGTATTCACATCCTTGCAAAATTGGACCTCTAGTGTGTTTGGTTCTGTTCAAGCAGATCCATAAGACAATTAACCCTTATGTTGTCATCGGGACAAATTTGACCCATTTTCAGTTTTTTCATGACAAAAAAAGGACCTTCGAAATAAGCTGACGATGTCATTATTAGAAATATCAAACAACTTGTGAAAAAACATCAAAAAAAGGACCACTACATTGAAAAAGTGACAAAAATATCAGCAAATGTGATAACCTTTTTCATGGTTGACGGAAAGACGACATAAGGGTTAAAGCTTTAGTGCGCAACTATTTTATATCAATTAAAACCTCTGTCACATTCAAGGCATTGGCAAATGCACTGTTTTGCTACAGTAGTCGGGTTGAACGGCGTGATTCCTCGGGTTATTGAGCTTTGTTTTCTGTCGCTGGGTGGGTGTGTCAGAGATGTAACCTAATGAGTAGTGACATGTATGTAAACTCCTGCCTATTAAAACCGGGTGTTCAATGCACCATCGTTTAAGTGTAGTTGAATGGCCACATTTTGTCAGGGCTGAACGGGCCCCTGGTTGAAGGTGGGGCTGGAGCTCAGATGGAAATTTATTAGGTCACAAATCATCATCTACCAACAAGAATAATCAAGGTGGGGGGCACCGGGTGTACCAAGGCTCAGTCCTTACCACAGTGGCCCAGGGTTCAAATCCGGCTTATGGCTCTGCATGTCCTACCCCTCTTTCTCTCCCCACTGTCTTTTCGGCTGGCCAAACGACGCTTCATGAACCAATGTCTTCATTTTCTGAGCCCATTAGATTGCGCTATCCGTATGCTATCCGTTAAAGGCCACATAGCCCAAAAAACATTATCTGACGCTCTAAATCTATACACACCCACACAGTCCGGGGGAGAGGGCCAGTCAACCAGGTTAACCGAAAACACCTGGTGTCTTTCAAAGCCTTTTAAGGGAAACTTCAGCTTTCAGATTTTCAACATCATCTCTATCTATCTGGTTTGAGTAAGTGATGTGAAAATCTCCTGCAGTTCTTTCCAATCTTCTCAGTTTCTGGGGCTCAGCCCCCCTAGAACTGAGCCAGTTGTAAAAGTCGTGGGCATTGAATCTTTTGTCGGCTCTGAACCACTTCCAAAACTCTTCCCATCATTTCAAAAATTAAATTAATCTATTTATTGAACTCAAACATGTTCCAAACATTGTTCTACTTTGACTTCTTAAAACAAATCCATTAATGTCACAAGACATTGTCAAATGGTGTTCAAAAAGATTTCTAGACCACGGCTTCGGATGGTCAAATATGTACAAATAATACGAGGTTAAAATTAACTTTACTTTAACTCTCTGTCTGAACACACTTTCACTCTCAAAATGTCACCACTGTACAATACTGCACAGGTTTGGTCTTGTAAACCAAAATGATATTACCGCTTCTGAACTGACACTACTGTACTAATTTTAAACTTCAACATGTGCCACTTTTATTCTGAAGGCCAGAAGTGCATGCCAGTCTTATTGTTGTTGGTGAGCCCGCACATGGCTTTGGTATGTAGTGTTTGGTCAAGTCAAGTCTATTGACGCTTCACTGACACGAATGTCTTCGCTGCCATCTACTTGATGTGTCGTTGGCTCGTCTTTCTTGCAATTCTTCACTTTTATTCTATAAATAACTCCTCTAGGTCACACGTGAGGAGACTAGAATAACAGTCGGGTTCTGCTTTGCAACTGATGACACTTGTGGCTTACAGTATGTCTTAAATATAGATTTCACAGGGGAAAACTACAAAAAAAAGCCAGTTTATTTTTTAACGCTAAGCTTGACCACTACTGTCCCGTCCGGTCAATGGATGAAAGATTGTTTGAATGGTAGTTTAGGGTGTTTGGATAGAAACTCAAACAAAGTGTGCCTCAGTTATATCATCATTGGAAGGTAGGGATGCAGAAAGAAACGTGGAACGTCGGATGAATTCATTTCTGTGGTTTATCTGTTTATCACATACTGCCGAACGTGTCACAGGCTCTCGTGTTGATCTGGAAAACTGGTTGAGTCACTCTGCCGTGTTGTTAATGTACCTTGCTGTGCACTTGCCTAATATAGCATGATGAGCGTGAGGAATTCGGCATTTCAGCTATGTTTTCCACTGCATGAGCACATCCACACTTCTCCTCTTGGACAAAGACGAAGAGCACCAGGTTTTCTTCTCTGTTTTTCACACTGATATTCAAAATGCAATACAAGGGCCAAGCGACAGTAGTGGATTATACAACAAGTAGACCCGACCAGGCAATCGGATTGGTCAACTGAAAAAAGAGAATAAAAGACATTGGATTCCTTCTTTGGATTAAATGAGTTTTGTTGGTGCCAGTGAGTCATTGACATGACACTATTTTGAAAACAGCCTACATGTGAAGTTTGCTGACAGAGACGACCTGTCAGTGGTAAAATAATACTAATAATCTGCAGATGTCTTAGATACAAGAACACAGTCCTACAGTCTCTAACCTTAGCTCAAGTTGGCGCGTTGACGTTAACCCAGCAGGGACTAGAAATCTTGTTCTTGGATTATAATTTTTACTTTGTTGGTAACCTTTATATGTATCATCACAATGTTACAGTACAGGGTGTGCAACGTCATTGTATGGCTTGTTGGAGATAAAGTGCACCTTGCCTGTAAAGTGGAATGGTGCAAAAAACTAATAAAACATATTCAATTTAGAATGTGTCAGATGTATTTAAGGTTAAAATATTTGTCTTTGAAGACGGGTGTCTTGGGTTCTTCCTTGACGTCTATTGGACAATGAAAAGTTTATACAACACGTCACAGTGTTGAGTTAATCTGAATCAGCTGAGAGCCGTGCTCTGGGTCTTGCAGTCGGTGGAGCGTCTGGCTCCTAAAACTCGGATCAAGTCGAACCGAAATGGACCCGGCATGCTTTGGGCAGCGATCGCCGGCGGACGATTACGTGCAGGCCTTGCTCACCTCGAACAAGCCTGTTGGCACGACAATGATGCGTTCAGGGCCGAGGCGCTAGCACTTGAATAAAAGTAAATAAAAGCACGCATCAGCACTCTGTCACGCATTAACATTTTGGTGAGAAACAGAAGTCAGAGGCAGAACTCTGATGAAATGTGCAGGATTTGCAGGCTCCAGATAAAAACCCAAAGTCAAAGGAATGCACTCAACCACACAAAAAACTCCATTTCACCATTTGAGAAACGAAATGTTTGGTCTACAAGCTCGCACACATGGAGTGTGCTGAAAACCTGACTCAGCAGGCCAGAGACGCAGCATGTAAACAGCATGACAAGGTCCTGCACTCCCAAAAAGAAGACTGTTGTTCCAGCGTGGACAGGTTCTTGGCCCTCTCACTGTGAATGACAGATTGGATTCTAGTCAAAACTCTTTTTCTGGCATGGCTCGCAGGAAAGTAACTTTCAATTTGTCAGGATAGTCCATTACGTTACGATGGTGCTGATTAGATGTAAATATGAGCTGAGTCATTTGAGTTTTAAATTTCCTAGTTTTTTGTTAACCCTTGTTTTGTATAAAGTATTTTATAACTGAAATATGGATTTCTTTCAATCAAATTGCCCCAAAATAACATGGATGATTCCATACAACTTTCTTCAGGAAACATTAATGATCACTTTCATTGATCATTGATCATTCAAATCAATTGACAACATTTTGACATCTACCCCTCTGAGATCCACTCAACATCCTCTGATCTTAACTATTAGTCAAAATAATTCATCTTTTCTGCCTTTTTAACTAAAAACCTATGTATAATTTGATATAAATGAGGTTTGTTGACCATGAATTCAAAGAATAAGTGTAAAAGCCATTATTAAACCCGCTCAGTTAATTTTTTTAAAAGCACCAAAAGCTGGAAAAAGTGACAAATAAATCAGAAAAAGCGACAAAAAAAACACTGGAAAAGCACAAAAAAAAAAATTTATGTTCAATTTTGACCTGGAAGGACAAGTTCATGGTTAACGGGAAGACAACACAAGGGTTTAACAAAGTCTAATCAACAGTACGTCTTAGGGCCGAGGTCATGCGTTATGTAAAACACAAGAATGGCCTTGATGCCTCCAATGTTGTTGGAGGCTGATTATTAACTGATAAAACTGGTAACTGCCCCTGGGCGCCGAGACATCCAGGAACCTTTCAAAGGTCCCCGGATGTCTTTAAAAGCATGAATTGTTACCTCATGTTTTTGAGGGATTGTGTGTCAAGATCTGGTTTTAACGCCTTTGTTATTTTAAAATGTTCACAGGGAAAACTTCCGTGAATAAAGACATTTTTAATCAAACCCGACTATGATTGAGTTCCATGTGCTAAAGGTGGATGGGTCACACAACACAGGACTTTTCACCCCGGAGACCGGGGATTGTGTACCATGTGTTGCAGTTCCTTTTAGCGTTATTCTCTTTCTAACCACAAACCGTCCCGCCGGCGTGTTGCGTTTCATTTCCCAGTCGTTGCGTCCCCCTAGAGACCACGGGTCATGTCCCAGCGTGATTTAGTCTCACTGTTCTGCATGTGGCGTTTAATCTCCCCATTTTTGCGTCCCCCAGAGACCGCGGATCACGTCCCTTTGCCCGGGGATCGTGTCCTGGCACGAGCTGTCATCCTGCGTTTCATTTCCCAGTCGTTGCGTCCCCCACAGCAGCCCAGTGTTATGGCAGTTCGTTAAATGGTTACGTTAAAAATCATGTACAGTACACGTAATAAACGAGAAAATCGTTACATGTACACGGATCAATAAATCGAAATAACGTCCCATTTCACAGACTAATGTGAGACCGGGTTGTACAGGCATACGTACTGGACCTCTGGTGTAGATTCAACGCAGAACCATTAATCAAGTTTAACAGGGGATAAGATGTTTGATTGCACTGTATCAGCTTCATTAATCTGAAATAGTCATCAATATGAATGTTTTTTTTATTGGACTATGCGCATTAGCACATATAAAATCAACATTTCTGACACTAGAATTCTGGAAGTCTTCCCTAAACCTTAAGTATGACACTACGTCACAGACAAAAGTGACTAATTTCTGGGTTTAATGTCTTTTTTACTGCATCACATTTCTGTATATAGATGTCAAGTGGGTTTATGGATGTTTAAAAAAAAGTTGATACGTGACAAGTCTTTAACCCTCATGTTGTCCTCGGATCAAATTGACCCGGTTTCCTATATCAATGTTCTTTTTAATTCCCCAAAATAACATGATTGATTCCACACAACGCTCTTTGGCAAGTACAAATCTCTACTTTCATTAATTTTGGGGCGTCTTATTCAATTTTATAGCATTTGAAAACAAATTGAAGTGTTTTTGAAATAGTATTGAGTAAAAGTTGACATATCCCAGTCTGTGATTATCATCAACATCCATTCCTTTAATTTTAGTCTCAATAATTCCTAATTTCTGCTTTTCTATCTCAAACATTAGGTATCATTTTCTATAAATGAGGTTTATTGAGTATAAATTCCCCCAAAAACTGTAAACTAAAGTTAATAAGTTAGTGTTACGTAGTGTTGAAAATGTCAAAACAAGTGACCAACATTGAAAAAAAGCAAAAAGAATGTAGAAAAAAGTACAGAAAAGTAAGAAAACGTTAAAAACATTGATAAAAAGTACAGCACACATTTTATATTGATGACTATTCTCAGTCATAAGTTTCTTAGGAGATTCTCATGTACAGGGTAAATACAGGTACTGCTTTTTTCTCTAGGATGTGCTGCTTTCTGACATAGCTCATCATTCATCAGATTCCATATTTCAATGTCATATTTCTTTGTTGTTGCTATGAGATATATGTTGTTGTATGTGTGTTGTTTTGAGAAAAGCCTGACTAGCAATGACCTCATGAACCGTCACAACTGCCGGAGCTACAGTACGTGGTTCTGCAGTCAGAGAGCAAGGTGTAGCATGCTACCTGGGAAGCTCCAGGGAGTTTGGGATGATCTGTATTTATTTAAGCCTCGACATCACCAACGGACAAGTAATAAATCTATTAAAAAGGGGTTGGTGTTACAACTGATAAATTATGGGTGTCTACTACCTGTCCATCATGCTTCCAACACTGATACACCCTGCACTGTTAGAGCTCTCTACGTTAATGTGTGTTCAATCTAATGGACGGGTTTCCATGCTTACACTGTTATGTTGCATTTTCTCTCTATACATCATATTTTCAATGCCAATTATACTTTCTTAACCTTTGTGTTGTCTTACCGTCAAAATTGAAATTCAACACTTTTGTTGATGCTTGTTTTTAACTTTTTCCGACGTTTTTGTCCCCCCCCTTTTTTTGCCGTTTTACAATCCTTTTGGGAATTCATGCTCAATAAACCTTATTTACAGGAAATTATACGTAATGTTTGAGTAAGAAAAGCAGAAATTAGGAATTATTGAGACTAAAATTAAAGGAATGGATGTTGATGATAATCACAGACTGGAATATGTCAACTTTTACTCAATACTACTTCAAAAACACTTTAATGTTCAAATGCTATTAAATTGAATAAGACGCCCCAAAATGAATGAAAAGAGAGATTTGTACATGGCAAAGAGCGTTGTGTGGAGTCAATCATGTTATTTTGGGTAGTTAAAAAGAACATTGATATGAGAAAACGGGCCAATTTGACCCGAGGACAACATGAGGGTTAAAGACTCGTGATTCCCTCTCCCAGAACATCAGGAGACAGTTTGAAGCCATAAAATGTAATGGATATAAAATAATGTGCCCATTGTAAGCTTTGGCTGGGTTTAACATCCTGCCCATCCCACCCTAACATTTCATCAAATCTCCATCTTACCACACTTCAGTAATTAATAACCGAGGCGCCACGCCTCTCTAGGAGACCAGCGGCAGGTCCTGAGTCTATTGATTCCATCGGGAGAAGTGAACATGAACGCAGATTATGACCAATTATGCCTCATCATCGCCAAAGCAAATATTGGACCCATTTTTTTAAACATATTTCCCAAACATTTTGACACTAAAATGGCAATTTTCAGATGAACAAATCCTGAGAAAATGACCTGTGTCTGTCTCAGGAACAAACTCTTACTAGATCTGGCAACGCAGATAAGCTAAGGTCAGTTAGCATTCGCAAAGGTTAGCGTTAACAAAACTAATATCCGTAATTCTAAATTTGTCTTTTAGCTGTGTGAATATACAATGCTAGTGAAAGGAAATATTAATAAATGATGCACACAACACTCCACAAACTTTCCACGCCCATTAAGGAGACAGGAAGTGCGTACCATTTCACAGCATAGACACAGATTGTAATGCACATCTGTAATTATGGAGAATCTTTGATATAACTTTAAACATTCCTACTTATGGAACAACACACGTTTCCCACAGTCAACTTGTAAATCACAAAATTTAAGCCTCTCTAATATATATACGTTGGATATACTGTACAACAAATTAGGCATGATATTATATATAGTATATTTATGTGTCACCATCAAATATTTCACAGTGTGATAAGAGAGGAAAAAGGCTAAACATGGGAAACTAGCCCTACACATCTGTCCTTTTTAACAGGACCATCGTACCTCCATGGACGTCACCTGTCACCTATCACTTGTTTCCTCAACCTGACGTTTACGGGGCGTCCTGACATTAACGGCCCATTCACTTTTAAATATAGACAGACACTGAGGGCATCCATGTGGCTTTGATTTCTCTGCTAACCTGGAGCCTTTGGTCCAGCCAGTAGACTCTGATCCCTCATGTGATGCTCACATCCACACACACTGTAAACCCTGGAGGATAGACAGAGGTAATGTTATTCATTTAATAGTGAGTAAAAAATAAGTCCAATCAAATCCACGGCTTAAAACATAGAGACCGAGGGTGAGATGGAGAAAAAGGAAAATACCGAAAACAAAACTCCCACTCTGGGTAAACAGCGGAGCCAAGCTATTTTTATTAGTCAGCTCAATCTCCATGGAGACTTGGGGTGGGGATGGAACCTCTCCTTTATCGAAACCTGGCAAGTCCTGATCAGAAACCTGGGGATTTCTCCGTCTGAAGGAGAGAGCTCCCAGAATGACGGCAGACGTTTCTCAGGCATGAGGTCATCAGTAGAGGGGAAACGTCCCCTTGATTTCATGTCTTGCAGAGACGTTTTTGGTAGGAATCAAAGGTCAAAGTGTCTTTCTTACATCTTATGTTAAGACATCATAAGAAAGACAGATCTGTTCTTTGCCAAGTGTATAATACGGTACATGCTTCAGACGTGCATGGTCGAGTTAATTTCTATAGCTGGAAGGCACTTGAAACTAAAAGCACGCCCCCCCCCCCCACTTAAATCTTTAAGCCATAGAAGAAGAAGAATTCAGCTGAGCAAAACCAGGGCCTCCTCCCATCACTGGTAGGACAAAGTGCCCAAAAAGAGCACAACAAACATGTTACAGCACAAAAAGACAACTATGAGTCAAAGTTTACTTAAAGAACATGCAGGGATGATAGATGAGGAAGCTGTCACATGTGGGGCCCCGGGATCACGGCCCCTCTGCATCGAGCTCAAAAGCTGTCCGACACCCAGCGCAAGCTGTCTCTCAAACTTCACCACACAGGAATTTTGGCCTGTGTATCCCTTTCATATGCTATGAAAGGTTATTCCACTGTGGTCCAAATGTGAGAGGAACATGTGATTTTACAAGGCGCATAAGGTCAAGCCTGTACTGTCGGGTTGAGCCGTGAACTGGGAAGACCCGGGCAAACTTCCCTGCACTGTGAATTATATATGTTGTTGTGCAGCCCTGTCTCCTTAAAATGACTTTCCCAAACAATAAAACTGCATCCTCTATTATTTGGGGGGGAAACATATTTTCTAGTGTCCACATGCTGTGAAACGATTGTTGCTTTAAACATGGGTTTAACATTGTGAATTGAAAGAGAAGGTAACATCTTGGGTTAAATTATAGCCCCTTATCATCCCCAGGGTGTCAGATGTTGATGCTTTGTTGCGGCCCGCTGCATTTGATATCGACACATGAGGCTTTCAACTGTAAACCCATCTACTGTAATTTTAGATGCTCAAAGCAAGTGCTCAAGAAGTAAGATCATCAGTGTCTGTGTAGGGAAGAGGTCAGGGTGGGGGGGTGGTTCAAACTACACGGCAATGTCACCCAGGGGACCTTGGTTTGGGTCCCGTGCGTCACTTTAGTTACATGGCAAACGCACTTGTTTTAACCCCTGCCATGATGATCTCATGATCTTCATGATCTCATGATCTTCATGATCTTCATGATCTCATGATCTTCACGATCTCATGATCTTCACGATCTCATGATCTTCATGATCTCATGATGTTCCGTGTGTTTGAAACAGTGAGCGTAATGGAGCGTCATTTTGGCGTCTCTTAAAGGTCCCATGGCATGAAGACGTCACTTTATGAGGTTTTTCTGACATTAATATGCGTTCCCCGAGCCTGCCTATGGCCCCCCAGTGGCTAGAAATGACGATAGGTGTAAACAGAGTCCTGGGTATCCTGCTCTGCCTTTGAGAAAATGAAAGCTTAGGTGGGCCCTTATGAGGTCATGAGGGGCAAGGTTACCTCCCCTTTCTCTGCTTTGCCCGCCCAGATATTTTGACCACACCCCCAGCCTTCATCTTGCCCCTCCCCGTCTCTCCTTCTCAGACGCTACAGACTCAGAAATGGCACATACTAAGGAAAGCTCATTGTGGGACTGGTCTGTATAATAGAGACTTCAGATACAGTATTAGGGGACCACTAAGGTCTATATAAAAGAGACTTCAGATCCAGTTTTAGGGGACCACTAAGGTCTATATAAAAGAGACTTCAGATACAGTATTAGGGGACCACTAAGGTCTATATAAA
>NC_048417.1:2649086-2654696 GCF_013103735.1 Etheostoma cragini
GTATTAGGGACCACTAAGGTCTATATAAAAGAGACTTCAGATACAGTATTAGGGACCACTAAGGTCTATATAAAAGACCTTTCCTTAAAATGTTATATTTTTTTACAGCTTGTATTAATTTAATTTGTACACACACTAATGGGTAAAACAACAAGTTGTGGTTTTACAGTGGGGGCTTTTGCCGCCCTTTTTCTTGGCTGGGTGACGAGTCAACCAGCCGTCACCATGATGTTGCCGGGAAACCAGTCGAGACTCCAAAAGCACAATTTATCGACAGATATCAGAGTGATATCACTATTTTCATCTAAATCCGGGAAGAAAGCTAATTTTGAGTAAATGTAAAACAATTTATTTCCAAAAATCCAAATATACAGTATAGAGTATATAAAAAACTACCCATCCCTCCAATGTTCACCCTTCAAGTGGACTTTCCCAGTCTGTCAGTTTTCTTTACCACAACTGCCTCGCTGAGGCTCCATATAAATATGTGTAGGCCCATCTCTGGCAGCAGCATGCCTGGATAGACATGATTAGCAGCTCTGGTTGCAGCTCCACAGGCATCACCTCGTGTCCCGTTACCGTCCCATGTCAGCAGAATGCTAATACGCTCGTACGGCTTCATCGGACATGCGGGGAATGCCGGGGACACCGGCCCGAGCATGAGCAGGGTCCCCTCCTGGAATGTTTTCCTAGGTGTCATTTTCTCATTCCTTCCACTGTCTTTGGGTGCTGGAGTTTAACGGGAGCTCAAACACACGGAAATAGTATCACACATTATATGTTCTGGTGCCTTTGGCCTGAATCCAGTTGACCTACAGTAGTAAAGCCTTCTCTGAGCCTCGGTTATAAATATCCAACATGTAAACGTAGGAGTGTTTGCTTTTGGCCATGACTATTGTTTTTTTGTGATATAATAATTAAATATACTGTATATACACATATACTGTATATATCACATTTAAAACATACAACTTACAAGAGTACAAGGGTACAAGCGGCCGAAATGGGTTTCCTCAGGAGGGGGGCTGGGGTCTCCCTTAGAGATCGGGTGAGAAGCTCATTCCTCTGAGAGGAGCTCTGAGTAGAGCCGCTGCTCCTTCGCGTCGAAAGAATCCAGTTGAGATGGTTCGGGCATCTGGATGCCTCCTGGGTGCCTCCCTAGGAAGGTGGTCCAGGCACGTCCAGCTGGGAGGAGGCCTCGGGGAAAACCCAGGCCTAGGTGGAGAGATTATATCTCCAACCTGGCCTGGGAACGCCTCGGGACCCCCAGTCGGAGCTGGTTGATGTGGCTCGGGAAAGTGAAGTTTGGGGTTCCCTGCTGGAGCTGCTGCACCCGAGACCAGATACCGGATAAGCGGATGAAGATGGATGGATGGAATTTACAAGATGAACAGAGATCAATTATATTAGATTTATCTTTTACTAAATGTAATTTGTAAGTTTTACATTTTATTTACTTAAGTGTATTCAGTATTGTCCGTCTGTTGGCGGAAAGTGTGCCAGAGTTTGACACCACGTCGTTCAACCTTGAGAGGAAGTTCCTTTACAACAACAGAACCACAAGTCGCCATACGCTTTATTAAATGTGGTTTAAAGAATCCCGAGGCCCGTCATCCCTAATTTGTATCGTTGGAACTAGGTACAGACCATCAGCCGTTTCATTGTCGGTTTACAGGCTTCTGACACAGGACAATGAATTAATGGCCATTACAGACCGTGTCAGTTACCAACGTCACGTCAAAATACGTATTCCAAAGGTCTGACGGTGCCGTGGAAGCAGTCACAGTGTGCAGTGAGCCCCGAGATCCATGGAGTTGAGATTATAAGCTCATTCTTACACTTGGAAACCCACAACTATGTTTAAGTTTATTTTGTGAAAAAATTGTGAACACGCTAGATGGGTTACCAAGAGACAGACACACCACTCTTGACTTTTTATTTGGCAAAAACATGCAGTGGATTTCATCCTTGTATACCAAAAATAAAGTGTTTTTCTGTGTCTTCTTCTGGGCTTTTTGGAAACACACATCACTGAAAACACATCTACCCCAATTATTTTATTCACTACAGCTGATAAAATGGTTCAGTGATGGTTTTGATGTCAGCCGGGAAACCTGAGGAGCGCCAGCTAAAAACCCAAACCCTTAATGTTTATTATTCCCTGTATTTTCCTTCCTTGTGCTGTTTTATTCCCATGACCAAGGCCATTTGCGTCCGCTGAGACCTTCAGTGATCTCAAGTATGTGATGCTAGCCTGGGAAATACGAAGCCTTGAACATGTTAACATAAGAGTTCTTACAGGAGTTCAGTCAAATTATGAAAATGCTGTCCTTGGAATCATATTCCAGCCATGTACTTTTTATTTTCCAGCCTAAAGAAAGTGATTCAAATGAAGACTTATTCTGGCACTTGTAGGTAAATCGAGTTTATTTATATAGCACTTTTCACAAATAAAAATCACATAGTGCTTCACAATAAACTGAAATCCAATAAATAAAAGACATGAGAATACAAACGACAACATAGGTCTATAAAATCAGACCATCAGCCATAAAAACACAGAAAATTACCCACACATAATCTTTGACTATCTCTAAAACAGAAATGTCTGTTTATCATACTGACATGTGCAACAGGCCCTGCAGGTCAGCAAAGAGCCATGCACACAAAGGCCACTACGTGAGGTTTCTGTGCATGCATGTGTGTGTGTGTGTGCACGTAGTGTCCAGTGGGTTTGAACTGTGTTCAGTGTATTTGGAAGATCATTTAATAGCATTTCTCCATCCATCCAGTGCCAGACACAGTTTATATCTTGGAAGTGACTGACCTCCACTATTGTCTTTAAAAAAAACACCAACTGCTGACTGCACTGGTCCGCATTACTCAACATGACAGTAAACACAGACATTGTTCTGTGTTTTGAAACAACATAATTAGGGCAAAGCAACTCAGATTCATTTGAGGTACATTTAAATGTAAACAGGGAAAGTTCATGCAAGGGAATTTCCAAACTTTTTTTTTGTTTTGTTCCCTTCACCACTATGTAAGGTCACAGTTGTCCCTGGGAATGGGCCTCTAACTTTTAATATCTCTTGTTTCTTATCGTTGTTTTCTTACTGTTCTGCCACAATAGTCCAGATAAGAGAAGATCAGGGCTTTCTTCCCCTGGGTTTCACCTCATAGGGTACACACAGGCTGCTTGAACTTATTGGCAAACAATATTTTAACCCATCGGCTATATATTTAACTATATATTTATCCTCTGAGGGCTTGTGCCAATATTTTGTGGGTTCCGGTGTTGCCAGCAGATATCCGGGCCAAGACTTCCTCTTCCGTGTGCCAACCATTGTAGACAGTGTGATTAGCAACGTGACACTGGAGAATAGAATTAGATCTGATTGACGCCCGGGTTGTTTCTCTGCATATTGATGCCGATAAACAATCAAATCTAATAATAAAAAGCTAAATCGACGTCAGACAAGAGGCAATCGGATCCAAGATTGCATTTCGACCCGTGCATTTCTTCGCCACACGGACTGTTGACACGCATGCAACCGAAGCCAAAGACATTTTCCAATCCAACCAAACCTGTGGCCTTGACACATACTAGATACTAGATAACATAAGCATCGGTGGCAGCGTTGTTTGGGCGGCTGTGGCTCAGCGAGAGAGCGGTTGCCTGCCAATTGGAAGGTTGGTGGTTCAATGCCTGGCCCTGCGGCCCCATGTCAAAGTGTCCTTGAGCAAGACACTGAACCCCGAGCTTCAGTGTAAATGTGTGTGAGTGTGTATCTGATGAGCAGGTGGCACGTTGTACGGCAGACTCGGTGAATGTGTGTGAATGTTTCCTGTATGATGTGAAAGTGCTTAAAGTAGTCGTTAAGTCTAGAAAAGCACTATATAAATACAGCACGTTTACATTGTTTCCAATATGTGAGTCACAGTTATTAATACCCCAATAAAGCTAAAAGTGACACGGCATATTCACAATGATAGCGATAAGGCAAGAAATTGATTCTTTACTCATTTACATTGACTTTGAAAAACTATGACTTTGTCCAACAATCCTGTTGGCAATGTTTACATTTCTAAGCGGTTCATACTGACAAGTTTAGGCACAGTCCATCCATCATCATCATCAGCCTAGCTGTACTTTCAGACCCAGAGACGGACCATGAAGAAGTGTAAGAAACCATGTGTCATTCAGTATTGTATGTTTGTGATGTCACACTGTCTACATATGAAATAGAAAGGAAATATCTTTCTATACTTAATACCAGATCCCTGAGAATTCCTCACTGGGTCTAAAGCTATCTGGGGAAAAGGTCACAGCGTTTGTTTTGTGGCCTGTAATAAAAAACCTTAATAGCTTCGAAATTTGAATATCAACAACTCAACTATCTAGTGCAATGCTGGGAGAGAAGCCACAACATCTGGAAACTGTAATCAACACAAACACATAAACCATGTCAGTGAATGCTGAAAAGCTCACTGCCAAGATCCATTTTTCATCCACTTTTATATTTCAATTACCAAAAATAATTGCCAAAGTTTATCATGCTATAAGGCACTTAAAATATTAAATGGATCCACTGAGATGCCAAAAGAAGATGCAGAAATAGACCTTTTTTCCAGTGACCTCTGCAGTGTTGTTTGAGCACTTGCCCGCTGTATATTAAGCAGGACCATGTCCTTGGGGGGTTGGGGGATAGAGGAGCCTTGTGGACTATGGTGGTTTAGCTAGCCCCTATTATATATATTTTTTTATCCAGACTGTCTCTGGCATCTTGCCAAAACTGTCAAACCTGCACATTTGAAGAACGACAGCGTCTGCGAGAATATTAGAAGATCTTAACAAGTTATTAAAAAAAAAAAGCATCAAATCCAGTTCCCTGAAACCCAGACTTAATTGACACAGGTCTAGAATATTTTCTCTTATCTGCTGGAGTAACAACGTTATTATTATTTTTGTTTTTTAATTAATCAATGGTATTCATCTCATGAAGAATTTACAGTTTCAGTGAAATGTAATCCCATTGGCTCCTTGTTTAGGATTCATCATAAAGTAGAATGGGGGTGGGGGGGGCAGTTCTAGGTAGTCTCCTTGTTGGATTAACCTTTGCTGGGTTAACTGTTGGGGTTCAACATTTTAATTTTGAACTCATGTTGTGGGTCGACAAAAATGTCAACCTGTCAAAAACGTAGCCAAAACGGCTGAAAAATATCGAGCAAAACTCCAAAACCTTAAAAGCGCCGACTCGCCCGACGTGGCGTTTTACTAGCCCCGGGCCGTCGGGGGACCCTTATTGTAGACCCTTACTGTTGACCCTTACTGTTGACCCTTACTGTTGACCCTTACTGTTGACCCTTATTGTAGACCCTTACTGTTGACCCTTACTGTTGACCCTTACTGTTGACCCTTATTGTAGACCCTTACTGTTGACCCTTATTGTAGACCCTTACTGTTGACCCTTACTGTTGACCCTTATTGTAGACCCTTACTGTTGACCCTTACTGTTGACCCTTATTGTTGACCCTTACTGTTGACCCTTATTGTAGACCCTTACTGTTGACCCTTACTGTTGACCCTTATTGTAGACCCTTACTGTT
>NC_048417.1:2654796-2666462 GCF_013103735.1 Etheostoma cragini
TATTGTTGACCCCTATTGTTGACCCTTATTGTTGACCCTTATTGTTGACCCCTATTGTTGACCCTTATTGTTGACCCCCATTGTTGACCCCTTACTGTGAAAGCGACATCGCTGACAATGTGTCCAGGAGCGTCTGTAACATGTTGATGCAATCCAGCAGGAAATGTACACCCAGTCTGCAGCTCTATGTAGCTTTCAACAACATCCAGCACAATGACATCACCCCCCCCCCCCCCCCCCCCCCCCCCCCCCCCCCCCCCCCCCCCCCCCCCCCCCCACGTATAAAACCACAGGAGCTCAATAAAGCTGATAACATCAGACAAAGTAAACAAGTGGCGGGTGAAGTAAGTGGAGCTTGAAGAAAGCCAGATACGTTCCCCAGGAGTCAGCAGACCAAACCTCCGTGATTACACAGGTGGTGAGAAACAGGGCTCACTGGGAAGCCCGTGTTGTTTTGTCTGATGGAGGTTTAGGTACAAAAGCAACTGGGTTTGGTTTAGGGAAAGGTTGTGATTCGGGTTGTAATGAGTACTTTGTCAATAAGGTTAGCGCTGGTAGCCTAAAGGTTAGAGAGGGTTGGTTGTGGGTTCAGTCCCCAGATTTAAGCAAATCTGAATCTGGGATGGTAAATTGAACATGTCACTACCACTGAGTTGCCCTTGATCTAGGCCCTTAACCCAGAAGATGTCCTGTGGAGTTGGTCAGTGATCAGCAGATCAGACTGGGGCTGCTTCTAGGTTGTAAATGTGTGTACCTGTGTGAATGTGATCACAGTGTTTCTTTAAAAGAGAAGCTTCCTCTCAGAGAACCTTCTCTGAATAAATAATGGGGAAAAAAAGGGTTTTAAAGGGTTTGATCAGACCAAAGTCACACAATAACACAAGCATACCGATCAAAGTAGCGGTAACAGGACCATCTCCTATGTTCTGCAGGCTAAATTAACTGTTTTTGTCAATGGAGTCTGGTGGCATTTAGGCAAAGATAGCCTAGTTAGTAACGTACGGATGGAGCAGGACCGGGATATGAACAGGGAGTAATTCTTTATACGTATGTAATTCAATATGTAATTACAAGAACTTTAAATTGGATCGTGAACTGGATTGTGAGCCAATGTAACATGGATAAATCAGGAGTGATGTGCAACATCCTGCTGGACTTGGTCAAGAGCCTTGCAGGAGTGTTCTGGACCAGTTGTAGACGGTCCTGGGACGCCTTGCGGAGACAGGTGAAAGTTGCATGATAAAACCATGGATACAGCCATGGATCATCTCAAGTTCACACTGCAAAACCACGGCTCAAAGTGTAGCAACGTTTCTCAGTTGAATTAAACCTGTGCGGGTTAGTGAGTTGATGTGTTGAGCAAGAACCATAGTCTGACCAAATATGACACCAAGACTTTGGAGTTGGGACTGTCCTGCTGAAGAAAGGGACCACAAAAACCACCTTGGAGGCTGTAGTATCTTGAGCAACAATAAGGACTTCAGTCTAGATGAAGTATAAACTCAATGCATACATGTTAGATTATTTCCAATATTAAAAAAGTGTGTAAATGTGAAGACTCCCCGCACATTTCCTGCTGTTTCTTGTTCCAACGGCATCTCACGAGTCACAACTTTCAGTTTCAACTTTGCTATGAAGCCCAAATAGCTACAAAGCATAATACTATAGATGCGGGCACACTTAATTTTGTCCTGCAGAAAGCACTTCACTCTATCGAGACCAGCAAATGACAATGTGTATCCTAGCTATTGTTAGGGATGCAGTCCTGAATTACTTGAAAAGGACTTAGTGATCTGTAATCCTTTCAAACTGCTATGGCACACGCATTGGAAAAGTGGCTATAATCAACTCTCTCTTCATTTAAATATAATGTTATAATATGGGGGGGGGGGACACAGTAATTGTAGTGGTTTAAAATCCTTTCAGAGCCACTTACCAACCTAGGGGAAGGATTTCGATGCACAAAGGGCCGGACGTCCGGAACACAAATCCATTTTAATTCCATTTATTTCCATTTCAGGTACAGCCAAACCAAAACTGTGTGTGTGTGTGTGTCTGTGTGTGTGTGTGTGTGTGTCCCCCCACCATCCCTAAATCCCTACTAGCAGACATGATAAACAGCAATAATCAGGAGAGTAAACAACCTAAATATATACAGTATGAGTGGTGGAATTATTTACATACAGTGTGTATGTAAATAATTATACCACTCATACTGTAGGTAGGCCGTCCCATACCAATAGAACAAATATTTGCTAAATATAAGTTAAATAAATGATAAACACAGTAAATGGCTCTTACAGTAATGTTGGAATAGGGGAAGCAAAGGACAGATCAACAGAGAGAGAGAGAAAGAGAGAAGGAGAGAGAGAGAGAGAGAGAGAGAGCGAGACAGAGAGAGAGCATTAAGCAATTTCATGAGTGCCAACTATATCAGCTGAAGCTTAACTTTGACCTCCTTTAATTTTACAATCTCTTCACATTGCTATTGCTACCTTCCTTCCACTGTGAATTTCCCTCCCACCCACTTACCTCCTTCCCTCCCTCCCTCCCTTCTTCCCTCCCTCCCTCCTTCCCTCCCTTCCTCCCTCCCTTCCTTCCCCTCCCAATTAGAAGTCTTTACTTCCCAAACCCTAATCTCTAAAACATCGACGGAGGCTTTAGCCCCGGCTCCCTGGAGGCAGCTCTGCTCCTCCCAGCCCTTCTCTCTCTCTCTCTCTCTCTCTCTCTCTCTCTCTCTCTCTCTCTCTATCTGCTTCACTCTGTCTTTTGTTCGGCCTGATGAGGTCATGTTCGAACCATCCGTCTCTGGGACTCGGCGTGATACAAGCCCAAACAGAGGGGAGCCAAAACCTCTGTTCACACATGAGATCAAGATAGTCGGGGGCATGTTTCCACAGATTGCCCCTGGGACTGCGTCCGCGGGGGTGTGTCTGCGTGTGTGAGAGTCGAGAGATACACTCACGAGACCTGATCATTAGCTTGTTATTATAATGACGGCAATGATAATGGAAATGTAATAACTCTTTCATTAGACACTCTTTTTGAAAACTGAATTGTGTCACGAGAAAGGAATCCTAAACATACTGTAAGGGCCTTAATTAAAGAAATACAGTAAATGGTAGTGTGTGTGTGTGTGTGTGTGTATGTGTGTGTGTATGTGTGTGTGGGGGGGGAGGGGGGATACACCACGTACTACATGCATCGCCATAATTGCTGCTTGTTAATTGGCGTCTGTTGATTGTTTTATTTTCTCACAATGTTGTGAGATGTTGCAAATTGGTCCTGGATGCTATAGAGGTTTTGTGGAGGAGTTGTTTCAGGCGCCCCTGCTTCCAGACATGAAACCCTTGGGGCAAAACTTAAAAAAAGGTTAATTACAACTCCTGGGGCAGTGGTGGGAAAAGTATTCAGATCCTTTACTTAAGTCAATGTGCTAATACCACACTGCAAAAATCCTCTGTTACAAGTTGATGATGTTACTGAAGTAAAAGTCTGTAAGGATCATCAGGGAAATGTATTGGAAGTATTGAAAGTAAAAGTACTTCATGCAGAAAAATCATCTCAGCTGGAGTTGGAGGCCGTTTACTGCTGGGTAACTAAAGTAACTAGTAACTAAAGTAACTAGTAACTAAAGCTGTCAGATGAATGTAGAGGAGTAACTAAAGTAACTAGTAACTAAAGTAACTAGTAACTAAAGCTGTCAGATGAATGTAGTGGAGTAACTAAAGTAACTAGTAACTAAAGCTGTCAGATGAATGTATTGGAGTAACTAAAGTAACTAGTTACTAATGTAACTAGTAACTAAAGCTGTCGGATGAATGTAGTGGAGTAACTAAAGTAGCTAGTAACTAAAGTAACTAGTAACTTTTGTTTCCCTCTGAAATTGTGTTGGAGTAGAAGTAGAAAGTGGCATTGAAAAGATAAGACTCAGGTGGAGTACAAGTACCTCGACATTGTACTCAAAGCTGTAGTGCGTAGTTTCTGTGGCAGCCATAAGGAATTCTACATGAAACAAGCTCCCCCCTCCCCCGTCCAAGAAATACGGAGAGTTTTTTGGCGCCTTATTTAGCTTTGTTATTAGCTTTGTTAATTAGCTTTTGATTTGGCAATGTAACGGACCTTCATTATTATTTAAAAAAATACAGTACTTCAGTAAATGGCCTTAATGCCCGACCACCACTGTCCTAAGGTGTATTTTAGGACTGTAACAAATCTCACGCCAAATAAGAGGAAGCCACGCGGCCACACCTTGATAAAAAAACAGAAAGGACTTGTTCTCCAGACAGGGGGACACAGTCTGCACATCAGGCCCTTCTCCACATTTTAGCACAGACATCGTTCTGTATGCATTACAGAGTGAGCAAAAGCCACAATTAGCGTGGCTTTACCTGGCAGAGGCAAACAAACTCTCCAAAAACACAACACACAGCCCTGACCTGAAACAACCCTGTAGTATAAAGAACAATTGTTACTTTAACAATTGGGGTGCCTGTTGTTCAGTCAAAACCTTTTTGGGACCTTTTGATGCCGCTGATGCAGCTTCCAAAGGCCGTCACTGAATGTCTGATCCACTCTGTAATGTTGTTATTTATACTTTAATCAGGCAGGTTTCTTAAAAATCATCATTCTGTCATTTTACGCGACGTTTGTGCACAGCTGCGTGTTTGGACAACCTCTAAAATTTGAGATTTAAAATAAGGTTATGGGAAACATTTAGTCCATTAAATTCCTCAGTTCCCTACAGTTTTGGTGTTGATACCTAAATTCCGCTAAGAATTGACACTAGGATTGACATTTATAAGACAACACCATGTCTTAAACACAAAGTGATAAGCAAACAAGAAAAACTCACCTATTTCCACATGAAGCATAAATGATATTTTTTGGGGAGGGGCAGCGTTTTTGCAATACTGCAGTTTGGCTAGAGGTGCAACAACAGTTACATTGTACCAGGCAGATGGACACTTTAGCATTCCCAGCCTCTCGTCTGTCATGATTATAAGCCGTGTGTGTGTGTGTGTGTGTGTGTGTGTGTGTGTGTGTTTGTCTTCATGCGTTGCCAAGACTAGCGATGGGGCGCGTGTCATCAGCTCCCTGAGCCTCTGAGGTCAGCAGGTCAACTGGCTTGGCTGAGAAAATCTGCATTAAACAAGAAACGCACTGCAACTAATTAAGCATACAACTATCCAATGAACAGCTGTTTGTTAATCAAGCTTTTAGAAACATAGAGGTTGGGACCGTTGGTGTCCTCAATGGCAGATACGGGCATGCTCTCGGTCCTGGCCGCGGATCTCCACCAGAGAGTGAGCCAGCAGCTCTGATGGTTCTTGTTGTTTCTCTCCCTGCTGATAGATTCTGATCTTGATTCGGGGCATCAAGCCCTCAGATCAGGAGTTCACCCCCGTGGCTTCAGGAAGTCTCTGCCAGCGTGGGGAGAAGCCTCAGATGCAGAACACCCCACAGAAAAACACACAGCAGGAGGTGGAAGATGAACAGTCCCACAGCTGACCACAGTTTTAGTCTTTCTTTTACACTATACACCCAGGCCAACAGCTAAAGCCCTTCCTCCCCCTTCTCCATTACTTTAAACTCCGGCTGCATTAGGATTCCACAGAGAATTAGAAAAGCTGAATCGTCTGGTGAGGAAACAGAAGTTAGATAATTAATCACTGCAGTCAGGATGTCTGATTCTGTAGTCTTCTGTCAGGTTCTCACACATATTTTAGATGCATTACTGTACGGAGCCAGGAGACGACATTGCTGAGTGTTTTCTTCTTAAAATGTCTCGTGTCTTGACAGATTCTATGATCAATTGTTGCTTATTCTGTTCTGTTTCTTACATGGTTACGTTCTGATATTGCTTCGGTTCGCTTCGTTAACTGTTGTCAACATAAAAGTAAAACATAGCATGTTGTGATGTTGAGATATCAGTTCCAAGTCAAATGCAGATTTTTCTCCTGTTAGGACCCTATGTCAGTAACGACTTGTACCCAGACCGTTTAAGTTCAACCAAACAGTGAGCCCACAAGCATTGGCAGTGAGTTTGATCAGATTGGGATCATTTGTGTTCAAATGCACTACTCCTCTTACACCCGTTGGTGTAGAGCTGTAGGCACCAACAACATCTCCTCACCTCATCAATGTGGCCAAAATAACCACTATTGCTGCTTTCTACCTTTTGTGGAAGTCCCAGAGACATCAAAAAGTCAAACGGCGTCTTGTCTGGAATAATGATTTTTGAGCATGTGTGCGTAATTCAAGCCTGTGTGTAACAACAACAGAGTGTAAACTGTAATTTTCTTTTGTGGGATTAATAAAGTAATAAAGAATACATTACATTATCTGGAGGAGCCAAATGCATGGTGATTTTCACTGCTTTGTCCAGGAAGGAAACTTTACATCTTTATCTGGATGACTCACGGTAGTAACTAACAACATCATGATCCAGAATTGTAATATTTTGCTGGGTCTGTCCGCAATACAACAAGTATTCAAGAATACAACTTTTTAAAATATTTTTCTGAATGAAGTTTGGGTCCATCAGGACTATTTTAATGTAATAGCTGCTCCATCAACACAACAACAGACATCATTTTAAAACATGTAGTCCAATTTCCCTAAGAAAGCTCCATTTTTGTCCGGTCTTTAGAAATATTTGGATACTGTAGAGTTCTGGGTGCCTAGCCTGGTCCTACCTACTCTCCATTGACAAGTGTTGACTTCCTTGAAGGCGGGTACTCTGTTGAAGGATCTGCCCAGAGCCACTCTGGATCTGCCACAATCGCTAACGTTGGGTTGTGACGTCGGTTTAGCATCGCTAACGTTAGCCTTAGCCAACTCCGACAACACTAACAGAGCGAGCTGGAAAATCTAACTTTTCCCGAACCCCGTGGGGAGGAGGGCCACAAAATCATGGCCGCCAACACTCGAACTACAACTCTAGCGCACAACCTCAAAGTCGTTGTTCTCCGCCACACCCTTTGTTCGCTGATAGGTTTGCCAAAGATTTGACCAGTGAACACCCAAGAATGCACTGCAAACCTAGTCGTAGTCCTGAAGGAAGTACGTAGGAGGGCGGAGCCAGGCTAATGGCTGCCCACAGACAGCTCCAATTACTTGTTCCTCCATTTGTGATTCAACAACGTCAGGACAGAAGAATTTAAACAGTGAACGGCTTCTTCGACACAGAGTCAGGAAGTGCTGTTAAAAACTGTAAAAAACGTTGCACATCCCTGAAAGTGGTAAAAGTCCAAAAAGTCATAAACACTTGGTAACACATGTAGTTCTTTAATGAAGTGCAAAGTCTCTCCCTCTGAGTAATAGTTGTGTTTTTTTTCTTCTCTTCACTCTGTGGCTGCCTATAACATTTCGTCAAGTCTTTACTGTCGTTCATTTGCTGTGAATTTTCTCTCCACCCAAAGAAATTAGGCGGGTTTGTTGTCTTTAGCCTGTGTCTGAGATGACTGCATGGGTTGCTCTGATACATGTCTAGGGTTAGGGTTGTATGTCTGTACAACATTTAAAAAAAAAAAAAATGTGATTGAATGTATTTGCTTTGTTGACATTCCTCAGCAAGTTGCAGCATGTAGCAACACTGTAGAATAATATGTCGGCAACCACAATTTTTATCCATTTGTGAGACGTTTATCCCCGTTAGGGTTGCGACTGGTGACAGGGAAACGGAAAATATTTATGCATGTGCTATTCAAAGCCCATGATGTGTGGAGTCAGCAGCACCAACTTTAGATTGATAATATTTTACATGTGTAACCATGGAAACGGCTGTTTTGTGCGTGAGCCTCAGCACGTGTTGCTGATTTTGTTTTGGTTTCCACTCCGGGCAGATGAACACACATCTCAACAGCTGAAGGTCTCCGCTGCAGAAAGAATCGAGACGTGAGGTTGAGCGAGTAAAGTGTTTAACAGAAAGGAGACACCCGAATCCCTCCAACTTCTGCTCACCTTGAGCTGAAGATCAGGACATCTTCTAATAAGCTAGAGGATTTGTCACGTGGCCCCTGCTTGCTCTGGTTAATTTTTTGGAACTGACATTGAAGTCTTGGAAGCTGCGTAGATTAAAAAGACATGCCCCAGCCTGTCTTGTGAAAGAGCAAATGCATGTTAGTAGTGCAACTTCATTTGGCTTCCGGCGATCGCCTTTTTCATATCACTGACACTTAACACATTAATGAGATGTTGGATGCAGTTCGGAGATGCTGATGACTGCATGGGTTCTCCCTCCTATTATGGATACAACTGCAGTTCAAGGCAGGACCCGCCCTACAAACCCGATTATTGGTTGAGGTTGGGCAGTTAATAATAATAATAATTTATGCTTCATTATTCCCACAAGGGGAAATTACAATGTACACTCATTATTACACACAGGCCTGAATTACACACACATGCTCAGTACCTGTACATTTACCTTGAGAGGATTAGGTTAGGATTGGATCTAAACAAATCAGGTTCCGTTACCTTGGGTGAGCATGGCCACATGGCCAATTGCAGCCGGTGAATGCTAAGGGCGGGTCTTGCCTAAAACTGCAGTTGGATCCATAATGGTCTAAATATCAACAACATTCAACTTCTGGGATTGCTCCATTGCCGCCGGCTGTCCCTAAACGCTGTTTAAAACACACATTGGTTCAGCTGCATTTCTTTTCCTTGCTCTCCTCCGACTCTTTGTCACTCCACACACACACACACACACACACACACACACACACACACACACACACACACACACACACACACACACACACACACACACACACACACACAGCCCCTCCCCTGTGCACAAAGCATCTGTCTCCATGAAAACAGTGTTACCAAATTAGCGACTTTATCACTAGATTAGAAACTTTTTAGACCCCCCTTCACAATTATTTTTTTTAAAAGCAACTAATTTGCAACTACAAATATGGCGGCTTTTCTACAGAAAGTCCAGCGAGCACACAAGGTATTTTTCTCCTGTGGCCACCAAAACCGCCACCTCTCTCTGAATCGGTTTTGTGAGGAGCAGAGGAGCAGCCCCCCCCCCTCCCTGTTTGCGCGGGCCGGTAGAAAGGGGAGAAGGGACAGGATGTGGGGACCGGTGTAGGTACAAGAGACAGCGGGACATGACGGGAGACAGACGCAGCTGGGCTGGCCAAGCCCTGGCCAAGCCAGCCTTATTTGACAATTCTTTATCAATCTCTATTATTTCTTTTTTACTTCAAAGTACCTGAGTAACACTTATACAGTAAAAACAATCCTCAATGGAAGTTGTATTTATTTGGCCAAAGATTTCTTTCTACCGTGTTGACACAATCACCAGCTTTATGCAACTTATTGCATGATGACGTCACACTATGCAAATTAACATATGATGTCACAATGTAGGATTTATTGTACAAAGACGCTGGAGTTCTGTGCAGGCTAATAAAAACCTTCTGAAAGGCCCTCCACCAACCTAAATACCTTGTTGAAGTGACACTCTGCTTCTGAACTAAAAAAAAAATCCATTATCTACACTGTATTGATCTGGAGATATTAAATATGTCATACAAGAAGTAGTTTGCTGTCGTATGCAAATCCTAGTCCCAAAGGAGGTTAAACTCTTAATGCATTCTAGCCCAATTTTTTTTTAAAGTGTAAAAACATCCGTCTCTCCATATGTAATATTTGCTCCAGTAACTACGTCAGTAAGCAGTCTGTGAAAGTATACACTTACAGGGTCTTTCCTCAGTGATGACAGCACCTAAAGTGACACTAAGTTAAGCCTTTATTCTTCCTGACTCAGGAAAAAGCATCTCCAGCTAATTCAACACATGATGAGCTGTTGCAGCTTTATCTGATCCTTGATCAGCAACCACTGAAGGATTTGTGTGAGTAGGAGGGATTGTATAAAGCCAACGGAGATGCACATACACTACCGGTCAGACGTTTGGGGTTACTTAGAAGTATCCTTTGCACTCCATTCCACATGGATGGGGTGGCAGTAGCTCAGTCCGTAGGGAGTTGGGTTGGGAACCAGAGGGTCGTGGTTCAAGTCCCCATATAGACCAAAGTATGGTGGTGGACTGGTAGCCAACTCAGTCACTCTGACATAACTAGTGCATGTATAGGACCTGAGCGTATGTGTGTATTTCAAGCCTGTGGGTAATAACAGAGTGTAAATTGAAATTTCCCCATAGGGGATTAATAAAGAGTATAAATAAAATTATAGACAGAATATCAGTTGCATTGGTTTTTAAACCGGGGCAACAGTTTGCAGATTACATTATGTGCTTACATAATGTCAAAAAGTTTCTCCAACGTTTCCTCAGTTAGTTTTTTAAAATGGTATCAGATCAGTGAACAGAACGAGCATTTGAAACATCGGATGAATGGTTGCTGATAATGTCCAATGCAGATGTTGCATTAAAGATCAGCCCCCCCACTCAGATCAGCTGGTATTCTGTCTATAATGGAGTGGAATGGAAATTTGTAAGTGACCCAAAACTTTAGACCAGTGGTGTGTGTGAGATTGCAGAATCTCAGCTGGATTCTGCATACAAGGCCCTTTTTACACTTATAAATGTAAAAAAGGGCCAAAGAGACAGGGCTTGAAAGGATGAGGATTACTTTATAATATTACATTAAAGGGTGCAACAAAAACTACATTTGGACATGAGGAGTGAGCTATGCATTAAAAGAGGAGAGAAGAAGAAACTTAAGCTTGGCCTTATAAAGCAGGGGTAGGGGTATTTATCGGGTTGGCGCTCCAGTGCAGACAGCTCATATCTCCATGTCAGCAGTGGCAGTGTTTGTTTGGATGCTGTCTGTATTAAGTAGAAGTGTCCAGCAGCCAGCCTTTCTTGACAATTAGTGACATGGATGAATTTTCTCTGGCAACACGTCAGCTGGTTTGTTTTTGTAGCCTTGAATAAGAAAGCAGACAGATTTTTTTTCCAATCCCAGAAAAGATGGGTGGGTGTGATAAAAGCGTGTAAAACTGTAAAAGGGTTCATCCTTTGTGCGAGATAATCCGTACACCAGCACAGTTGCGCCGTCTCCCTGTTACATCAGTCGTGACTCAACACACTCAATGACAAAAAAAGGCTCGGCTAATGTTGAAAGGCACTGTCTGGAGACAATGTTAATATAACACCAGCAGCAACATGGACGCTGGCATTGCTGGCCGCAGTGCCAGCGCAGATAAACTTGCCTCATAACCACCGGGGAGAGTCACTCAGCTCGAGGACCGGCAGAAGGAGGTTGCTTGTGACCATAGGGCGGCGGGTGGAAATGTCAGTCAGTAAACCAGGAAGATGGACAGCAGTATAGTGTTTAAGGTTTAAGGGCAGTGCCTCCTAGGAATCAGAGGGTGATGGTCAAGAGAAGAATGTAGAGGTTGTGCCAAGGAGCCACGGTGGCGGCGAGGTTTCCACACCGCAGAGCTCGCCAGGCATGCACGCAGATATGCCTCTCGGGGGTTAGAGTGACCTCTTATCCTCTTGGTTTAACGTGTTGAATGGGCCTCCGAAGCCTTAGACTGACATGTCCTTCTGTAGACGTTAAGGACGGGCAGCTTCTGGATTATGATTACACACTCGCAGTGGGAGGGAGAGTATCACAGAGGGCAAGACTTTGACGAAATATTACACACACACACACACACACACACACACACACACACA
>NC_048417.1:2666562-2668006 GCF_013103735.1 Etheostoma cragini
CTGACACTCACAATGATACACACTCACTCACACACACACACACACACACACACACACACACACACACACACACACACTTTTTCTCTTTTTCAGTGTGAGGGAGAGGACTGACACGGTTACCTTGAAGGGGTTTCCTCTTGATCAGAGTGGATCTTAACTGACTGACTATCCAAATCATTAGCTTTTAGCAGTCAGCTTAGCAGTGATGTGCAGTATGTTACTGTTTGTTAAGCTAAGAAACTGAGACAGCCATAGAAATGATCATGACGTGATTACCATATACCGTGTTTGAATAATTTTATGCTTAACTGTTTGAACCGGCGGATCTTACTCTAATTACGACAGTCTGAATATGGGCCGAACATCACTGCTGTCTATAAGGCTTCATGCTAATGGTTCTTCAAAGTGTGGTGTGGGGTTTAGGAAAGATTAAAAAAACAGACTCAGTGACTACAAATCTGGAAATAACAATCCAAAGCAACAAAGTGATCAGTAATACCTGAGGTTATCACTGCAAAGTGGCAGCAGAAAGCAGACACAGGAGCTTCGGGGACTACCACCCTGCACTGGTCCAGGGATGGAGGATGGGAGACGATCAGGGCCAACTGGGATCAATGTGTTTGGGTTCTGAGTTTAAGGTTTCGCACTGTTGCTTGCTCTGGAGGAGACTACTAGAACTATTGGGTTCTTGTAAATTCTGGAGTGTGGTCTATCTGTATGGTGTCTTGAGATAACTCGTGTTATGAATTGATACTATAAATAAAATTGAATTGAATTGAATTGAAAGTCAGAAATGTGAGAATAAAGTCTGAATGGAGACATTTTGTTTCATAATGACCCTAATGTACTACTACTACTATCATTTTAATTCACCGATTTTGTTTTGATAAATAGTTTTCCCACACAGCTGAACTGTAAACTGCCATTTCAGCATGAATGAAGTGATTGAAAGAAACAGAAAAACAGAAACACAATTAAATTATGCTAATAATTCAGCATTTCAGGGTCGAGCTGGCAATTATTTGACGGTTTGGAGAAGCTCTTTCACAAGAACATGCGTACTAGAAATCCCAGGTTCCCACGGGTGAGTTGGTTCTGGTCTGGGATGTCTTGACCCAGTATTCATCTCTACCCCCCCCCCCCCCCCCCCCCCCCCCCCCCCCCCCCCCCCATCAGCATCACGGAGCCATATATGTTGCAAATATGCATGTACTGCTAGGATTACCAGTGGTGGAATGTAACTAAGTACATTTATTCATGACGGTACTTAAGAACAAATGTTAAGGTACTTTTAACTTTACTTGAGCCTTTAATGTTACTTTCTACTTCTACTCCGCTACATTTCACAGAGAAATATTCAACTTTTTACTCCTCTACATTCATCTGACAGCTTTAGTTACTAGTTACTTTAGTTACTAGTTACTTTAGTTACTCCAATACATTC
>NC_048417.1:2668346-2669686 GCF_013103735.1 Etheostoma cragini
ACTAGTTACTTTAGTTACTAGTTACTTTAGTTACTCCTCTACATTCATCTGACAGCTTTAGTTACTAGTTACTTTAGTAACTAGTTACTTTAGTTACTCCGCTACATTCATCTGACAGCTTTAGTTACTAGTTACTTTAGTGACTAGTAACTTTCCACATTAAGATTTCTGCACACTAAACACATAGTAGTAGTTTATAATACAGATGTTTTATCATAAAGTATCCTAGCAACAACATAACAATCTACAGGTCCAGCTGAGATGATTAAACACACAGCTGGTTGGATCCTTTACTCTTTCTACAATGGGAGGAGAGTTCTATATTGAGTACTTTTACTTTTAATACTTTAAGTACATTTTTCTGATGATACTTAAATACTTTTTACAATATGGTATAAGTACTTTTACTCAAGTACAGGATGTGAATACTTCTTCCACAGCTGAAGATTACCATGAATCCATCTGTATAACATCCTTTAAAAGACCCTGTTGGTATCTATTTTACCTCCTGTCAAACATGTGAGATCATGTGCAGTATATCATCAGATCTGACCCTGATCTCAGCGGAGATTTGAGTCATAAGGAACAAGAATAATGTTTTTTCTGTCATCCTGTCTCCACAGAGGACTATTGAGAAAATACGTCACAGGATGGGCTGAGTGAGTGTATCTAAACACACCTCGGCTCACACAGGACATCCCTGGCTGGCCTTTGAGTCTTATCATAATAAGTCAAATGATGAGTTGTTCGTCACATGGACACGGTGTAATTGCTGGATGACATCATTGTTTCCAAAAGCCACAAAATGGATTTTACCATCTGAGCGTTTTGAGGATCCTGCTGATCCTGGTTTGGCCTTTTTAACCCTGCGATGGCCATATTGATAATAGGAATGAAAACAAAAGTGTCTCCATACTTTTTGTTTAAGGAAAGAAACATTACATATTTATAAGATTTTCCATATGTGAATAAAACTGTTTTTGGATTTAACAATATCTAACACAATGCCTGCAGCCTGTATATGCACCTGCATTGATTAAAATAGGAGAAGTGGAACTGTTCCGCCCTGTCTCCAAAAACTAAATTCCTGAAATGCATTCTCAGTTACTTGTTGAGGAAAACACATTTTGTCCTGGATTAGGTTTGATTTTGACTTTTCTAAACATTTAAGGACCAGGGAGACCAGGGACAGTCAGGTGTAGAGTCTCAGGTAAGGGACAGGGAGACCAGGGACAGTCAAGTGTAGAGTCTCAGGTAAGGACCAGGGAGACCAGGGACAGTCAGGTGTAGAGTCTCAGGTATGGACAGGGAGACCAGGGACAGTCAGGTGTAGAGTCTCA
>NC_048417.1:2669786-2670904 GCF_013103735.1 Etheostoma cragini
TCTCAGGTAAGGACAGGGAGAACAGGGACAGTCAAGTGTAGAGTCTCAGGTAAGGACTAGGGAGACCAGGGACAGTCAGATCAGGTGTAGAGTCTCAGGTTTGAAGAGGGAGACCAGGGACAGTCAGGTGTAGAGTCTCAGGTAAGGACAGGGAGACCAGGGACAGTCAAGTGTAGAGTCTCAGGTATGGACCAGGGAGACCAGGGACACTCAGATGTAGTCTCACGTAAGGACAGGGAGACCAGGGCACAGCTCTCTTTGTGAGGTGAGGGGCTAAGAAAACCGTTTTGGGCTTTAGTGGAAAGGGGACTGAGAATTTGTCAATGTTAAAGTCCTGGATCTTCTCAATCCTACCTACCTTTAACACTGAGACATTTCCCAGTGTGCATCTGGCACTGGTACGAGGACGTGTTATCCGGGAAATCTATGTTTCCCTGGAAACGTAATTGGGAATGCAATGCATTTTAGTTGGATGGGAATGCCATTTTTTAGGAGACAGGGTTGATACATCATGTTATGTAGCACACTTTAAAAAGAGAATCAACGCAGATTTAGGTATAAACCGTTAGGGATGCAAGCTGTTTGTACCTTTACAATTGGAAATTTGGGAGGACCCATCATGCTGTCAAAGTCCAACTGAAATCCCATTTAATCATTAGAACTGAAGTGATGATGAACTGAAATTGAAATCCTGCCCACACGGATTGCAACTTTAAAGGTCCCATGGCATGAAAATGTCACTTTATGAGGTTTTTTGTCAGTAATATGAGTCCCCCCAGCCTGTCTATGGTCCCAGAGTGGCTAGAAATGGTGATAGGTGTAAACTAAGCCCTGGGTATCCTGCTCTGCATTTGAGAAAATTAAAGCTCAGATGGGTAATCTTGCCTCTTACGAGGTCATAAGGGGCTTGGTTTCCGCCCCCTTCTCTGCTTTGCCTGTCGTGAGAATTTGGCCCACCTATGAGAGAGAGAGACATCATGGCTTTCAGACGAGCAAAGTGGCAGTTAGTCAAGGCCACACCGCCGCCCTCTACCTATATAAATCTATATAAAAGAGACTTCAGATACAGTATTAGGGACCACTAAGGTCTATATAAAAGAGACTTCAGATACAGTATT
>NC_048417.1:2671257-2680153 GCF_013103735.1 Etheostoma cragini
GTCTATATAAAAGAGACTTCAGATACAGTATTAGGGGACCACTAAGGTCTATATAAAAGCATCCAAAGAGCACAATGTTATGGGACCTCAAACCAAATAATTACAAAGTCCAAATAATGATACATTGTGTACACTGATTCCTTGTTTGATTTAATCCCAGTTACTAGCCAGCCCCGGTCCATTCTCCATTGGTTGTAACACAAGCAGCAGAATCGTTTAAAGCAGAGAAGCAGATTACATCTCGGACCCACTATTTGGTTTTGGCAGTCGCCGAGCTCCCTCTAACACTGTGGCCCTAACTTGCTGTTTTAAAATGGCATATTGCATTACTTAACATCCTCAAATGTATAATTACAAGGTAATTATATTGCATTACATCAGGATGGACCCAGTGTGTAATTGAAGTCGAACTAGAACACGAAGAGCTAAACAAGCTTTCCAATTCTTATCACAACAGTAATCCTCTAATTAGATTTACTGCAACCCGATACTCTGAGGTATTTTCTTTTTTTCAACTATTACACTGGTGCACAACCTTTGCGTTCCTCACCATGCACGCACACACACACACACACACACACACACACACACACACACACACACACTTACACACACACACCTATTTGCTCTTGTGTGACTCCTGCACCTTAATTCCCAAGGTTAGAGTAACAAACTTTTTAGTAATGTCAACATCCCGTCTACAAAATGATTTCCTGGTCCCGTCCTATGACTAAATTAATTGAAGAGATTTGTCTTGATATTTCAGCAGTTTCCCAGTGCGGGAGTCAAAGGCAACACACCCGTATCAACTTTATGTTTCTTTTACTACACAGCTCGTGACAGGGCCAAAAGCACTGTATCTGGATTAGCTATTTAAACTATTAAAAAATGAAAAATACCAAGAAATAATCAAAACAGTTGAACTAGGCCTCCCACTGAGTAGATCAGCTTGGATGGAGCTGCTGAGCTTCTGTATTGTTAATGAAAATACAGCATGAAACCCTATCCTCTTTAGATACAGATGGTGCGAATAACCGCATTAACCAGAGCAGAGGGTCCAGCTACTGGATTGTCATCCAAACAAGGTCTTTGTATTTTTAGTGTGGGGCAACATCCTAGATATATTGTGTCGTTACCCAAAGTTGCAGCTGTTTTTACTGGAGAATCCAGCTTTTTTACTGACATGCTTCAAGTTAAATAACGTAGTTGAATTGTGAATATTTTAGAATATCACTGACATGACAAGATTTCAATGACGTTTTATTGATGTAGCCCAAAGTCACAAATCAAAAATTCCCCACCCCACCCCCCCAGTACTTCCTCACCGGACGTTGATTGGTTCAACCTACTGCTGTTTGGACAAAGCCAATACTTGAAGTCTGACAATGTGGATTTTTGTGAGATATGTGATCCCTGTGATTTTCACGTGATTTTGTGATATCGCGAGGATCGAGTTGCCTTGCAAGTTAACGAAAAGCTTGGCAAACGCAAAAAAGATAATATCCAGGAGGAGGGAGTGAATCGGTGGTAGGGTCAGTGTTAGGAGAGAGGAGTGGAACCTGAAGGAGCACTGTGTCGTGGTCCGACATTCAAAATAAAACAGGTTCACATCCTCCACACGGATACCATGGGAACGCACAAGATTAATTGTGTACCCTTGGCCATGGCTGGGCTCTAAAGCCTTTAACCTGCAGGAGGAACAACAAGTCAAACAGAGCAAGAGAGAGGCTAAGACAGTGAGAAAAATGATGGCTGAACTGGGATAGTAGAAGAAGAAAGGTTATGGCCCGGGAACACCAGCTTCCCTGCGGACCCCGAGTTTGGCCGCTTCGCTCGAGATGACTTCACAAAAAAACGCACCTGAATACACAGATTCACACACAAGCCTGGCAGGAGCTTCTGAGCTGGAATATTCGACACACTGCCTTCTGACGTCACTACAGCTGGTGTGAATTTAGGAGAACTCAGTCTGCACACACTAGCTCCCAGTATGGGTTCCACCTCTCTCACACCCTTTTAGTTTTTGACCCTTGAAGGTTGAGCCGATTAGAGCAGCTCCCAGCAGCTTAGTGGGAAGGCTGATCTACTGTGAGCTATTTGAAGTGAAAAATTACATGATTTCAACTGGAGATCTGTCATTCCAGTAACGACAACACACACAACCACACACACACACACACACACACACATGCTGCCTGAAGGCGAAAGACTGTCTGTCACATCTTTATCCCTCGGAGAACGGACCTCCCGCCGGCAGCCGCGGGAGATTGATGTTTACGTGATTCTATTTAAATCAATCTCAAATTTAAAAAGAACAAACAGCTGGAGCATTTCATCTTTTTGCAGAAAGCTAAGGCTTCTGTCTTCCGTGTCGTTGCATTGTCAGCTCGCGATGACGTTACGTGACGTCCGGTAAAAACCGCATGACACCATTGTGTTGCAGATGACACATTTACACTCTGCTCAATAATTGAGCTCATCTCAAAAACTAAAAACATGAACAGAGTTCAAATGACTTCTGGAACAAGATGTTTTGTGTGTTTATTTAGAAAACTTTAAATTAAAAAACAGTATTTCTTTGGTGTAGTCATTATTTATTATGGTTAGTTGACTTACAGGCCTTTTTTGATGAGGTTGTACTGATTTTAGGGTTATGAAGCTTTTTAAGATACTCCAAGAAATTACACAATGAGCAAAAATAGCAGTGTAGGCATTTTGCAGAGTTCTAAGGGTTAACCTTCGCTACTCTAATGTTGCATCTAAATAAAATATACTATTACTACTACTACTACTACTATTTACTACCAATTTAAAAACTAATATTGAAGAGATGTCACCAAAAGAATCACACATCACCACTAAAGCTTTCAGTTTGCCCCTGCTCCACAACATCCTGCACTTTTCACTACTTGGCAATGTAAAAGACAAAAATCATTCACTAAAGGCTGTTGAAAGGACACATGTGCCTTGTTCATAAACAACCCCCCCCCCCCCCCCCCCCCCCCCTCGTCTCCTTCTGTTAGACGTTTTCTACTGCAGGGGTGGATGACTATAATGAGAGTTCCAGTGTCCAGCTATTTTTAAGGTTGGAGACAGGCTGTTATTGCGCTGGAGGTAGCGAGGCCTTTGAGGTGGTGGATTATTCCACAGATCCGCACTCCAGACTTTATGGGTCCGAAAATAACTGTCCTACCTAGCACTAACCAATGCTTCAACCCCCCCAACCCCCCCCCACCCACCGCTAATCACAACATGCAGCCATCCATGAATGAATGTGGTGTCTGCCTAAACTGTCATCTTGTCAATACCGGGATGAACCCATGTTACGACCTGGTCTCAGGGCAGTTTGTGAATTGGTCACGTTATTTTGATCTATTGATTTGTGTACGGGGACGGGATTATTTGTCAATTATTTTGTGGGGTTCAAAACCGAATGGGAACGTGACCATTTCACGAACTGCCATGAGACTGGGCTGCAGCAGCCTGCTCTGGGGAACAACAACGGGACGCTGGTTCCTGCCATTTTTTCAAATTTTAAAAAGTTTTCAATGACTGCTTGTCAGAAGGTTACAAAGGCGTGTCAGGTTTCAAAGTATTGGCCAATGCACACTTTCACCCTCAAAACTGCACAAACCCTTTAGAACCCTTTACGAACACAACTGCTTGGTCCTGAAGGTAACGTACAGTTGTAGCTGATAGATGTTGCACATCTCCTTACGCGTTTGTCATCAGATGTGTTGAAGAGGACAGATTCAGGATTGATTCTAGGATCAGATCTTTAGGGGGGCTCAGCCCCTGAAGAGAATGACACAGAACAGTGCCTTGCAAAAACCTCTGCTAAATCAGTATTTTCATTAGCCGATCATGTTTGTCAATGTTCTAACATTCAGCGTTTGTTGTTGCTTACGATTCATTTGGGGTTCTTATCTGCTCCTTGAAATGAACGACTTCTTGTTTGGGGACTACCAACGTTAAACTCTACCATTGCCTCCTGCTCTCCCTCTGACAGATCAGACAGAGACTCAGACAGGAGTCTGGAACCCCCCCCACCGATTGACCAACACTACGTTTCTGTTAACCCTTTCCTTGATTGGGTCACAGCTGCATGGCATCGGAGACAGCGACACAGGATATTACACCTGTTTCCAGCCTTTTGAACCTGTAAGTGTTTGTCCTCTGTCACAAACAGACAGAAGTTTGCACTTAAATTATTATTCTTTGGGGGTCTTAAGCCCCCCTAAAAAGGGTCTAAAATCGCCAATTACAGCCAGGCCAAGATTACGTTCTCTCAAATAGAGCCTGCATCTCTTAACTCTTATCTGACAGCTCCTCACCCACTCTGTCCTCGGCTGATCCGGAAGTTGTTCTGTCCCCCCTCTGTGAGGGCCGTCTAAAAGCTCTTATTTCCGCCCCGAGGGGCGAGCATCAAGGAGGGATCATCAGGAACTATAGGCAAGGTTACATGAGAGCAGCCTCCCTGGATAGCATGCAGCTGAAGGGGTTAATAACAGCTGATGAATTCTTGTGACGCTTCAGAGGAAAGCAAGCCTCATCCCTCTAAAACACATTTGCCTCCCGCCTCCCCATGACACGAGGAAGTTGGAGGCCATTTAAGGGCTATGAGATGCACCGAAAGACTACAGCCTCAAGTTGGAAACTTGGTAAAAAAAGAATAAAACAGTGATGATTATATATACAAGGGACCGGCACAACTATTGTAGGGACCAAAGGTGGTTGGATTCTTTCAACTCTGTGATATGAACAACGTTGGGTTATGCACATAAGTCAAGTCAAATCCACATATCTTCTATTTCATCTTGTCTTACTCCTGAAGAGACTACTGCCGTGCAATAACCAGGTTCATGTTCTTTCACCCCCTGTGATAGCTGCAGGGCCGGACTGAGATAATAATTGTGGGAATCTAACAGCAGTCAAGGCCATTCCCCACACATTCACAACAGCCCACATATTCTGTAAAGCTTTCTGTTTAATTTGTATGCAAGTGATATACACTCAGTGTCCACTTTATCAGGTGCATCTGTACAATCTATTGCAGTTCAAAACAGCTCTGCTATGAATTCTAGCTTTATAAAGTTTATAATGTTCAGTGGTTGTTGACATTGATGGTATTGTGAACATTGAATTCCTTTACAGTGACTTGTTGCATGTAAGATTTAAAATGTTTGCAATGTTGTGGCCGGGTTGGGTCAGTGGTAGAGCAGGGGCACATGTACTGAGAGGTTTAATCCTTGACGCAGAGGTCTAGCGTGTGATGATTGAACCTGTGATGATTTCCTTCATGTCTGTCCTGTTATTAATGGTATCAATTCATAACAAGAGTTATCTCAAGACACTTTACAGATAGAGTACCACCACCACAATTTACAAGGACCCAACAGTTCTAGTTGTTCCCTCCAGAACTGTGGTCAGGCTTCCTGGTGGGGGGGGGGGCACCCCTCCATCCCAGCGTCACTGGGACTGTATGCTGACGGAGCGAGTACCCACTCTATTACTTTAGCTCATTTAGCTCATTTAGGGAATGCCTTAAGAGTTTGACCCCAAGTTACTTGAGTTATGCTCTGATTATTTGGCCCTCCTGTTGTCATTATGGTTGACCCTTAGAAAGTGCTGCAGCGGTAAAATGCCAAATGTCTCCTACCTTCATTTCAGGATTCACAATTCCTCAACTGCCTTCCAACAATAAAAGTATTGCACAAGCTAACGATGGCCCTAAAAGGCAAATTGTAAATGAGTCATCAAGTAAAGTTAAAAAAGTGATTAATCACAGCAAGTCCACAGAGCTTCCTGAAGTGTGTTTAAGTCATCATATAAACAACATAATGATACAATTACACATCCAGCTTATTACCTTGAAAACTAATCAACAGGCTGCATGTTCTGCCATCCATGATCCATGACGCTTAAGGAGACAACCAAGCGTGTTACATGACGCTAAAGGATTTCATTTTACATTTCCTAGAACTGGAATGTTGCATTGCCCTGTCTGTACATAGTTTTTTATTATATTATAATATAATCTCAAAACACACACTATGTTTGATTAGAGGTGTCACATTTCCAATTTTAAATTGATTGAACAGAGCTTTCGATTTCACTTATCAAATAAAAAGCAGGATCGGCAGTTCCCCCTGTAAAACTTTTCACTGTAAGTTACAGTAATATACTGGCGGCAGCTTCGTTAGTATACTACTCTTTATTAACAGCAAGCATACTACTGCGCTTAGTGTGGCCAAACAGTACAACTATTGCCTAAAAATCCAAATTTATTATTTCTCTTGACTGATGAAAATCTGTATTCTTTTCTAAAATGAAAAAGTTGAAGCTCAACTCCAACTTTCCACAGTGAGATTACCAAGACGCCCTGGCTTCACTGCTCTGGCCTCCAATCAGTTTCACCAGTGAACTTCGACTCCTTCTCATTACCTAACAGGCTTTACACAACACGGCACCACCTTATATCAGCGACTGGTTGATCCCTTGTAATGTCATTAGACCCCCGACGTCATCGGAGCCAGGTCTCTTAGTCACAAAGCACTCGAAGATTTGGAATCCAACTGACCGGGTTTTTAACCCTTGTGTTGTCAAAATCAACACTTTTGTTGACGCTTTTTATCAATGTTTTTCACTTTTCCTTACGTTTTTGTCCCTTTTTTCAATGTTTGTCACTTTTTGTCATTTATCACTACGTAACACTAACTTATTAACTTTAGTTTACAGTTATTTTGGGAATTTATGGTCAATAAACCTAATTTATAGGAAACTATACCTAATGTTTGAGTTAGAAAAGCAGAAATTAGGAATTATTTTGACTAAAATTAAAGTAATGGATGTTGATGATAATCACAGACTGGAATATGTCAACTTTTACTCAATACTATTTCAAAACCACTTCAATTTTTGTATCAAATGCTATAAAATTGAATAAGACGCCACAAAATTAATGAAAGTAGAGATTTGTACTTGCCAAAGAGCGATGTATTAATCATGTTATTTTGGGTAGTTAAATAAAAATTGATACAGGAACACAGGTCAATTTGACACGAGGACAACATGAGGGACAGGACATGCATGTTATAAATCTTAGCTTAGTGCTGATATTTTAGCCGACAGTGTATTGATTCAATTTTATCAATTATATAAATTGTATAAATTTTTTCCTTCTTGGATGATTACATCCAGCTTGTATATTCTTCTCAGCTCATAGGGCAAAAAAAAAAAAAAAAGACATTGGAGTCTATCACTTGTGACAGCTAAAAATAACCAATCAGTCATTTTCCAAAAAGAACTTCCTTGCTAATTAGATGTAGACGCAAGTTACATGTCCACAGCGGACATATGTGCAACAGATCTTCTCTCGCCCCGTTTACGCAGCAGGAAGCTGTCGGATTCGTGATGAGCGGAGACGAGGGAGATGCTTACATCACCGGGAAACGAGCAGTGTGAGCGGCGGCTGTTTAACAGTTTCATAATTTCATAAACAGACGAAAAAAATCTCTTACGGCGCGAGGCAATCCGGTCACAAAGCAAGCGCGCAGTGCATCGTTGAGCAAAAGGAATGTGAGACAAACACAGGTGGTTTCCATTCCCACTGTCCTTCCTGCAGCTGAGCAGAGAATCAGAATAATTATAATAATTATTTCAGCAGTGAGACAGCTAAAGGCACAAACGTAACTGAGATCACGACGTATGATTCAATTAAGGAAGGGGAATGGTCCGATGTGTAGTAATTGAATACACACATGTATGATGGTATTTGAAATCCGCTGTTGTGGTTTGCAGTGTAACTTTAGCAAAGCAGACAGGGAAGACAAATAACGGCTTCATAATTCGCCTGGCATTGGACGTGTTATTTTAAAACACATTGAGCAGGGCACACAAGGTCTCTCGATTAAAAAGGGAAAGAAAACAATGGAGCTCTGAAACGAGAGATAGCTTTGCTTACTGGTTGCTATAGAAGCAGAGGAAGCAGCCCCCCGTAAACAGGAGGCCACGGTGGCACCAACTCCCATTCAGCAGTCTCGTGCTGTTTGTGTTGATAATTGACTAGCTAATCAGAAGCCATTAATCTGGCTTTACAATATGTATTTCCTTTTCCACTATGTATTTTGTCAACGGTTGCTGGGGATATCTGCAGCCCCCTCGTGTAACCCTGCGTTTGAATGACTTTTGCAGAAGCTGAAATGTCTTGACAACAACCTGGTTCCTTTCCTTTGAAACAAAATTAACAAGTCTCCGAAGAGTCACAGAGCAATTGGTCTGACTTTTCTCTGGCAGATGAACGTATCGGAATGAGGAGTGGAACATTGGTTGATTAAAGCCTCATCCAGGCTGGTTGTAGTGATGAAACGAGCAGCTGGGTGACTTCACGCTAGATATCAAAAGTATTCCCTTAAAAGTGCATTGGTTGAGAATTTCAGTGACGCTAGACTTGTGTGTAAGGATATCATTTAAAAGTCTCCAGAGAACTGTAGAGTAAAGCACTGACATGATAGACATGTTGCACTTTATAGACTTTTTGCACTTTACTGAAACTGTACTTTGACTCGTGCACTGTAAAGTTACATTATGTCTTCCAGAAATGCAAGGAGTACGAGGATAAAGAATGAATACTGTAGCTGTGTAGCATCTACTGAAAGTTTGACTTTTTTATATCACAAAGACAGTATTATCTTAGCAGGATATAAGCTCAGTTTATGAAATACATTTTCCTAAACATTGTCATTCCCATATTGTACTTAAAAGGCTCATAATATGCTAATTTTGAGGTTCATAATTGTATTTTCTGACAGTAGCTAGTTAAGGACTACTAGCCAGGCAGAAGCAGAGTATGAGGGCCCTGACAGTACCTAGGTAAGGACTACTAGCCAGTCAGAAG
>NC_048417.1:2680253-2685734 GCF_013103735.1 Etheostoma cragini
GGACTACTAGCCAGTCAGAAGCAGAGTATGAGGGCCTGACAGTACCTAGGTAAGGACTACTAGCCAGTCAGAAGCAGATTATGAGGGCCTGACAGTAACTAGGTAAGGACTCCCGACATAGCACATTTAACTATGACGCCAAAGGACTGCGTCTGGCCGAAAGGAGACTTTTTGCATCAGTAACAAAGACACCTGACCAAGCGTCTCTCTATGGCGTACTGGGAGTGAGACTCTCTAGTACAGCACTACTAAGCTTTGTAGTTATAATTCTGTCTGTTACGGTCTCATCTTCTGCATTGGTGTAAACTTTTCAGAAAGACCAGCACATTGCAAGTAGTTTCAAGTTTCACTTTGTGTCGTCGCTAATCTTTGGTCTGAACTGGGACAACAAATTTCGGCACTACTAAGGTGACTAAAAATACTGTTTAGTACAATAATAATAATACTAATAATAATAAATTGAATTTGTATAGCGCTTTTCCCAAACTCAAAGTCGCTTTACAGAGTAGAAACAGTGTGTAAAAAAAATAAGTAAATAAATAAAATAAATAAATAAAACTCAGGATAGGCAGAACAGAAAAGATGGGTCTTCAGACGGGGCTGAAAAATGTTGAGGGACTCAGAGATGCGGATCTCATGGGGGAGGGAGTTCCAGAGCCTGGGAGCTGCCCTGGGAAAGGCTCTGTCCCCAAAACTGTGGAGCTTTGACTTGGGGACATAGAGGAGACCGGCTGAGGAGGATCTTGGGGACCGTGAAGGTTGGTAGGGGGAGAGGAGGACAGTGAGGTTTGACGGGTATAGTAATGTATAGTATGTTGTTTTAAGATTCATTCACCTTTCTCATGACCTTTCTCATGACCTTTCTCATGACCAGTGTCGATATGCTTGTAAAAAGAACCTGAATGTTCCTAACTTCCTTCCTTCCTTCTGTGCAAAAATGCATTCAACAGGTCAGCTATAGCTGGTGTAAGGCTTTATTGCCGGTCTCATGTCGAAGCCAGTTCCCCCTTTGAATAGTGTTTCCCCATATGTTTCCTATAGCTCTGGGGTTAGGTCTTAGGTTCTGGCAAGGTTAGGCAAAGTTCATTCATTTGTAGGGGTTTGGAGGTTTTGTCAAGGTAAATCACAATCAATGGGGAAACCGATTTGGACACAACACGGCTGTTCTTTTGTTTCTGGCAACAAACCTGCATGTGACTACCAGGAAGTATCACTCAGCCGTGGCTCTGCAAGGCCGTCCAGGGAGGGATTGGATTCTCCTGTGGAAGCCCAATATTAGCTTCACTGAAACTGTGGAATTCATTTTTAGTTAGAAGGAAGATTGTAAATTGTGTTCCCTTCTTCTTGAAGGTCCCATACCATGCTCATATTCAGGTTCCCATTTTGATTATGGGTTAATACTTTAACATGTGCATGCTTTTAAAGTGGGCTGTAGTTGAAATACTGAAAAAAGTGGGCTGAGATTGCCTCTTCAAGGCTCTCACAGAGCGTTCTTCAACTCGTATAATACCAGCACTTTTTCCCCGATTCTTGGCTTCTGGCATCAACACACAAAGGCACTCACATGCATGTGTGGCCTGACCTGCTACCAAAACCAGCTTGGATTGCAACACACACAGATGGAGTGTGACTTCACTCTCTGCTCAGGATGCCAATACTCCACTCCATCTTAATTTTTTATTATATATATCTATTACTGCTTTAATAATGTTCTTAACGTTGAGTATTGTCTGTATTAACCATGGGCCTGAAACGCTACGTTATAGTGTTTAGCGTCTGTCTCTTTAAACCCCCCCTCCTGCTCTGATTGGTCAGTGTTTAGGTGTCTCCCGCATCTGCGCTATCTGAGTCTCTGCACCCTCATTGCAGCCGGGGAATGACCATACCAGCACTTTAGCTGCACTTTCTACCTATACATAATAGAGTTGTAACACACTTTCTGAATACAGTTTTGTGTATTTTTCTGTGAATTGGGTGTTTTTTTTAATAGCACCTTAACCTGATTTATAAAAATGATAACTTTTTTTTTTTACAAATGGGACCTTTAATGGACAGAAATAATCCAAAAACGGATGCGGATGCACTTCTCTTTATGCATTGAGTGTCTACATACATATTCATGTGTACATAGATGTCAGCGCATACAGTCCACAAGTGCTGTCATTAAAATATGGTAATTATCCTGATTTTAATTTAGTTTCCTGTTTTATTTCATGGGTTATTCTCATGTCTCATATTTGGTTTTACATCCTGCCTTGTGTGTTTGCCCGTCTTTGTGATTGTATGCCACACCCTGATGTGTTTCACCTGTTCCTCGTCATCCCCCTTGTCACCTGTCATACCGTTGCCTATTTCTGTCTGTCTCCATTTTTCACTGATACTCACCCGAGCTAATCATTCTAGCATATGTTTGGCCCCTCCTCACATGAGGGCCCTGGGTACCCTGCCCCCCCCCCAGGGACTGATGCTGCGTTCCAGACACAGTTTTAAGCCCGTAACTTACGACTTCAAGTCACGACTTGATAGCATTCCAGACAAAGTCACAACAAACCCTTCTAGCTAGCATTAGCTGGCGGCTACCTACCATTGACGTTAGCTAGCATTAGCTGAAACTAGCTATTTCTAGTTGCCAATATATTTCGGGCTTCATTTAATAAACATAACCTGTAGTCATACACATCGTATGTGTATTGTTTTAAATGTGTGGAATTACATTACATTGCCTATTTATGTCTGTTTATTTCCATTTCTTTCTGTTAATCCCCGCCGTCTGTACAGCATCAACAGGGGTGGCAATTGTTGTAATGTGTGTGTGTGTGTGTGTGTGTGTGTGTGTGTGTTTGTGTGTGTAACTGGGAGTACAACGATCTGTTTACGAGTTAACAAGTAGTAAGTTACGAGTTGGACTGCCGTTCCAGGGCACTTTCACAAGTAGAAGGTTGTGAAAACACGAGTTACATGTTGACTGGAACGCAGCATAAGACACGAGAAAGAGCAGCAAGTGAAGAAAATGTAAATTAAGTTTGATGACCTGGGACATAGCCCTTGTGTCCTCTTGTGTCTTCCTTTTGGCTCTTCCTTTTGGTATTGCACATAAACCCCATCTAATGTGCAGATAACAAAGTTATCATTTTTAACAATGACCATTGCAGCCACTTGGACACGGAACTTAAAAATCAGCTTTTCCAGTGCAGTCACATTAAAGGGATTGTTTTACCAATGGACAGGAGGAACAATCCCTTTAACTCTTTCAATCTGCACTGAAAGAGTTATTCAAGTATTTTAATAAGACATTTTACAAATTAGAACCAGTCTTTTAAAAACACAGGCAATTGACAGTTAAATTGAAATAATAAGTCATTAGTTTGTTTGACATTTGTATTCAAAAAAAACAGATGTCCCTGTTTGGCCTTGTGAGTGAGACAAGCCAACATTGGGACTAAGGTGCGCTTCAATTTGAGTAAGTCTCAAAGTTTCACAAATAGACCTAATTAGGAGCTTCTCTTACTAAAACGATAAGATCTCTTGTAATACTTCCAAGCTACAGTGATGAACTATTAGGATCACAGCACTGCGACTGGCAGTGTTTCACGGCAGTTTAGTTACACAAACCTCTGTTCCTGCTCCAACTTAATTAGACCGAGTCCGAATCTTCTGATTAAAATAAAGCCTTTGCCAGGATTGCCGGTCTTACATCATGAAAGTATTATGTAGCAGAGTCTTTGGAGGGATTTGGGCGGATTTAAAAGAATTAAATCTAAACTCAGCTTCACATCGTTGGCAAGACATGGATAATTAGTTTGTATTTCTTTATCTTACGTTACCGACTACAGTGAATGCCGTGATCTGTTCTCTTTCCAATCAACAACGTCAACAACCACATGCCAAATGATAAAATGCAGCTTCAACATAGCCGCTAATGTGCCACATCATGTTTGATTAGCAGTATGAAATATGCTAAGTAGCTTACATTGTATTGACCTAAATGATGAGCTCCTTCCTTAATAACCTTCTTCTATGTTGTTTTAATCAGTTCAAAAACATATCTGCTATTGGTCAAAGACAAAAATATGACTTTGAAATGATAAATTACACAGATGTAGGTTTTTAGGGGGTCTTGAGTTCTCTTTTATCTCTCTCTTGTCTCTTAATGACACACACACACACACACACACACACACACACACACACACACACACACACACACACACACACACATGCAAATACATTTCATTTGCATATTATATTTGCATACTACAGTTGCATTGCATTAGTTAGTTTCGTACACAGCTAGGACCCACATTAGCATTTCCCATAATGCCACACGCAAGCATCCTTTCAGCGACAATGGCAACAAGCAATACCTCAATCTGCATGCAGCCAAGTGAGACTAATACAGGAACACAATAGCACATCATCAACAGTAACAACTCTATAAAAGGAAGCGCTGTGATTGGCCACGCTGAATAGTAAACCAAGTCTCCTGCTTTATCATCGGAAATCCCCCTGCTGAGCATGACAACGTGTTCCACCAAGAGACACAAAACACAACAAAATAAAAGAAGACAAAAAAACAAACTGTCACAATAACAGTTTTTGGGAACACATCCAAGAAATGACTGTTATCAGGCTCCCAGTTTTCACACACTTAGGCCCCGGCCAACCAGACCCCGTCACTCGCCATCTTGTCCTGAGTGCTGAGAGGCCCGTGCTTCTGGTTTCCAAAATAAGTCATCAACAGGAGCCTCTGTGTGTGACGGGACAAAGGGAGGCTGATAGGAGCCCAGAGCTCTCGCATTATGGCCCCCAAACAGCTGAAGACAACCGCAACAGGCTGAAGCTCGGCTGGACTATTGCACCTGAATAGGGTTATTGGACTCTTAAAGCGCTTCTAACCATGAAAAAGCCTTTGAATGTTCAGCATCAGGCCAAAACAAGTACAGTACATTTTGTTCCCAAAGAAATTCATCCAATTTGGTCCGGCTTCTTTTTTTTTTGTCCTTTACCAGTCACATGCCTGAACTTGTTTATGCTGTTGATAGTTTAAAGAAAGTGATGCTTCAGGCCGTTCATCTTACAGAAAATATGAGTAGGCCGGGGTTTAAGAATACATTTAATCTGAAATTGTTCTTATCATGTTATCATAGTATGGTATCAATATACAGGGAATGAATGAACACTGAAATCTAATGCTACCTACTTTATATCAAAGCCCCAGAGATGACTGTAATTCAAGCCACATAGTTACATAATAAAACAATCAGATTTCACACCCTAAGATATCAGATACCACAGCTCACATTAAACACAGCTATAACACATCCACTATCTGGATGAATTGAGTTCCACACATTTTCATCACTTGTCATGAGAAGACGGCGTTTTAGAGCTCCAGCCCCTCACTGTGTCATTAAGTGTTCACAGAAGCATACCCGCCATAGGAAAGCTGATGGTGGCTTTGGGGTGGGGGAGGCGGGGGAG
>NC_048417.1:2685744-2703958 GCF_013103735.1 Etheostoma cragini
GGGGGGGGGGGGGGGGGGGGGGGGTTCAACCGCCTATCATTTGCCAAATCAAAGTAACATCCTTACATTCTTTTGTTTTGTAAAAAAACAGTAATACCATTTCATCAGACAGTATAAAAAAGGGGCTCATTGTTGCCCCGTTTTTATGGTTAACATTTTATTTTTAATACAAAACATACAACATACAACTCACAACATGTACACATCACCTCCCCATCTGAACCCCCACTCCCCTCCCCTCGTCATCACCACCGCCCTATGCAAAATTTAACAAAGATCAAATAAAAGCCATAAAACTCAATACAACAAAATAACAACAAACTGTAAATCACTTAAAAATATAATATTAGAAAAGCACATTGCATATGACTATCCCCAATAAATGGCGTCCTACGAGCCTTCCAAAGTGCTTTCCCCAGTTTTTTGTGTAAACACGTAATCTTGTAAACCGTTTATAGCAAACCATTGAAGCCCATTTTTGGATTAAAGGTACCCTTCGTTTCTTTATACTCTAAGGAGACTCTGGTAGGCTAGGAGGCAGTTACATGAGTCCCTTACCGCTAGGTGGACCACGATGTGGTGGGGAAAACACCACATGAGAACACTTACTTGGACAAGGGTCACAAAGGTAAGATGAATGCTTTATCCAACGTGTTTAAAAGTAATATTAATTTATTTCACAAGAGAAAATCCTTCAGGAGGAAGCCAGATGCAGCCGGATAGAAAGAAAAAAAAACGGGATGGATGGTGCAGAGGGACAAACGAGATGAGGAGGTCTCAGGACGCCTGCTCGGAGAGAAAGAGCAGCTCCTCTCACCAAGCGCCTATTTGCTCTGGTACAAATCACCGCTAGACTCGGCAGGCCCAGAGGGGAAAGCACTTTTCTTCACCTCATCGTCAGGCTTTGGAATCCCGTTCCACTTTTCCAGATGGCTTGAGCAGCAACAGACTGAGCTGGTCCTGCTTCAGCTGACCCGCCCCGTTATCCCATCTGTCCAACCCAAGCAAGCCCGTCACTACTGGCTGCAACTGTTTGGGACAGGGAACTTAATCCCAGTCACTCGCTGGAGACCAATTTGTGAGGTGGTTTGATGGAAATCCCTACCCCCCTCCCTGGCCCTGGTTCTCCTCTACCCAGCAAATAGCATAATTGATTGATGGTTAACCACGGAGGAGGGCTACAGTGGGAAGGACTGAAATGTCATTTTCTCACTCCTTTGTTGGCCTCTATGCAAATTTAAAGTACATACAGTACAACGTAACATAGCCTCTCTCCTGGAGTAGAAGTAATTTATTGTATACTCGACAGGATGATGTTTATGTTAAGTGTACCTCTTGCGCATATGTTCCTGGCTGACAGACAAAGTGCTCAATTCTGAACACGAAGCAAATTCTCGAGGCGGAACCAGTGCATACAAAGTCAACTGAAAGACAAAGTGGACTCTAACAGACGCAAAGTAACTCCAGGGAGCAAACATTGAGGCAAAGACACATCCACTCTACTGACAGATGTGTGCTTTCTGCCTAGAATGAAAGCTTAACATTTCCACAGACTGTGCTCCACCGCTCTGCTGTTCTACACGTCGTACACTGAGTCTGCTAGACGGGCGATGGCAGAGTCTGGTCCAGTCTGGGCAAACACTGGATGTAAATGTTGGTTTTGCCCACTTTTTATCTTTCCCGACAGACAGGCGACAACTGTAAATGCAACCTGTTGCTAGATAACAAGTAAAAAAATAATAGACTGACGTGGGGAACACTATGTGACCAAATCATTCCATTGGTCTATGTCAACCGTTTCTTTAAAGGAAAAGAAAAAAGTTTAATTTGACAACATTATATTATTTATAGCTATTTACCTTCGGCCTCGGCACCGTTCAACCCTTGTGTTGTCTTCCCGTCAAAATTGAAAATCAACTCTTCTGTTGACACATTTATTTACTTTATTTGATGTTTTTAACACTACGTAACACTAAATTATTAACTTTTGTTTTACAGTTATTTTTGGAATTTAAGGTCAATAAACCTCATTTATAGGAAATTATACCTCATGTTTGAGTTAGAAAAGCAGAAATTAGGAATTATTGAGACTAAAATTAAAAAGCGAAGTATGTTGATGGATAATCACAGACTGGAATATGTCAACTTTTACTCAATACTATTTCAAAAACACTTAAATTTTTCCAATAAATATAAAATTGAGTGAGATACCCCAAAATTAATGAAAGTAGAGATGTGTACTTGTCAAAGAGCGTTGTGTGGAATCAATCATGTTATTTTGGGGAATTAAAAAGAGCATTGTCATGGGAAAACGGGTCAATTTGACCCGAGGAAAACCTGAGGGTTGAATATTTTTAAAGCCTATAGACAGATGTAAAGGGTGACAAAAAACATGGAAATGCAAGTTTTCTGCCAAATAGCATTAATACACCAAATAGAAACTGAACATCAAATCTACACTAACCGTTTTGAATTAAGGGCTTGTATTCCAATTACTTTTTAAGACCTTGTCTTTTGTTTGTGGTACTAGGTCCTGACCAAAGTAATAGTGGAACTGTCTCACACACTTCATGAGGCATCTAGTGTGCCACAAGTGTGTAATTGAGACATCCCCCACTCTGCGTGCGAGGACATTTGAGAGCATTTATTGAGGCTCGTGTGGCTGTAGGACCTCTCTCATTTTCCACCAGCTGAGAAGGACTTTCCAGCAAGATAGCAAAGCCAAGTAAGAGCCAGGTTTTGGACTCCAGGCCAACATTTTCCCCAGCTGCTTCCAGACCCAGGTGTTCAGGCGAGATTTGAAACCAAAGCCAAGCAGTTTAACTGTTCCACAACCTCTAATCCCATATCTTCCCTCTTTGTACCCCTCCAAAAGGCTCCTTACCTCATATCTTTCTTTCTGGCTGACACACACAAAGTGGTCGTTCAATTGCATATATTTCTTCCATATGTCAACAAAGTGTACAATCTCCTCATTTCTTTCTTTCTTATAGTTGTGTCAGTAATGCATTTACTCATGGGTACTCCTATGATATCAATCAAGGGCTGGAACGATACACCAAACCCAAGATTCGGTTCTTATCCAGATCTTTGACCCACAATTCATGGAGGAGAGTTATACTCAGTAAACGTAATACAGCTTTTTTTCTGCCAAATTGTATTGTTTTGCCATTGATTACATGCCACTTTGCAACACAGTAATACAACTGAGACCTTATTTGTTTATAGTGATCAATTTCAATATCGATTGATCCAACACCGAAGTTTCTTTTTTACCTTAAAATAATGTTTCCAAAGTTGTTTCCTAATTTACTAGTTTACTAATGATTTTTAGTAATGACTACTAACTTGATTTGGCTACTGCATCAACTTACTACTCTACGTTAATACAACTTAACTGGTTCAGTTTCACCGTGTGTAAAAACTTAAATGGTTTAAGGCAACACATTTTCACGCAAATTTCTAGCATTATTCTAGCATTATTTATAACATGTGCATGTGTATTAAAGTGATGGTTTTTGAGTAATTTTACCCTAGGGTCCTTTGCACCATGACCCCGAGCCAAACACCCCCCAGCCCTGTTGTGTGTGTTGGACATCAAGATCCATTATGTTGGCATAGCACAATAACTGTGTTCTGTCACACCACATCAACAGACATGATCCGACTCTCTCAGTCTACCTCCACAAAGAGCTGGTACACCAGTGTGATACAGTCCTTGCTACGAGCCTGTCCTCGAGCCTAACGGTATCCCTGATGAGTCCAGAATGTGGTTAGACCATGTACCTAGTGTTCTCTATCTGGCACGACCCATCCTCCAACATGGAATCTTTCTAAGCTAATACAAGCAACACCTTACATGCTTACATGCTGCTCCTGTAATCATTTCCCAAGTTGAACCTTACTTTTTTGTCATGACTCAAAACTTTATCCCTGTCGTTCCATAGGAAGAAGAAGATTCTCTTCATGAAATGAGTACAAGGTTTGGAGAATGGCGATTAGATGACTAGAAAGATGACAGCTACAAGCCACCACGTAACACCCCCCCCCCCAGCCCATCAGGCTAAAGCTCAGCCTCCACATCAAGCCATGGCTCAAAGAATGCATGGTCAGAGAGAAAGGGGGTGAATCGAGCATAATGGAAATGTTTTCAACTTGCTGCCATTGTGGAATGCCCATGGAAGAGAAGAAGAAAAATGGTGGCCAATTAAAAATTTCAATTTTATTTTATACTATCAAATCATAACAAGAGTTATCTCGAGACACTTTACAGAGAGAGTAGGTCTAGACCACACTCTATAATTTATAAAGTATAAAGTCTTAACAATTCTAGTAATTGCCCCCAAGAGCAAGCATAGTGTGCCAGCGCTGCAGGGTGTTGCAGTATGTTGCGTGGCACAGCAGGGCATACCTGGACGTAGCACATGCTGTCCTCACTCCGAAGGCGTAAAATATGAACGTTTGGCCATTGTTCCTTTGTCGTTGTTAAATGACGGTAAAGGAGACCTTAACCGTCATATAACACGCGCTTGGTCGGGTGTTGTAAGGAGGAAGTTCCGCATAGGGAGGTTGGGCTGGGTGGGGTGGTGGATGGGTCAAACACAGGACTTTCACCCAGGGGAGCGAGATTCGTGTCCTGTGTGTGTCCTTAACCGTCCCGTTGTTATTGCCACGTGTCACGGAAGCGTAAGCCCACCCACATCCTTTTCCTAAACCCAACCGTCTCGTTCCTGTGTGTCACAGAACCGTAAGCCCACGACCAAGTGCGTGTTATAACAACGACAAAGGCACCTGACCAAATGTCCGTATTTTACTAGATGGGAGTGAGAATGTGTTGCTTAGCACACACAGCAGGGTTCAGCAGAACGTAGCAGGGACCCGCGCGCAAGGACACACGGTGTTTAAAGGTGCAATGCTGCCCTGCCTAGATGAAGATGGTCCAAAACAATATACCCACATCAACCATGTGTGCTAAAATCAGCAGGGCTGCGTTGTTGAATGCCTGAAACAACTCACTGACACAGAAGAAAAAGCTGCCTTAACTAGAGATGCTTGTTGCAACAGCCCTGGTAAGCATAGGGAAAGAAGTGTGCTTGAAAAGCATGAGCAAATGGATATTAATTCACGTTCATCTGTATTCATGTCAATACTTTTACTTTATAGGTTTCCGTGCAAAGTACTCCTTCATGAATGATGCCACAAAGGAGATCGTCCACTTCGAATTAGTTCAGTAAACCAGCTTGCATAAATCATTTACTAAATTAAACTATCAACAAATAGTGGGAAGTTAGTTGCTTCACAGCATTTATGGTCAGTCAACTCTGAATATGTTATTCCTTGGGTTACGAGGCTTCCTGCTCAGTAGCGATGGAGGCGATGGGATTCCAAAGAGGCTTCGACCGTCTCCTGACCACGGGTGTGGATGTCGGTGTGGTCACTACTGATATAGCTCCATCTATCCGTAAATTATGAGGGAGAACTACAACAACATTCGGCATGAGTTTGATGCATGGCATGTCAGCAAGAGTAAGTGTTATGCCTGCCAGAAGAACAAAGAATTTGACCCTGTGTCTTCTCCCTTGTGTGCAGTTGGTAAAATGCGGATCGTAATACGTTCCTCTTTGTTGTTTCATTTAGGTGTAAGGAAGAAGCTACTCACAGCAGCAAATAAGAGGGAAAACAAAGAGTTACTGACCTGGCTGAAGTCTATAGGTAAATAATAGATATAAAATAGATTTTATTGTCCCTAAGGGGAAATCTGTCTGGGACCTATTGCTACAATCTGTTGTTTAACAACATAAACAACCTATAATACAATACGAAATGAGATCAGCAAAGCCTCCTAAGACACAAAAGAAGGACACACAACATCCTAAACATGAACTGTAATAATTAAAGTGCAAAATGCAAAAGTACTGGTGTATTTATTTACTGCAGCCCTGCTCTCCTAGGCTAAGATTTAGTATTGGACTTCAGCAGCTTTACAGAAGTTGGAATGAACGATAACTTTAGTGTGTTTGTTTTACATCTCGGCACAAGGAATCTTCTCCCTGATGGCAGAAGTTCACATTCAGGAAAAAGACGGTGTAGGGAGTCTGCAGTAACTCTTTCGGCTTGTTTTCTGACAGCTTTCTCGTACAGGCTCTGCATGGGCTTGTACTCTTTCCTCCCTGTTATCCTCATAGCCGTCTTGTGTGTGCCGACCAGCATGCTTTCTCGGCATGCACTGTGAAGTTGCCAAACCATGCTGTGATTCCATATCCGATGATGCTCTCCAGAATCGCCCGGTAGAAGATGAGCATGATCTGGTTGCTTACTCCATACAATCTCAGTCGCCTTAGAAAGTATAGTCTCTGCTGCAGCAGTCTATTGCACAGGTTGGCAATGTGTGTTTTGCTGATTTTCGGATTTTTGACGACTGGCTCATGGTCAATCACTTGCCTTGCGTCAAGGACCATCTCCTGTGTTTTTGTGACATTTAAGATTAAAAATGGTTGGTGTCACAATGCTTGATAAAGGTGGCTATCTCATTGTGGCACACACAGGGGTTTATGTCCTTCTGGAGAAGGCTCAAAATTGCTATATTGTCTGTAAATTTTATCACATTGTTATTTATGGGTACTTTCATGGAGTCATTGGTATACAATGACTCCTTTTCTTTTATGAGAAAAGTATGAGTGATACAACAGACCTGAAACCATTTGATCAACGCGGGGTTAACATGCATTTTTAAAGCAGATAGGGTTATACAGTATTAAACGCTGAACTAAATGGGCTTAAGTATCCTCAAGGTGTTTAGAAATAAGATGTGAAATGCAGAGGATGGCATTAAGCTGGGACACTACACACTTCCCAAGGCATTTAATTACAACAGAAGTTAAAGCTGTGGGCCAAAAGTCATCATTCACTGAGGCAACGGGCCTTTTTAGAACTGGTGTTATGATGTTTTTTTTTCTATAAAGCTGGGACGGCGTGCGTGTCCAGAGACCGTTGGAATATGGGACACCATGCTGGTGTTAGCTCCTCTGCACAGGTTTTGAACAGAAAAGCTGGTAGTCCATCTGGGCCCGTTGACTCGTTGGGGCACACCTTTTTAAAGAGGTGCTGAACGCTGGGTGGATCCACTTCCAACCAGCTGGTGTAATCATTCTCCGGTAAAGATTACCACACACTGTCCAGCTCCTGGGAGGGATTTTTGGCTCAAACCTTAGGAAAAAGTCATTTAGCTCATTTGCCCTTTGTAGTTCATCCACCGCGATAATAGTTTATTTTGGATGTTAGTGACAGATTTCATGGTAGCTCCCAGTTTTTTAGTATTTGATGTTTGTACACCGTTTTTTTCCGTGGTTTGCCTGTTTTTCAACTGACAGTGCTGCCTTGTCTTTGTTTCTGAAGGCTTGATTTTTCCAATTTATGCGGCTTTTAATCTCTTTTGTAAGGTTTTATTGTTAGGGTTAACGATTACATTTGTCTTTTCAACCACATTGTCGAAGCAGAATTCTATATAATCAGTTGTTGTTATCAGTAGCATCGTCAAGCTCTAGTGCATGAAATATAGACCAGTCTGTACACATAAAACACCCCTTCAGCGTCTCAATGGAATCATCTGTCCACACATTAACAGTCTTTTCACCAGCATGGACCACGCCACAACCATGTGTTAGTTAAAGATGTAATAAACATTATAAATGTGCAAAATGGATGTGGATGTCGTCTGATGGCTGGTTTGGAAGGATGTGAGATGACCGGGTGGAGGAGACTCAGGGTGGGGGTTCTGTCTCAGAAGCAGTTTTCGCCCAAATAGTTTACAGACCCCCAGACGGTACCTAGAAGAGACATGAGAGAGAAGTGCAACAGGAAGGGAAGAGGGGGAAGATGAATGAAGGAGAGGGAAAGGGAGGGTGGGTCAAGCAATCAGAGACACGAGTCTGGTGATTAGAGGTGTGGTTTAGGCGTGGCCCTGCTCCCAAACCTTAGTTAACAAATTAACTCCAGATGTTCTTTATGTTTATTGAACTTAAAAACAAATTTAAAAGAAGGGATTAGGTGTATTGTATTGGGGTTTTGGCTTTGCAGGCTATGCATTCTTAATATTTCTGTGGCATTTATCTAGGATCTTGTTATTTTGGGTGTGGCCTCTTCTGTATTGTTCAAAGCCTGGTAAAACAGCCTGACTTTCAGTGGTTAAAATCCCCTAAAAAGAAGGTTGGTGCTCCGGATAATCACCTATACTGGTCCTGTTGAGATGGTGAGGTAAGAACAAATGTCTGTCATCGTTGAGTAGTGGTGCCGAAGGACCAAAACACTGCACAAAAACCATCAGGCAAATATTCAATTATCTCCTCCAGGAACGTGTACGCCGGTGGAAATCATTGCTCCAACACATTGTTGGCGTACACAGACGGGAGGAAGATGGTGTATGTCATCACCCCCCTCTGACAGACAATGAACAACAATGAACAATGGTGGATGGGAGTAGGATTCCCCAGCATCAAATTAGAAAGTATGGACCTGTTAAAAAAACCTACTGCGTGACTTGTGGCACTGTTCTGCTTTCACTTCACTCAACATTTTTTATAATATATGCATGACAAAAGATATTTTGAAACATGCTAGCTCAACAGAAGTGTCCCACTAAAAGCTTGCTCTTGGGGGAATTGCTAGAGTTGTTGTGTCTTTGTAAATCAGAATCTGGTCTAGACCAACTCTATTTGTAAAGTGTCTCAAAATAACTCTATTGATTTGAAATGGAATCTAATTAAAAGATGTCTGGACAGCAGCAGGGTTTATTAGTGCCGTTAAGTCATCCTTTGCTGTAAGACAGCATGTCTCGGAGTTCTCCTTGGCAGAACACGTCCGACCCCCGACAACCCAACCACTCCTCCTCTGTGGCAGCCCCTGGTCCACATTGTCCACGGCTACACCTCCAGTCCCCTGCACATCTGTTCGGTGTGTCTGGGACCTCTGCGATCTCCGCGGCCTCTTCTGCAGCTCTCTGTTTCTCCTCCATTAGTTGTAGTTCCTGGTCCGTGTTTTCAGGCTTGAATAGGTACGGGCGACCTTTGAAGTTGAGCCACTCCTCGTCACGTTCAATGCTGACCTTAGACTCTGCCATTTCGTTGATCTCATCTGATCTCTTGGTTCTTGTTCCTTCTTCACTACATTGCTGGTAGTCTCTTCCAACAACAGATGTTCTTTGCGGGATCTTGATTGATCACCTGGTGTTGCTGAATTCTTTTGGTATATCCAAAGTTTTTAACAATTCTTTCCGGAGTGTTTACAACTTAGTGTTAGCTAATAATTGTTGCAAACTGGTTCTACCAGTTATACCAAATAATAACAAAAATATTAGTGCATTCCTGGAACTGGTCATTGTTGAGCGACATCCTTAAGCATTGCTTTTTGCCAGGACTTTTACAGGCTTTCCCCAAATCATGGAAGTGACCTCGACAAATGTTATTTAAATAAACATCTGGTGTATTTCCAAACTTTTTAATGCCTCATTTTATGAGTACTGTGTGTACTACTGTAGAAGTTTGGTACCATTTTGGGTATTGTTAGTGGGGTAGTTTACGAGATACACACTTGGTTCCATTAGCGCCTGCACTTAGCCATTTAGCTGATAGCGCTAACTCAGTCGTGGAGCTGTGGATCAGAAATTCAAAGTTACGTGTGTTGGTGTGCAAAGCGCTGAAACAATCACAACTATCAGGAGTTGATGTTGTTGCCAACAACTGGAAACTTTATACATTGGTCGTCTGCTATTTCATCACCAAATTCACTTCTGAGACTCTTTTATGCAAGAAATCAACTATGTAGAGCTCAAATGTGGGCAGTTTTACAAAAATTGGCAACAAGAGGCGTTTATTTCCCCATTTGTTTTTTTAAAAAACACACACATCCATTATGTGATAAACTGGAACCTGTGGTTTATCAATGTTATAATGCTCTATAAGAGAGTGCAGGCTTAACGTAACAAGCTCGCTGACCAGGCAGGAAGATATCCATCTCCCTTTGACAGTCTTGTAAATTAATTATAATGTATATTGTCAGTCGTCAACAAAATTTAGATTTCAAAAATGGCAAAAGTGTTAGGAGCTTGTGTTTTACTGTCCCAGCCCGTGGTGTAGTCTACATGATACGGTGCTATATTCTGTATACCCACTTAGAAAGCTCCAGGATTTCCATATACCCCCTCAAAATGTGCAATGACGTTAATAAATGTAACAACGTACTTTACATGCATTATTATTTTGATACAGTTTAAATAATCTGTTTGTTTTTTCTTCGCATAGGGTCATTAAAAGTATTTTCCTCATCAAGTTGCAGTTGCATGAAGTTGCAGAAGTCGAAGTGCATATATGTGGGTCAGAATATAGGAAATGAAGTCTTTGATGCTCAAAATGTTCCTGGGGGAGGACACCCAGGCCCCCCTCTGTGATGTGGTAGCCCATCCTGGTCCGTACATGTACAGTAGTATACCCACTACAATACATTAGACTGCACCACTGGTCCCAGCACATTGGGGTCTGGCAGATTTTTTTAAAGAAAGACTCATCTTTCCTGGATTTGGGACGACTGCTTTGATTTTGGGACACCCTATATTCAGGCCCACCTCGGCTTAATCCAGGCCCACCCATCTGTCACGTTTTGCATCCGCCACTGCCCTAATTCGACCAATGGAAAGGAAAAAAGCTCATGGGGGGGTGGGTGTTTGGCTCGAGGTCATGGTGCAAAGGACCCTAGTGTGAAATTACTCCGAGCCATCACTTTAAGGGGAGAATTAGGCTAATGAGAAAAGTTCACACAAAGTCCAACCTCCCTGATTCCATCATCAGCGTGTAACACAAAGGCAGGCAGAGTCCACATGCAGTTGCAGTGAAAGGCGAGGTGACAGGTTCAAAAGTTCAGGCACCGCTTTAGACTCACTTTGCATGCCACTACCATTCGGCACACCCTGTTCCTTTGGAAATGTCAGGGGGAACCTCATTTACTGTTCTGTATCAAGCTCTGGGTGGCAAGAATCTCCAAACGGGAATACAGAAATGGGAATAAGAGGAGATGAGGTTTATGTTGTGAAAATAAGAGAGCCCCTGTACCTTCCACGTCCTCCTTGATGAATTTGTAAATCACATCCACAATGTTTTGCAGAAAATAAGTTGTGGCACGGCCCCATTTTCAGATCCCTAATCTCTAAATGCTTTGGTGTAAGTAAGTGTCACAATAGGAAAATTAAATGTAATATTATCAGAACAGAGCTCATTCCCTATACTAAAGCTATGCTGTGTAATAAAAAAATATTTTTCATATATATTACTTACCCATTGTTGATTCAAAATCAAAAACCTTTTTAATAAAACCAGGCATTTATCTTTCTACATGCATTTAAAAAATATATTTTATATAAAAGAATTTTTATCCAATGGTGCTTTTGCCGATGTTGGTTTTATCTAAAGAAAACTTCAGAAATGTAATATGGCACTTGTAAATTTAGGGGCTTGTAAAAATATAAGTGAAACAAGATAAAAGGTATTTATTTATATTCAAAATCAATGCAGCAGAGGCCAGGATATCCTTAATTTTAAATGTAAATATAAATGGGCTGTTCTTAAATAGCGCTATTTTAGTCTTAACGACTACTCAAATCACTTTCACATAGTACAGGAACCGTTCACCATTCATACACTGTGGCCCAGGCTGCCGTACAAGGTGCCACCTGCTCATCAGATACACACACACACACACACACACACCAATGGCGCGGCATCGGGGTCAACTGAAGGTTCAGTGTCTTGCCCCAGGACACTTTGACATGTGACTGCAGGGCCAGGCATTGAACCACCGACCTTCCTATTGGCAGGCAACCCTAGCAGCCTAGTATTTTAACACACATGATCCTACATAATGCAACTTAAATTGCATCTTTTGTCTCCCTGACTGAACATTTGTAGGCCCAAAGCCCAAACTGAGATTACTTGTCTTGTTCTAAAATGTTCTAAGAAAGAGAAATGTAAGCTCGCGACAGAGCCACAGAAGACTTCATGCAAAATAACTATTTTCACTGGCTTAGTAGCACTATCTGTGGCAAGTAAATTGACTTCAACTTGTATGTATAAAGCAGGAAAACATATGTCAAAAGACCCCATTAATACTGTTTATTGACCCCCAGTGGGGAAATTAAATTTACACTCTGTTTTGTTTGTAATCACTACACAGAGGCCTGAAATACACACACATGCTCAGGACCTATTCATGCACAAATGGAGAGGTGGCGGGGGAGGGGGGGGCTGCAAGGTGCCTTTCTCAAAACACCAATCCACACTCCGCACAGGGACTTGACCAGCGACCCTCCGGTTCTCAACCCAACTCCTTACAGACTGAGATACTGCCACCCCACCCTTAAAAGTTTAACAAAGACCTAACTCACACTCAATAGGTTTGAGAATCAAGAACTGAATTGGAACCAGTTCCAGTTTTTGAACAATGAAGGATTTATCCAGAAACACGCTTTCTGATTCCTATGGTTTTGCATGTATCAACACACCTGTGTAGTGTTTACAACATGGTGTCCATCTCAAGTAAAGGCCAAATGAAAACACTCCACTTGTGTGCTTGATGCATGCAAGTTTAAATGTTTCTCCATTTATACCACTCCATTTTTTTATCTGCATTGATTCATTTGGCTGACAATTTTATCCAAAGAAACGCACTGAGGTACAATCAAAACCACACGTAGTTAGAGGAGCAGCTTTTGAGAAGGAAAAAACGTATTTATCAAAAAGCACAACACTATATCTTTCTTTTTTGGCTGCCTAAATCTGATAACTTTTAATTTCATTAAAATGCAAAAAAAACGCATCAGAATCTGAATCAAGGAAATGTCAAATATACTTGCACATACTGGAACAAGACAGAAAAATGGCACATACTAAGGAAAGCTCATTGTGGATCTGGCTCTAGTGGCTGTAATTCTGCACCAAGGCTGAGTTTTAGGAAAGAGACTTCAGATACAGTATTAGGGACCACTAAGGTCTATATAAAGAGACTTCAGATACAGTATTAGGGGACCACTAAGGTCTATACAAAAGAGACTTCAGATACAGTATTAGGGACCACTAAGGTCTATATAAAGAGACTTCAGATACAGTATTAGGACCACTAAGGTCTATATAAAGAGACTTCAGATACAGTATTAGGGACCACTAAGGTCTATATAAAAGAGACTTCAGATACAGTATTAGGGGACCACTAAGGTCTATATAAAAGAGACTTCAGATACAGTATTAGGGACCACTAAGGCCTATATAAAAGAGACTTCAGATACAGTATTAGGGACCACTAAGGTCTATATAAAAGTATCCAAAGAGCACCATGTCATGGGACCTTTATGGTTAGTATTCTAAAAAAAAGGAACAAAAAAATCTCAGCATCCAGATTGCGTGTCAATACAATCACACATGAGGGATGATGTGTGATTAAATCCAGGTGTGGACGTGTGTGAACATCTACATTTGTCTTCCTGTGACTTTGTGTTGAGTCTGTAAGTGGGAGAGAATTAGGTGGAAAGATAGAGCGAGAAAGGAAAAGGAAGAGACCAGCCTGAGGTTTTTCCATTACTGCGCACCTCTTAGCACGGGCTGGCCTTGCCACGTCACGGAGCTGTTGCCGTGTGGCGGGTCGGGGTCCTTGGCTGGGCTCCAGCCTCCTGACAGCCTGTCTCCATGCCTGCGCTGGCTCCCTGCCCACCAGTTCACTTTTAATTATCTCTTAAGTCAAACACACTCTGAGGAAGTCCAGACGCACAGTATCAAAACCTTCTGCAGGTTTTATCCCTTAACCCTTTTCATTGGTCACCTTGAGTGAGTCGCACGAATCTGTCTTCATGACATCCTTGTCTGCGTAAGATTCAGGGTCATGAGACAGTTTTGCATCCCATTTTATTCTCCTTTTAAAAGGCATGGCTCCAAGTTTTCCATTTTTCTGTCTCAGCTCCCTGTGCTTGGATGGACATTATGTTGCTCTTAAAGAAGAATGTTGGAGTAAACTTGTTGTATGTTGATTTATGATGTGATGTGTAACCTGACGTTTTAACCGCAGCGCTACTGTCAGGGCGCCATGGTCATTAGCCAACATATTCAGTTCAGTCAGTCAGGCTTGGGACACTCCATATCTGTCTACTATCAAACTACTTCAAACAGACATCTCCATCTGTTGTGTTTTATGCAACCCAGCGAGTTCCAACATTGTAGAATCTGAAGATGATTAATCACATCTAGTATCACTGCAAAAAAGTCTGATACAGGGCAACGTTATGCACATGCATATACGTAGGAGTACGTCTCAGTGATCTTTGTGGGTCTATGGCTTCAATCTACGTGAGAAAATAAACCCTCTGGTACAGGATTAATGCCCTAATGAGCGATGCCTCTTGTGCAGTTAAACGTAGGAGGACAGTAGAGTGTTTTGGCAAATGTGCAACAATACTGTCAGCATGAAAATAAGAATGATGAATGCTAAAGAAAGACCTTGCGTTGACTCAGGATTAGGGTTATTGCTTACTGAGTCATCGATACTTTGCCGTGCCATTTGACGATATTTCTTTCCACTCACTCCTAGACACAAACACACGCTCTTTATCCCATCTATAAAATGATAAGATTAGAAGCCAGTCTTAACATGCCACAGGGAAAAACAATTGGAAAAGACAGGGGACAAAAAAACACAAAACCAGAACATTAAAATCTCCAGAGCAGAGAGTTGTTGTGCTTTTATTGTTAGTGCATGCTATACCAATCGAGAGAAAAAAAAACATTATTAATAACTAGCCATATTGTTTTGTTGACAGCAAAGAGCCCTGAGAAACGAACACTATTTTAAGTGCTTTGGTATGCGGTCGGAAGGCCAATTGGACTGCATGTGTCACATGCTGAAATCAAGCAGCTGCAAAATTACAGTAGCGCGCCCTCGCCGCAACCGACTGGAGCTGTGCAATTAATCAGAGGTTAACCCCACAACCCCACAAAACTTGTGCATAATCTCTAATTTGCGTACCTTCTCTCTACACACACACACACACACACACACACACACACACAGATTGAGACTCTGAAGCCTCAAACGTAGACACAGACTGGAAGTACTCCCAAAGAGAATGTGGGTAAACATGTCCTATAAGTAGATGTCATATGTTCTATAAGTAGACATCAGTACACCAAGGCATCTAATAAAAATGTTTTGGAATATGTCATGCAGAAAATAATAACTCTTAGGAAGGGAGCTGTTGTTTTCATACACAAATATCTCAGATTTATTGATAATGGTCATATAAGAGCTTCCAGCCCAGCAACAGATCCACAAACACAGTTCGGACTTATTTAAAGCTCCCTGTTTTCAAACTTGTGCGTGTGGCTTTGCTCGTCAGGCTCCTCACACAATCATAACACCATTACTGTTTTTTTCCAATTGCTATGGCAATTTTTTCAATGCTGTTAACAACTTTCCTAAACGCTTAACGCACCAACACACCTACAACACGCAATTGACAAAACAGTTCATTTCATGCTCAAATTCACACATTGAAAACTAAACTCCAGCATTCACTTTCAAAATACAATAATGCACTAAGTCTACCAAAACAGTGCAAACATGTCCTAAAAATCACATATAATTACACAAATTCTTCCAAAACACTAACATCTATTACCCTCTAACAGGAACATTTAGTAAGTCATGGCAACAACACTAATATCAGGTGGAATTACAGAAACTGCTCTATTTTATGTCAGGTCTGTCCTTATGCAATATACACTATAGTGTTATGATCATAGATTATGCTTTGCACTACAGTTTCATTTGAAGCCTCTCTAAACTGTAGTTTTGGTGGGTGTGGTAAATGCATTCATTTTGTTGCCTTTGCTGCAGACATTCAACACAAAATATCAATGAGCCATCTCAGAGTCATTTTAAAGAATGTACGGTTCATAAAGAAAAAGAGAAGACAGAGAGACAGAATAGTTGCAGTAAATGCTCTATTTGCAACGGGACAAGAAATAGTATATCATGAGGCAATACAACCTATTTAAACACAGAAAAATAAATCCTCTAATCTGCCCGGTCTTCTGCATTTGGCCACATAGTCTCATCCACATCACACCTGATATCTTCTCTGTCAAGGCATCGTGGGAAGAATCTGTTTGCACGCCTTATCCAGCCCTGGCGGTGTTCAGCTGAGATGTCTTGGCATCCATTGCGTCCAGGAGAGACATTTGGTCCTGTGGACAACAGTCAAAATCCCTCCTCTCCAGGCTGAGAGCAAAGAGCCAGAGATTTGGCTGTAGTCGTCCCCCAGCCTCACTGTGTGGTAGCCCATGGTTCATGACACGGTCTAGGATAGTAGCCCTTATTTCATTAGTTACCCTGTTTCAGTTTATAATAATAATAATGTCTCCTTTATTAGTCCCACAAGGGGAAATTACAATGTACACTCTGTTGTTATTACACAGGCCCGAATTACACACACATGCTCAGAACCTAGACATGCACTAAATGGAAAGATCTTAGAGTGGGGGGGCTGCCCATGGAAAGGCACCCCGAGCCGTTGGGGGTTTGGTGCCTTGCCCAAGAGCACCTTGGCAGTGCCCAGGTGGGGAACTCTCTCCAGCTACCAGTCCACCACCATACTCCCTATGTGGACTTGAACCAGTGACCCTCCGGTTCCCAATCCAACTCCCTACAGACTGAGCTTTTACCGCCCTTTAGTTCCTCCTGTTCAGAAGAAAATCTCTTTTTCTTCAAGTTGGTTTCGGTATTGGCCCTTGTTCGTTTTATTCTGTTACACAGGAAGGAGGAGGGGAAGACCCTTCAACATCCTGGTCATGGATTAGGTTCTTAGTGGATGACATCATTTTCTGGGGCTTTGCCCAGCTATGTAGCATTGTGCAGCCGTTAATGGTGGAGATCTGGCAGGGATGCACTCAGTCCACAAACAATACGGGTCTGGAACAGAGAATGCCACCTCTCTCATTTTCATTTGGGCCTTCAACATTGACGGACTGGCCAGCCGGTTGTAACTGCATATTTATCTATTTCCCTCAGATATTTCATGTTGTAAAATCACAGAAGCTTCCTGATGTTATTCATGTCAGTGACACTTTGTGTACCAGAGGATCAGATCTGGGCTTTTGAGAAAACGTTTGGGGCTTCAGTACCCTCCCGCTCCACCCTTGTTAATCAGAGACATGTACATTATTTTCATCCATATGATTCAATATCCTCCTTTACATTCACACCTGTGAGTTGCCCTGGACAAATACATCATTTTAGTGTTGGCTACTTAAGAGCAAACAGACACAGAGATCTACTGACTTCTGGTTTCCCACTTCAGGGAGTTCACATTACCGGAGGAAGAGCAAAATCAGGCTATCTGCAATGGCAGGATTACATGTAAGCTGTTGGTATAATTTAGTTGTGCAGAGTGCTGTGTCTTTCACTCTTAGTGTAGCAAGAAGTAGCTAATGAGATAACGCTCCCCTGTGAAATGAGTTTCCAACCTGCAGGTGGTACTGAGTCAAGAGTTCAACTTAGCTTTGAGCCATGGGTGATGACATCATTTCACACCTCCATTATTACTGTGTGTTGCTACAAAGCTGTGTAGATCCTTAACTTTGCATTGTGACACGTGACACGACATGAACTACAAAAACACCCTCCTTAATTTAAACTACTGACTTTCATGCATGACCCCCCAACTATGCCCTACAGTAACAACTTTGACAGATGGCCAATTATTCTCTCTCTGAAGGAATATCAAGGTGTTTCCTGAAACAATTGCTCTTTGTAGATTGTTATGTGTAACTTACTGTATAGTTTGAAACATCAGCTGAGTTCCTTTGCATATTTTGTCAAAAGTTCAAACCTTTAAAATGTGACATTATTGTACTCCTTGTACTCCTTGTATTTGTATAAATACACTTTGAATGTACTGCTCTACTGAAACCAGTACAGTGTAGGAAAGCCATGGTGTAAATATTTACAATATAGTCATTCTGATTTATTTAGATGATTGTAGTTCACCTTTAAAGGTCCCATGACATGGTGCTCTTTGGAAGCTTTTATCTAGACCTTAGTGGTCCCCTATTACTGTATCTAAAGTCTCTTTTATATAGACCTTAGTGGCCCCCTAATACTGTATCTGAAGTCTCTTTTATATAGACCT
>NC_048417.1:2704058-2708673 GCF_013103735.1 Etheostoma cragini
GTGGTCCCCTAATACTGTATCTGAAGTCTCTTTTATATAGACCTTAGTGGTCCCTAATACTGTACCTGAAGTCTCTTTTATATCGACCGATGGGGTTTTGTAAACTATTCTATTATTATTTTTTATATTAATTATATTCTATTTGGGTAAAAACTGCTTCTTAGACTTAACCCCCACTCTAAATCTCCTCCACCAGGTCATCATACATCCTCCTAGACCAGCCATCAGACAACATCCACATCAAGTTATCTATCTGCACATTCATAATGTCCATTAAATCTTTAACTAACACATTGTTGGGGCGTGGTCCTTGCTAGTGAAAAGAACGTTAATCAATGATCAATTTGCTGCCTGAAGGGGAAATGAAGGTTTAATGTTGGATATCTTACTCTGTCCTAATTAATGTTGCGCTTGCATGCCGAGACTTAAAGGAGCAAAGTCACACCGCAATACTTGTGGTGGAAACATCTGCATTTGTTTGCATGCTATTTATAGCCATTTATTTGATATGCAACAGCATATTTAAGAATTTATATTCGGTCCATTCTGGATTAATCTCTGTTGTGGAAAACACATTGTGGCTTCGAACCTCATCCAAACATGGGAGGGGAGTTCTGCAATTGTAATTGCATGTATGCTGTGCCTGACCAAACACATAAAAACCCAAATAAATTCAAAGATTTTAAACATGACACATGGCAGATGATGAACTTCACTTCCAAATCTAATTTGATTCAAGGATTGTCATGTTTGATTTCAGCGGCGTAACTCCCAGGCTGTTGCCGCTGCGTTTGAAAAATGACTCTCTAGCTGGAACGCAGCCCTGAAGACTCATATGAAACAGGTTGAGTTGGTAGAGCATGGGGTGGGGGGGGGGGGCACACACACTAAGTTTTAAGGTTGAGGAGTGTGCATGTGCATTTGTGATTGTGTGTGTTTGAGACACAGGCTGGGGAAAGCACATGCAGAAAGAAGTATGTTTGCATGTGTGTGCATGATTGCGTCTGAGTGTGTGTGTGTGTGTGTGTGTGTGTGTGTGTGCGCACTTAAGATAAAGATAGAGGGAGCAGAAAGCATTCACAGAGGCAGATGTCATAGATGTGAGGGGAGAAAGTGCACATTCAGCTTTTCCCAGGGAGGGGGTGTTTAAACAGTTGGAGTTGGGAGATGCAGGTGGTGCTGCTGAACGTGCTGGTAAGCTGCAAACCTGACATGTCCAATCAGGTCTTATCAGGCTCTGCTACAATTTCATGGCTGTTTGAACCAAGTGGGCCATGTTCCTCAGATCTTTGGTGGAGGATTGTTATCTAGGCATCTTGCAGCTACGCAGAGAAAGAAAATAATATTTGTGTTGTTTTCTAGTGTGTGCAAGAGATAACATTTTGACAATGATGACTCAAGCCATTTCATGCATAGGACAATATTTTAAATCAAGCCTACACATCAGGGAAATAAACACTAAGACTGTCTGATAAAATGTATTTTCACAACATCACACAAGAGGAATGTGATTAAAGGACATCATAAGTCACCATATTCTTTAAAAAAGCTGTTAATTTGCTAAATAATTAATAAATGATGACGCTAATGTATTTGAAGTATTAAAAAAGAGTAAAAATTTTAAAAAATCACTAACAAAACAAAATTCAGAGGAAAACAGAATGTACATATTGTGTCTAGTTGCTGCTCAGAATGTATTTCGTGTATTTTTGTGTATTTATTATGTTTTTTAGCCACTTCCTGTTTTATTTGAACACTTAATAGCCGTTTCTCAATGTCAAGGATCCTTACCTGGTTGGACTAGTCAGTAAGTTCACCTGTTCTGAGTACCCTTTCCCTCAGATTTAGTGTTTTTATCTTGTTTTTGGCTGTCTGTTGTGATGTGTCTATAGATGCTACCTACCAGGCCACAAGACAATTCTGTGATAATGATGTGTCTGGGTCAAGTTGAGCCACCACATGAATGCTATCTCACCACATTTCATGTTAAACCAGAGAAGTCAGAACGCCAAAACAGATTAGCAGGGGAAAAATGGACAAGTAGCCCACAGTCAAAGTAGAGCCACATTTTTACTTTGTATCAAATCATTGGCTTTGTTCAGAGTGCCAGCCCAAACCCATGTTTGACATACAGTAGAAAGCCTGGACAGCAGAAATCCTCATGAAATGCAGTTTTTACAAATCAGATCCAAACCCCATTCGAAGGTGGTTGGAAATGAGCTACAGATCGTGCAACACATGATACAACAACAACCCCACATCCAGAGGGATGGAAGTGCTACTTGCAGAGCACTTTGGAGCATGATCGGAGGGTATAATGATGGCCCTCCGTTCCTCATGCTTCCATGTTAGAAAGCTGCATCATCAGCGTAGCTACCTAGTTACCTAATGTTACGACAGTGACTCATGCAGATAGGTTGGTGAGGACCGTGCACACATATCCGACGCGGTCACTTGCAAATAACGGCGGTCTAATAGGCGGTCTGATGTGAGAAACCAGATCGGATTTGCCTGCAGTCTGAAAGTAGCCACAGTTACCCGACACAAGCTAGTGAGCAGGGTCTCACTTTCAGGGTCAAGGCACCAATGTCCCTAAAGATCTCCTTGCTAGCCAGGACCAGAGCTCATGAACCACGACATGATTAACGGCCATGCTACTGTTCATCATAGGGAGACCTCAGCCATCATCTCTAACTCTGTAACCCCAGTAGAAAGCCCCTAAAGATGATGAAATAACAATCTGAGCTGTTTATCCCATTTCTTACCACTGCAAGAAAACACTGCCCATAGCACAATACGTCGCTCTGTTGTATTTGTTTTTCTTCTGAAACCAATTTGAACCTCCAAATGACAATGTCTTGGAACAATCTTTGTCAGCCTGCCAACATGCAAAGTTAGATTCCTGGTCCAGTGCTGTGTATGGTCATGGAAAACCAGAGCAACCATCTGCATTGTGTGTTCTACTGAGTACTAAAAAGACATGAATGATGCATGTTTGCTTTTTATAACTTGATTTGTTATTGTTGCGGTTCGCCTGGTCATTTTTCAAGTGGAGCATGCGCATAAACGGACCCCGACACCATGAACTAGTTGACTCGTTCCAGGGCCTTTTGTTTTGTCTGACGAACCACATTCATATCTGGAGGTCAGCTTAATAAATATTACACACATTCAGATACTCCCTGAACTTCAACACAGCAGACAGGGAATTAATTGTCTGCTTGTGCAACACCAGCGTGGCAGTAAAGTAGTCTGTTTCTCTGACGAGTGCATTAGTCTTCTTCTCATGTGTTTGCACTCGAATGTCCTGACCTCTTCTCCCCCGTGCAATCTTCCGACAACCTTCTGACATTAACTAAGTTTGTGACGGAATGCACGTATGTAAAGGCCTACTTTTTTTTATTTTTCTCCAAGTGGGACTCATAACCACACCTGACTCTATATCGCTGCACACATTCCTGAAGACCAAGTGGAATATAGTTGCAAGTAACAGGTTTATCTCAAGCCCAGCATTGGTCTCTTTCTTGGGAAAATATTTGAGCAATTTAGCAATATTTCATGAGATGTCAAATCATGATGTGCATATAATGTAACTAAGAGCTCACAAGAGGACGATAGAAAGGTGGACCGAGTTCTTGGCAAATTTCTGATTTCAAAAGCAAATACCTTTTCTCCCTTTGCATATTCAGCCAGAAACAAAAGGTTGACTGGGACATCACTGCGAACAACAACAACACCAACACCCAAAATGTTAGACCTAGCAATCACAAAGCCCTCGGTCCTGGTTCAACACTCAGCTAATTCGATAAAATGCATTTTGTTAATGTAAAGGAGTTTCCATCACTTTTCAACCTTTGGCATTTTGAGTTTGACCGTGAGATATGGAACTGTTTTTACAGCTTGGAGATTTGTTCCCTGTAGGAATCTCAACATGTTAACATTGAGAATAGCACGGTTGCAGAAAACAATCCCCCAGGGACAGTGCTTGGCATTTAGTCAATTTTAGAGTAGCGGGTTTCCAAACACTGTTAAAAAGTATGCAAGGCCAAACACATTTTTCGGATTATCACAAACATCATAGAAGTACTTTTGTTTATGGAGTCATACAGTGTTCAGATTGTAAGGAGAAAGTCTGTCAGCTATACAAATACTGTCAATGTCAAATACTCTATTACTCTATCTTCATGGGGGACACACCTAGGCCAGGTTCCACATATCTGGATCCCTGCCCATGTCTTTCAATTCAAACAGCAGGTTTTAGTCTAGTCCAGTTTTGAATGACAAGGATGACAGAGTTGCTGTGTTTTAGTTGAACAGATAGTGTAGTGTTGTGTAGTGTTCATTTTGTCCCCTATGTTTAATTTAGTCTTAATGTCCTTTTAGTCATATAGTTTTAGTCGACTAAAAGTCTCATGGTGTTGGTCTAGTTTTATTGAAAAGAGAATTCAGGTATCTTTGTCAAGTTTTAGTCAAAACATTTTAGTCTTTTTTTAAATAAATGATTTCTGAGATTATTTCTGAAAACCGTTTCAGTCAAAATGGGCGTTTCTCAATATGTGTTCTTCTATGGACTTGTGTTCTTGTGTTCTTGTGAAACGTCATGTTTGGTGGCCAA
>NC_048417.1:2708773-2726621 GCF_013103735.1 Etheostoma cragini
GGTACAGCTAGCAAGTACGGTCTCCCCAAGAACACAAGTCCGTTCTTTGCTTACTTGGTATTGAGAAACGCCCAAAGTGTTTCACACATCTCAAATATTGGTTAATTACATAATTACATGACAAAATACACTTATTTTACAGAAAGTTACTTTGTTAAACGCGTCGGGTTTTATATCAAGCCGGGCTCCCTCCCTCCTCGACGAGAGATCGAGATGACGTAGGAAGCTAAGTGTGGTCAAGGAAACAAAACTAAATACTTAAAAGCTGTTATTTACATTTTAGATTATGAATTGTGATGTAAAGATATATAAATATATATAGGCTACACTCTGCCATTGCTCCTCTACTAAAACCTGTGTCACTCAGCCGCTTATATAGCCTGAAAAGTCCAGTGAGAGTGTGCATGTGCATGTGCATGTGCATGTGTGTGTGTGTATGTCAGAAGTCCTCATATTCATTTTCTTGGATATACTCCAGCTTTAGGGATAGAGGCTCGTCCAAGGTGGGCTCAGGTGAGTTAGTGGGCGGGTCCATGCGGCCAGGTTGATGTTCATTAATATGTTTCCTAACCTGCTATTTCTGAATAATTTGATTACATGTTTAAAAAGAGAACTGCATTTTCCTCAGCCTGTGCTCATGACTGTAGTAATTCACCAACAAAATCATCTATTATGAGAAAGACACATTATATTATACGCTATGTGGGAGGTCTCCTTTAGCGAAAAGTTTGTGGAATCTTTCTCAAACCTCCACAATCAACACGTCGGTGACATTGCTTTACAACAAGCTGAAGGAAGCAATTTAATAATCCGAGAAAAAACACATGATATTGTAAAAAGGATAGGACATGGTTTACAAGGCAGTGAAGGGAGGGCTGAGAAGGTCGTTAACATGTGACTCATCCAGATAAGTAATTGCTAATGTGAACAATATGATGAAGTCATGTGTGGGTTTGCAGCACTTTAACCCTCAATTGACCTGTTTTCCCATATTAATGTTCTTTACACCCAATTGTAATTGCAAAAAATAACATGATTGATTCCACACACTACACATCTCTACTTTCATTAATTATGGGGTGTCTCATTAAATTTGTTTAGCACTCAAAAAAAAATTGAAATGGTTTTGAAATAGTATTGAGTTAAAGTTGACATATTCCAGTCAGCGATTATCATCAACATACACTCATTTAATGTAATTTCAAATAAGTCCTTATTTTTGCTTTTTTAACTCAAACATTAAGTATAATTTCTTATAAATGAGGTTTATTGACCATAAAATCCAAAAATAAATGTAAAACTAAACTTAATAAGTTAGTGTTATATAGTGTTGAAAACGACAAAAAAGTGACAAATGTCGAAAAAAAGCAGCAAAAGTGTTAAAAAAGGGACAAAAATGTAAGAAAGTTAAAAACATTGATTAAAAAGCATCAACAAAAGTGATTTTCAATTTTGACAAGAAGACCAAGGTCTAAGGTTAATACATAGACCAAGTGTTCAGGGCGTCTGACAGCCAAAGCCAACACAATCACATTGTTTGTATCTTTAAATGGTTCATTGACTAATGCATCTTGAAAATGTTGCACTTAATGGGACGATGAAGGCTTTTGTTAAAGTTTGATATTATTGTGTCTTGCATATATATATTGGGCTTATACCAAAAATAAACCCAACGCATACCCGGAATGCAGCATAGACACTACGACATAGACAATACTGACCATGCTCAAATATAAAGAAACTTAAAGTCACTAAACTTACATAAACAGTTTTGCATATAATCGATTTTGGGTATTAAATAATTGTAACTTACTAGAGAAAAGATCAAGTCAATATTATCTTGTCTGCACTTTTAAAGTATGTTAACTTAAAGCAATATTATATGTAAAGCAAGCATATCTGGGGTCTCAACAAGGGATAGATAGATAGATAGATAGATAGATAGATAGATAGATAGATAGATAGATAGATAGATAGATAGATAGATAGATACTTTATTCATCCCAAAGGAAATTTTAGATGAGAAGACCAATACCAGTTGAAACCATAGATGACACTGGCTGAGCTATATCATCCTCCCCAGTTCCATCCCTTCATCCACCAATCGTTACGCCTGGTTTCAAAAAAATCAAGATGGCGACGGCCAAATTGTTAAACTCAGTTTTTCACTCTACAGTCAAATACAACGCACAAAATGGACCTCGCTTTCCACCTCTGCCAAATCAAATCACTGACTTACTTACACAACCAACTCTGCTCCTGCCAACCTCCATAGTTAGAGGAAGAGGACCAATTCCTACAAATTTGGCTTTTAGATTAGCCGGTTGTTAGAATAAGAGTCATTCGGACCGTGAAAGAATAGAAATTGTGGGCTGAAAAGTGTCATATACTTGGCTCTAAATACGCATTATATAATTTGTTTCTATTAGGATATTTGAAGCCCGGTCCTTTTGCTACACTTAATAAGGTGGATGGAATTTAGTCTTAGGAGTTTAAATGTGAACTGTGGCGCCTACCAAACATCCTCTCCATCTACTCGGGCTTGCAGCTGGTCACAGAGGCGTTCCACTCGGGACAATGCTGAGACATTTCTGAGAGGAATCTTTTTTGGTTCAAAGTAGATTGTAAAAGATAGATTTACTGTCTTATTTACTTTGATTTACTTTAATTTCTCACCCACATAGCCTTCACTGACCAAATATCACTCATTATTATCTGCCGCCCATTATCTGTCAGTCTTCTTCTTGTTCCGTCACATTCAGCGGGCCGTTCTCAAGGATCCGATGATGGATGAGAGCAAACAGCATACACGGACCAAATGCCTCATGCCGCAGTCTGTTTCTAGTCAGGGTTTTATGAGTGTGTCCTCTCTCTCATTGATGTTACGTCAACTGGCTCAACACACCAAAAAACAGCAATCAATCATGTGACACCTATAGAAGGAAGTGGTCTGGACTCTAAAGCTGACATGTTGACACCAATGCAAAAAAAAATGGAACAAATCAAAGTGGAGATTGATGCTACACAGATGGCATTTTACTACTGGTCTGGGAAATATCGCATGGGTTCTTCATTCTTAGAAAGAAGAAAAATAAAACACAATAAACTGAGCCACAGCTGTATTTTCTGTTACGACAGAGTTGCACCCCCAACATCTGGGTGGGGGGTGCAACACACAAACAAAAGAGATGAAGAAAATCTGTCTTTTCAAAAACAAACATTTCAGCTTGTGAACAAATAATTACCCCCCCGGTGTAAATGTGATGGCAATGGGACAGAACAATAACAACAACAGTTTGATTGGTATCTTATTTGTGTGGATCACTCCTTTATTAAAGGGTTGTTGATTTAATAAAGCAGAACATTTGATCCAGGTTTAGCTTTTGTTAGTGGGTAGTATAAAGTAGTGGAGGCAGTGACTATAACCTGGTTGTTTTGGGAGAAATTCAAGGAACTTAGTGACAATGTTCAAATGCTTCCCATGTGTGTCCAAGTCTTATTTCAAATGAGTGGGAAGCTATATATTAACATCGGAGCGTGGATCAGAAGGCCTACGTAGCCATGCCCTCACCACACAGCAATTCAGACTCCAAGTGTAGCAACACATGAATGTTTCACTGAATGGGGGAAAAGCCTTAGGAGCCTTAAGAGTCCAGTGAGTCTTAACATTGTCCCCCGTTAACAGTGGTCAATGACATGCAGAATATTTGACTTTGTGGCCCCCCTGCTGTCTCTGAGCTTTGTGTCCACCAACTCCTTCCTCAGTGAGAGCTTGTTAATTCTTGCAGGCCGGTTCCACATCACCACACCATCAGTCTAACACAAAAACAGTGAGGCATTGTTCAATCTAAGGGACATTTTTGGAAGTATGTGTGTGGGCCAGTTATCTAGCTCAGCCTGACACCCTCACTGTTAACAACATTTAGAAAGTATCAGCAACTATTTACAACCAGACCTTATTGTGGTCATTAGTTCTTTGTATTGTCATTTCTAAAGAAAAGCAACGCAATTCCGCTGCCTTCACGGCCAAATTGTAGCCATGGCATTTGCCAGTTGCTTTGTCAGGCTCTGTAGCCACATTGTGGTGAGCATACATGTCAAACAATAGCCCTTTCTGAGTCACATCCCCAAAACTGTAAACCTATGAATCACTGTGGCTTTTCCTTGTCCTTCGAGGCGTTGTTTGGGTACAAGGAATTCAGGCCTTGGCAGCTCTTTTTTGACGCTGGCGCTTCAGATTAGGGCTGCATTACCATTTGTGCTCAACACAATGCTGTCCTCCCAATGCACACACAAACTTTCCTCACTCCTTGATAATGGTGATCTTGTAACCAACTGATTGCCTTTGCTCCATCACTTGATTTGCTCTCAGTCCGGTATGCACAATGTGTCGTGCACAAAGCGAGCCACGCAATCAGGACTCAGGCTCCGTCCAGCGCATGCCAAGACTAATTCACACTCAACGCTGTCAGCTCTAAATCTTATTTACTGCTTGTTATGCCTTTTGGCTTCTTTCTAAAGACTTGCAGTATGTATGAACAAACAAAGGAATGAGTTGGTCATGCATAAACTTATAAACATGCAGCCTACATGTTAATGATCCCAATTGATACCACAGTCATGTCAAATGTTAAAGTGTTTTTCTCTTAAAGGATCATTTAAAGTGTCATCTTACCAAAAATACACTGACACCATTACAGAGAACTGCACAGAAGCAACCCTTCCATCCGAATGGAATAGTGGTAAACCTAAATGTCTACAAAATCGGCTTGTGACCAGATGTTTGCCGCAGAGAATACCCAGAACCATGATCAAAGTGAACTGGAGCAAGGCTGCAGTACGAGTCTATGGCAGAGATGTATGTACTTGTGGCCCATGTTGTGGCCTGGACTCACTATAAGCAAAATGTAGGAAGTGTCTTTTATTTGCAACTCCCCTGTTTATGTATTTCTACCGATTCAAGTGAGCACAAACGTTCCTCTTTATGCTGGACACAGCCTACTCTGCCCGAGTTCAAACACAGACCTAACGTAGACAATATAACTTTTTAAGTGCCTGCCAGAATGTGAGAAGTAATGACTAAAAGGACATGGTATGACAGGACTTTTCTTCTTTATTGCCAGGATTTACAGTTACGCACCCTTGCTTTCTTTTTTGTTGTTGTGAACGTGACTGCTGGATTAACTTGAACACATTTCATGAATTCCAAAGGGGAAATGATGTGCCTTGGGCTGTATATCTTTGAGGCAGTCTCCCCAAGGGGGCAGATGTGTGAATGCCCAACTTGACTTCAAGGAAAGACAACATGGTTTCTTGCCCCGCTTCGGCGGCGTGCAGACGCGTGCTCTCCTAAAACAATACTGAAGCAGTCAGCTTCATTCATTGAAAACACAGCCTTTTCTCTTAAGCTGTGGTGGGTGCGTACTCCTAGGAGAATGTTTTAGTACATATTTCGACTCAGTGTTTCCATTAAAAGTTCAGATAACAGTGGTTCAAGGGTGTCAGCGTTGTCATCCGCTTGGCAGTTACTGACAGAGCCTCATCGCCACGCTACTTTGTCCCTATGTAGTCCAAATATCCATTCCTGTCAGCCTACGTCTATGTTTTCTTGTCAGCTCCCCCGCCCCCCGTTCCTTATCTCAAATACGGTGTCTGTGCTCGTCATCGTACCCACAGGGAGTATCGGGCTTCTAACCTCACTGAGGTGTAACTTTTCCCTGAACCAAGAGGATCCTGCTTCTGTCAGTAGGAAACAAATGTGTCAGAGTCTCAAACAAAAGAGCTGCTAGAAGAACTGTTTTAAACTGAGTATGCCCAGAGATCACCGTAGAATTTTGCTGTTTTATTTGCATTCTTACAACCAAGAGCCTAGGACCAGCCTCAAAGTTTGGAACTTCATTTGGTTTAGAAACCACTGGTCCTCCATTTACAAGTTACAGTCCCATCAGTCATGTGTGCCTTGTTATCTAATGGTCTTACTTTATTTCAAAAGCAACCAATGTGAACATTGAAAAATTCAACCAGAGAGTTTTGTTTGCAGAACTACTGTCTTTCCATAAGTGAGACCGTCAGGTAGTAGCACGCTCTCAGTACTCCGTTTAAACAAATGTTTAAAACAAATGTACTATCAACAATCAAAAGTCTGAACCACCAAGAACTGAGGTATCAGGCATAGCCCGCAAAGCCATATATATAATATCTTATAGTGACAAAGATTGTTTCTGTAAACATGTTCATAGAAGTCTACAATCCCAACTCTATGCTGCTGTACTCACTAGTGCCCCAAACATACTGTATATTAATCCACATCTGAAAATAGTCCAAGGTAATACACACATTTGTCTAGACGTGATTTTGGTCCATGGGATTTGTTAACAATAACAAAAATCGAGAATAGTGCCAGTCTTATCATTTAAGGTTAGTGGGGCATCAAGTCTATGGACGATAACGGTGTATTTTATATGCTGTGTCACTGGTGTGTGGTTTGTCACAGCACAATGTGTCCCTCAACAGTCTGGAGACAACTGATACACAAAAACTATATTTAGGTACTCAGGGTACTTTGTGGTTTTAGGTAGGATAATTCTCTCATTTAATAGACAAACCTGCACACTCACGCTGAAGTTGAATTGTTAATTTGAATACTGTTTATAAATGTTACACATCAAGGGTTTTAGGCTGGTTTGTTTCATTTAATGTCTTTTCTACATTTTGCTGGGGGACAGGGGGTACCACACATTGTAAGTTCCCAATGCAGTTATGTAGATAAGGTGGCAGGCTAAATGTGAATGATGACCCTTGTATTATATTGTGTTAATCTGAGTCAGATAGTCGCCAAAAGCAAAATTTGAGAATTATTGGTCCTATCAGCTATGAGACCTGCCTTAGTAAACTGAACAAGTTTCCTAGTTCATCAATGTGTAACATCTAACGTAAAATCTGATCTAAACTGGATCTCCATCAAAATCAATAACTAAAATTATTAAGGACCGGTAGCACCCTTGGGTGTACATCTGGAGCAGTGTAAAAAGAAATCAGGAAAGAGGGTTTGTAGTCCAGCTGCAGTGTTTTTGGCTTTGCTTCAACAAACACAGTTGGGCTTTCATGTGGGTGGGAAGCCAGTCAGGGATCACAGTATTGTCACATCATCAGTGTCTAGTGGGGATAACGTGAACTTCCATGTGCATTATGTGTTCTGGGCAAAACCACTCACTGGTTTCCTGTCCTGATTGTTAAAATGGTTTGTCCGGGTCCAGACCTTTGAATCTGCCAACTCACCGAGATGACTGACTCGTCTGGAATCATGACATATACAGAGATGTTCTCATTGGAAAAACAATTGATCCAATGCACCGCAGTTTTGTCCCGTCCTCCACCACACCACACTGAGAACATCCCAGAAGCGAAGCATCTTGTCTGCCTGACTATCACTACAAGTACTTAAAAGAACAAGCATGTGCGTGTCTGTCTTCTACTCCCAGCACTCCTGCAATTTAACTACATGCCTTCTCTTTTCTGGCGTTGGATCTGTGGTGTCGTATATCGTTAACATCTTGGGTTTCTTCTCTCGTCTTCCATGGTGTTGTAGAGGAGACATATATTTGATATTTGGGTGTCTGTGATAAATTAACATCCTGCCTGGCAGTTGAACGCCTTGCGGCCGGCGTGAAATATAGTCCTGGCTCGTATGTTAGGCGGAGCGGAAAGTTGCTTCTTGCTCGCTTCTTTTTTACAATTCTGGTGGAATAACAAGCATTCAATCAGGTGAGACGTGTGCAGACATTCAAATGAGGTTTATTGTCCAGCTTAATAAAAGTCTTTGGCAATTAGACTCCATCGCTATACGAATATTTTGCATACTATATCTGAATAAGGGTAGAGAACCATCAGACCCCCAGATGGGATCTAGACTAGTGGTTGTGAGGAAGGAGCCCGAAGACCTGACCAAAAGAGGCTCCGGACCGGTCAGCTGGAGTAGATGACTGGAGGTGGGAGGGGGTGGAGGGTTGCACTCTTTGCCTGCAATGACAGCTGAATAGCACAGGGAGAAACAGAATTAAAGCAGGTTTGGGACTCTGTGATTGGTCCTTGCAATTTGTGTATGATTTTGATTGGTTAAGCTGGAAGGTGAACGCCTCCAACAGCTGATTCTTTTTAGGAAGAGAGCATTAATTAAATGAGGTCTTCATGAAAGAATTTACGCTGAGCTACATTTCAACCAGGAGAGACTAGGTGCATATATGCAATACCTTTATTATTATTAACAGCTGAATTTATTTAGGAGTGCACTGATTAAAAGTTAGTTCTTCCTGAAAGAATTTACGCTGAGCTACATTTGTCTTGAATGGCCGTGATTGCTGTCAGCGTTCAAGCCAATTATCCAATCAGAACCACACGCGTGACTAACGCTGTTGTCATTGTTTTTGTCAAGTTGTCTCAGTATCGAACAGCCTCAGTTTGTTTGTATCTGTTCTGCTACACTCTAAAAAAAACAGCAAAACCAGTATGTTTGCATTGCTACAAATCAATTGATTTTAAATGACATAACAATCAGGCAGATACATCGGTCCCTAGTGATTGGGCCAGGGAAAATCAAATCCCCCTCCCACACTGAAATCAGTTGCCTGAGTGGAGGCAATGTGACCCTGAAGATAGAAAGGGAGTGTAACAAGTTGACTATTATGTCATACAGTATATCAGGCAGTTAAATGGTTGCTGTGGAAACCCATTTAGTTGAGCATTGCTTTTTTTAAATAGAGATTTTGAAAGCATTGCTATTTGGACCCCTGATACATCTTAAAATGAGGAGCAATTTCTTTTATAATGTGCCTGTTCTGATGGAATAAAAGAGTAGAAATATTCAACATAGTCTTAGAATAGTGAAACATATGCTAGGGTCTTCCTTTTCAAATCTTTTAGAACCGTCCATACCTTTGAGTAATAAAAATTAGTAATCATTTTTAAAGTGCCAACTATTTAGCAGTATTCATAAATCTGTCAACGTGTCTGACAGTCATTATATCAAAATTGTAATAAGAGAAAAACACACAAAGAAAAAGAAATCCTTTGTCTTATGTTTTATAACCCAGTGTTCCCGCTATCTGAATTCAATGGGTATCATGTTCTCTCTTTATGTGGATTTTGACATTCTGCACCACACAATGAAAGATTGGTTTGCAGAGACACATTTGCCCTCAAATGCAGTAACACAATCCTGGAATGTCTGACGTGGTGAAAGAAACAAGAAACAGAAAATGTCTCAATTCAACTGAAAGTTCTGCAATTTAAACAGTACATATATATATATTTAAAAAAAAAACTTAAACCTGCAGCACTAGACCTGCATGTCTGTACCACCAAATAAATGTGTCAAAAAACACGAGTTCCCATGCCGGGCGTGATGCTGTAGAACTGTACTGTAATCTGCATCGTAGTGAAGCATGCAGTGAGAGGGAAGCCAATAAAACCCAGATACGGGAAAAGGGAGTGGAGTCTGTGGCATCATGTTTTACCTTTACATGCTCAGTTGCATGGTACATGAGCATTATCAGATTTAGATTACCATCCATCCCCAGCTGTTCCCTTTCACACTGGCCCCCACATCCCCCCTACTATCAACTTTACTGCCACCACCCATCCCATTCCTTTCTGTTCTTTCCCTCAACTAGGAGGCAGAGAAACAGTAAGGACCAGTGTTTTCAGCAATGTGTTTATCGTCATGGCTCAATCGCGCCATTCCAACAACATGGTGAAAAGGTTGTATCCAGAGCGTGTTTTAACCTGTTCTTTACATTTTAAGAGATATGAGAGGATAACGCACGTTACCTGTCCATCCAGTCACAGAAAAGAAGTTTAAAAGTATGAATCCTCATGATTATTTATGTGTCCACCTCCCTTATAACCACACAGTGCATCCCTCTTGTCATGCAAAGACAACAAAAAGTTATGTTTCTTAGATGCTTTAGGAAAAGTTATTATTTTTTCCTTAAATAACCTCTATTTACTGTGCATTATATAATCTGTTCTTGATGGTCAACCGAGGAGTAGAGAGCATCTTGTTGTGGTTTGGGTTTTTTGTTTGGATTCACTTTCCCCTTTTCTTTGGCCTCCTTGTGTTTTGTCTTTGTTTTCTCTCTGGTCTTACGTTGCTGGTCCTGTCTTGTGTTTCCCTCTGCCTGTTTGTTCTACTTCCTGTTTTATTTTTTGACAGCTTGGTTTCCTGTCTTGTTTTGTCTTGTCTAGCTTTGCTTTGTTTGCTTGATTGTCCAGCCCCGCCTTAATGTTATTCACCTGATGTCTCACCTGTTCCCCTTTACCTCGTTACCTCATGTATTTAACCCCAGTGTTTCTTTTGTCTATTGCCAGATCCATATGTTTTGTCGCCGTGTGCACGTCCCCGCCTGCCTCCTGTGATAAACTCCCCAGCGTCTCGTCCGTGAGTTGTCTCTGCTCCTCTGTGATTTCTTTTCCCTTTGCTGCTCCCTGTTTTTGTGTCCCCAGAACCCCAGTCCTGTGTTGGATCTCTTGTTTTTTCCCGGATGTGGCCAGCGCCCCTAGCCTTTAGGGTTTTGCCATTGAACAGAAGTGTGTTACAGTAAACGGCTGTACTACTGCTCCTGCCTGCTGTCTCTTGTTGCATTGGGGTCCTGTCCTCAGCTCTCCCGTGACACATCCAGTTTGGTGACTTTGGGACTGCATCTCTCTCCTTGCAGATGATGCAGTCCTTGTAGACTCCAAGTATCAGCCTCTCTCCTTCTTCCCCCAAGCATGAAGCTTACATACTTGTAAAGGTTTTGTTATTAAGTCAACCACATGCTCAGCTCTGATTGGACACCTACTTTCTTTTGTTGCTGCCATTCTAGCGCACTACCAAGTTCATTCCCAAAGCTAGGTATTTCCATGCTTTTCTTTTCTTACAAAAGTCTCATTAGCCTCTTATAGAGCTGACATGTTGAATAGAAAAGCCATTAAGCTCTGCAATTAGCTTTTCCTCCATTTCGTTGGAAGTACGTTTACATAGCTGAGTTTGGGGAGAAAACAACCGTCCTTGATTTCTTGAAGGATCCAGGGTTGTTGCTGCCATGACTTGGAGTGTTTGCACCTGTACCACTTTTGTACCAGCCACCTTTAAGATGTAACAAATGGCTTCATGAGTGGTAAATAGCTCATGTAACAGTGTTGATATGATTATTAGTATTTACAGTATGATGTATGCAGTTTCTCAACATGCATTCACATTCTATATTTAAGTTGTTGGGCATCTATCTGTCAATGTTCATCAATGTGTTAAACACATTGATGATTGGACTTTAACAGATTAAGACAATTATAACATCAGTATACAGTCATTATTCTTTAAATGGAGCAAGACTGACAGTGTCATGGTTGGGGTCCGGCTGACCGTGAGTATTTGTTTTACCATTTTTCCGAATTTTCTGTTTGACTGCCCTGTTTCCCTGATGTTTTCTCGGTTTCCAACTCTCTCTCCAGTAGAAGCCAGCTGACAACGCACACCTGAGTTCCATCAGTGATCACCTGCCTGCCATCTCCAATCCACGACAGTATATCTACCCCGGCTCTCCATCCACTCTTCACTTGATCATTGCTCCAGTTATACGGGTGAAACTCACTAAAGAACTACCTTATTTAGAATATCTGTCTCCGGTCAGATGGCTTCTTCTCTCAGTCCTCCTCCCAGGGTGCCCTGCTTCCACCTCCACCTCCATCTCCGCTCCCAGTGCCCATGTCTCCTCCTTGGTTCCACGTTCCCGGTTCTTCCACGCTTCACCTCCCGTGTCTCCGCCTCGGCTCCCAGTTTCCGAGTATCCTTACTTCCCGAGATCGCCCTGCTTCCCGTCCTCTGCGTCCCGGTCCTTGCCGTCCGCCTTCCCATTCCCCTTTCCCATTTCCCCCAATAAATCCTTTATTGTTGAGTCACTATGGACTGAGCCGGTTCACCCCTGACCCCTCGGCTTCCCCGCCTCAGGACTCAGGTCCGGCGGCTGGGCTGTTTACACCCTTCCCCTGGTTTCCTCGCCATGGTGTTTGCTCATCAGATAAACATTAACACACATTTACACACCCATGGCGCAGCATCGGGAGATTTGACATAACAACACATGAATATTGAAAAGGAACGGAACATGTGTGCTTTATAGCAGTGAAGTCAATGGCTGATACCTTGTGCTGAGGGTTGTTGAAAGGCCTTTAATCTCCAGATGCAGCATTGCACCTGCTCAGTGTTAAGAATGCATGCATATACAGTAATTTTATCAATGTGAATTAACTCAAGCAGGATGCTGTTGGAAAGCACAATGCTTGCTCAGCAAGTCCATACATATAGATTTGTATTAGATTAAATCAGAAACATTTGGATCACTTTTACTGCATGCATCACATCACCCAAAAACGACCCAGTAAGAATGTTGAGTATATCCAGAAAACCGTGAAGGTTCGTGTTAATGTAAAAAGAGAAACAAACTACTCACCTCTCCCTCTCCAAATGCATTTTAGAATCATTGTTTATCCAAACTTGATCTCAGCTAGAGGGAAAACCCATCCGATTATTTGTGAGGCAATCTCTTCTAGTATCATTAGCACGATATATCTCCCCTCTTGGTGCTATCATTACGGCTAATCAGATCAGCATCATTGTATCATTACATCAGAGTACCTGTGCATCATTTTATTCGATGAAACTCCCAACACATGGAACAGCTTACCATTCGGAGGCCCAAAGCAAAGACAGTGGGATAGGCTTATACTTAGCAGGCATGCAATACGGTATTACCTCATGCTGGCTTTCTCACACGCAAACAAAACACTCTACAAATGTTCTCTCACACAGACACAAACATGGTGTACATATCCACATTTTATCTGTCCTTTTTCATTCATATTTGGATGTATTTGTTTCTGAAATAAGGTTTATTTCAACCATTGATTTCTCATTTGTTTGAGTTGTTTGATTTACTCCTCCAGTAAAATGCTATTTCTTTTTAATTTGACCATTGCAAAAGACTTAATGAAACTGGTGGAAAGATGCAAACATATGTATGTATATATATATATATTTATGAAGTTTGATGAGAAACTCCATGCTTAAAATAATTTGTGACATTTGATTAGTTTCAATGTGGCTTGATTGTGGCCATGGTCTTGAATGCATGGACAAAGAGTAAACTGGTTGACGGTTGTCTTGTTATTTCTACTATAACGGCTGGGGGGAAATACTTATATACTGTATGTTCTTATTTTCCATGACCTTTGCATCAGTCAAGCAGCCAACTCCTCAAATTGGGGGAGGCAGTAGCTCAGTCTGTAGGGTGTTGGGTTGGGAACTGGAGGGTTGCTAGTTCAAGTCCAGATAAAATGTTAAAGTAAGTTATGAACAGTCATAGTGTAGTATATTGAAAAAGTGATAAGTTATATTATAGTATGTTGAGAAAAAGTCATAGTATGTCAAAAAATCATAGTACAGTATGATGAAAAAAGTTCTTATATAGTACATAAAGATTTGAAAGTCATGGTATAGCATGTCAAAGAAAGTCTGGAAACATCTGTCAGAAGGAATGTTGGAAACCGGAGGGTTGCTGGTTCAAGTCCCCACACAGACCAAAGTGTGGTGGTGGATTGGTAGCTGGAGCGTTGCCAGTTCACCTGCCAAGGTGCTCTTGAGCAAGGCACCAAAAACCCCAATTTCTCGGAGCGCCTTTCCATGGGCAGCCCCCTCACTTTGACATATCTCCATTAGTGCATGTATAGGTACTGAGCATGTGTGTGTAGTTCAGGCCTGTGTGTAATAACAACAGAGTGCAAATTGTAATTTCCCCTTGTGGGACTAATACAGGATACATTATTATACATTAGTATTGCTACAATTTAAAAAGAAGGAACCATCCCGAAAGAAATACAGCACCCACAAAAACATAACTTAGAAATACTAAAAACACAGCAAAGTCATTTTGTTTGAAAAAGGCATTTTTATGTTGACTGTCAAAGGCAGAGAGAAGTAAGCGTGTCAGCACTTTCTGTGTGGAGTGGCTCATCACATCTTGTTGTGGCTTGCCAACACTGCAGCGCCTGAGGTGCAACGAGCCTGTCACGAGAGGAGCAGGTAGTGGCTCACATGTGTAACTGGATCTGCATGGCACAGAGTCTGCAAATACTGCTGCTGGGTAAAGACATGCATCTGCAATGGCATGGTTGTTAAGAAGGACAAAAGAATGCCTTTTTTTCTACACTAACGGACATGTGTTAATCAAAGACCGGTTCAACAAGTGAACTCAAGGTATAAAATACCATGAAAAAGACTCTACCTGTTGATTACTATAAATATAGCATTTTAAAGTTTTTCTGTAGGTACACTTTTGACTTTTTATAGATACAGCTGTGCTTCTTTGGATCAACAACCAAATATATGTCAATGTCTGGTAAAATATTATGACAAGACTTAAGATTTGTAGACTAGAGCTCTGCATCTACTTAAGTATAGCATGTAGAAACATCTGTTTCATATAAAACACTGTAAAGAAATTTTGTTTATTTTCGAGACTGGTTTAAATATTGCATTGAGTGCAAACTCATGAATGCCATTCCTTGTATAAATGTGCAGAAAGAAATCAAAATCACCACTTTTGTTAATCGTGTTGGTTGAGAAATGCTGCAAATTTGTGTCGTTATGTAGGACACAGCTGCTGGATATCTTGCGACAAGCTTCCCACACCAGGCATTTGCGTTGAGTGCCTTGCTGCGGTCTTCATTGACTCATAACGTTGGGATAAACATGCAACAACGTTTGTGTCTAGGTAAGAATCAGCTAAGATAACAATTGGAGAAAACTGATTACCCCGCACCTCCCAAACACACACTCACACAAACTATCGGGCAAGGGCATCATTGCAGCATTGGTTTAAAAAAATACAAACAACACAGAATGTTTATTGCACTTGATGCAGTTTTACTTATTTGATGAATTGTTTGTAGTCACATGATTCTTGCATTTTTGGATGGTGTGTTCATGATTGAATGCAGTTATTGTGATGTGCTTTGGATAAAGGTTTTAGCTAAATGTATGTAATGTGATCTCAGTAAACTTTCAAATTCAAACTGGTTTACATTGTTGGAGATGGGTTTGTTTTAATATTCCATCTATCCGTCCATCCATCCATCCATCCATCCATCCATCTTTGTTGGATTACGGTGTCAGATCGCGGGTTCAGCAGCTCCAGCAGAGGACCCCAAACTTCCCTTTCCCGAGCCCCATCCACCAGCTCCGACTGGGGGATCCCGAGGCGTTCCCAGGCCAGGTTGGAGATATAATCTCTCCACGTAGTCCTGGGTCTTCCCCGAGGCCTCCTCCCAGCTGGACGTTCCTGGAACACCTCCCTAGGGAGGCGCCCAGGAGGCATCTTTACCAGACGCCCGAACCACCTCAACTGGCTCCTTTCGACATGAAGGAGCAGCGGCTCTACTCCGAGCTCCTCTCGGATGACTGAGCTTCTCACCCTATCTCTAAGAGAGACGCCAGCCCCCCCTCCTGAGGAAACCCATTTTGGCCGCTTGGACCTTGGATCTTGGATCTCGTTCTTTGGGTCCTGACCCAGCCTTCATGACCATAGGTGAGGGTAGGAACCAAAACTGACCGGTAGATTGAAAGCTTTGCCTTCTGGCTCAGCTCTCTTTTTGTCACATCGGTGCAATAAATTTAATGTAATACCGCCCCCGCTGTTTTGATTCTCCGACCAATCTCACGCTCCATGGTCCCCTCACTCACGCATAAGACCCCAAGGTTTTTAAACTCCTTCACTTGGGCTAAGGACTCATCCTCTACCTGAAGAAAGCACTCCATCGGTTTCCTGCTGAGAACCATGGCCTCAGATTTAGAGGTGCTGATCCTCATCACCGCCGCTTCACACTCGGCTGCGATCCGATCCCGTGAGTGCTGAAAGTCGCTGGTGGTGGTGTTTTAAAAATATTTTTTAATTAATCACCTAATCAGATACAGTTCTGAACACCTTTTAGCAGCTTCAACTCAAAGTCTGCTGGTCTATTTTCTGTCAGCCCTCTGAGGTTCATGCACCTACAGTCTAACTGCTGATCTACGGTCTGCTCTAGACCCCAGAAACAGATGTTGTACACGTCGCCCCGCTCTGAATGGGACCTATTGTTGGGAATTAAAACGGAGCAAGTGTCCCCACCAGGTCGAGGGTTAGGCAAAAGCCACCAAGTACCACAAGTCTTGACCTTTTAAATGAGGGTAATGTGATACAATGCGTGGGTCAGCAGTGCTGAAAGCAGGCCCACATGTTGACCAGGACCCTCTGACCCCCACTGCCCCAAACAAGCAGCAGCCATGAGGTGTGGCTTTAACAACCCCTTGAGGCTTCTGGGTAATTAGGGGACGCAATCGAGCAAGCTCAGGGCCTGGCAGGGAATGCTCATATTAGTAATGTTAGGCTAATTAAGAATTAATTACCTTCATTATAAGGCTTGTATGTTTGGCATTTCCCGACAGATTTATATAAAAATGTCATGGCCAACAATGGCTCTTTTGTTTGTAAAGGTTTCTGTCTCTTGTACTAACTATGCCTTTTTTTAACATGCTAAACTATGACTTTTTTTGTCACTTCACTTTTTTTTAACATAATAAACTATAAATAATGTTGACATACTATACTTTTTATTATATGTATCCACATATGTGTATATATATATATATATATATATATATATATATATATACATAGCTAATGGGCACTAAAAAAGAGACAATGGTTCGATCCCCAGTCCCAGAGGGGCCTTATTGTGTAGAGTTTGCATGTACTCCAAGACTTTCTTGACATATTATACTATGACCTTTTTTCGAAATACCGTAGAATAATGTATACTATATTATACTACTATACTACTATACTTACTTATTTCTGAATATTGGTAAAAAGCAAGCTACCAGCTCACCAGCATACTTTGGTCCACATGAGGACTTTTTCGACATACTATACTATGACTTTTTAATCACTTTTTTCAACATACTGTAATTGGGTTTTTCACCTTGCAATTCTATGATTTCTATGACGTTATTATCAAATTTTTATGTACTATATGAGGACGTTTTTTGACATACTATAGTATGATTTTCATCATACTCGACATGCTATACTAAGAGGTTTATAGACATACTATGTTATGACTTTTTCAACACTTTTTTCAACATTACTTTTTATCAATACTTACTTTTTTTCTAAATACTATACTATAACTTATAATATCTTTTTCAACCAACTATACTACGGCAATTTCCAACATAGTATTCTATGACTTTTTTGACATGCTACTCTGTGACCTTTTCATCACTTTTTTTGACAAACTATGCTATGACTATTCAACATGCTATACTCTGATTACTTGTCTCTTGTTTCGACATACTATACTATGTCTATTTTATACATACTACACTATGTCTACTTTATACATATTAAACTATGTCTATTTTATACATATAATACTATGACAGTTTATCACATTGTTTACATGGCTACTTTTGACATGCTATACTACATCACTACGATTTTATTTGTCAGTTTTTGTTGTCAATGTCAATTACTTACTGCTTTCCAGACTTTCTTTGACATACTGTACCATGACTTTATAATCAAACGTTTATGTACTACATAAGGACTCTTTTGGACATACTATACTATGACTTTTTATCACTTTTTTCAAGCTACTATATTATGATTTTTTGACATGCTATGCTAAGACCTTTTTCGACATACTACAGTGGGTACGGAAAGTATTCAGACCCCTTTAAATTTTTCACTCTTTGTTTCATTGCAGCCATTTTCCA
>NC_048417.1:2726721-2729014 GCF_013103735.1 Etheostoma cragini
TTGGAAAAAGGCTGCAATGAAACAAAGAGTGAAAAATTTAAAGGGGTCTGAATACTTTCCGTACCCACTGTATATCATGATGTTTTCACTTTTTATGACATGCTACACTCTGACTTTTTATCACTTTTTTTTCAACATACTATACAGTGATTTTGAGCAGTTATTTTTCATGTGGCGTTTTGCATCTGTTTCCAGACTTTATTATCACTTTTTGTTCATAGTATATTATGTCGAAAAAAGTCTTAGTATAGTATGTCGAAAAATCCTAGTATAGAATGTTGAAAAGTCATAGTATAGTACAGTATGTTGAAAATAGCCAAAGTATAGCATGTCGATAAAAATGATAAAAAGTCACAGTATAGCATATTGTGTATAGTATCTGCTGTGGTGGTCCAGTGGTTAGCACCGCTGCAGAGAGAAAACAACGATGGACCCAAGGTTCAATCCCCAGCCTGGGCAATTGTTTTTCATGTGGAGTTTGCATCTTTTTCCAGACTTTCTTTGACATACTATACCATGACTTTATTATCACCTTTTTCAACATGCTACATTATGACTTTTATTAACATGCTATACTTTGAATTTTTTCGACATACTATACTTTTACTTGTTATCATTTTTTTTCGACGTGCTATACTACGACTATAACTTTTGTTACTTTTTTGACATACTATACTATGTCTATTTTGTTTTCTTTCGACATGCAATACTATGAGTTTTTATAACTTGTTTTGACTTACTATAGTATGTCTATTTTATACACACTATACTATGTCTATTTTATACACACTATACTATGTCTATTTTATACATACTCTAAAATGATATTTTCTCACATTTCTGACATGCTATAATATAGCTATTTTTGACATGCTATACTACAGCACTACGACTTTATTTGTCACTCATTGTTGTCAATGTTCACTACTTACTGCTGTGGTAGTCCAGTGGTTAGCGCCGCTGCAGAAAGAAGGCAAAGTGGGACCAAAGGTTCAATCCCCAACCTGGGTAATTGTTTTTCAGGTGGAGTTAGCATCTGTTTCCAGACTTTCTTTGACATACTATACCATGACTTTATTATCACTTTTTTCAACATGCTATACTTTGAATTTTTTCGACATACTATACTTTTACTTCTAATCATTTTTTTTCGACATGCTATACTATGACTATAACTTTTGTTACTTTTTTGACATACTATACTATGTCTATTTTAAACATATTATACTAGGACTTTTTCGACAAGGTGTACTATGACGTTTTGTATTTGTTCGACATCCAATACTATGAGTTTTTATAACTTGTTTCGACATGCTATACTATGTCTATTTTATAGATACTATAGTATGTCTATTTGATACACACTATACTATGTATATTTTAAACATACTATAAAATTACATTTTATTACATTTCTGACATGCTATAATATAGCTATTGTTGACATGCTATACTACAGCACTACGACTTTATTTGTCACTTATTTAATGTCAATGTCCATTACTTACTGCTGTGGTAGTCCAGTGGTTTGCACAGCTGCAGAAAGAAGGCAAAGTGGGACCAAAGGCCTGAGCAATTGTATTTCACGTGGAGTTTGCATCTTTTTCCAGACTTTCTTTGACATACTATACCATGACTACATTCTAACTTTTTGTTCATAGTATATTATGTCGAAAAAAGTCTTAGTATAGCATGTCGGAAAATCCTAGTATAGAGTGTTGAAAAGTCATAGTACAGTACAGTATGTCGAAAATAGCCATAGTATAGCATGTCGATTAAAATGATAAAAAGTCATAGTATAGCATGTTGAAATTAGTATCTTCTGTGGTGGTCCAGTGGTTAGCCCCGCTGCAGAGAGAAGATAAAGATGGACCCAAGGTTCAATCCCCAGCCTGGGAAATTGTTTTTCACGTGGAGTTTGCGTCTGTTTCCAGACTTTCTTTGACATACTATACAATGACTTTATTATCACTTTTTTCAACATGCTATGCTTTGACTTTTCATCACTTTTATTTACATGCTTTTTTTTAACACTTCTTTCGACATACTGTACTATAGTTTTCTGACATGCAATATTATGACTTTTTTCGACATAATAAACTTTTACTTTTAATCATTTTCTTTCGAAATGCTATACTATGACTTTTGGACATGCTATACTAAGACATTTCTCAACATACTATACTATGATGTTTCACTTAATGACATGCTAATGTTAACGGTGTCTTTACAGGTCTCACTAAAAAATCAATCAGACAGCTGCAGCTGATTCAGAACGCTGCTGCTCGGGTCC
>NC_048417.1:2729114-2754425 GCF_013103735.1 Etheostoma cragini
ATTTTGTGTAAAGCACTTTGAATTGCCCTGTTGCTGAAATGTGCTCTACAGATAAAGCTGCCTTGCCTTGCCTTGCCTTGCCTTGCCTTGCCTTGCCTTGGCTTGCCTTGCCTTGCCTTGCCTTGCCTTGCCTTGCCTTGCCTTGCCTTGCCTTGCCTTGCCTTGCCTTGCCTAATGCTATGACTTGTTATCCCTATTTTTCAACATGCTATACTATGACTTTTTTCAACATACTATACTTTTACTTTTATAATGTTTTTGTGATTACTTTTTTCAAGCTACTATACTATGGTTTATTGACATGCCATAATATGACTTCTATCATTTTTTTGATACAATACTATGACTGTTTTATACATGCTATACTATGATTTATATCACTTTTTTGACATGCATGCTATACATGACTTAGATTACTTGTCACTTGTTTTGACATACTATTCTATGTCTATTTTATACATAGTATACTATGTCTATTTTGTACATACTATACTATGTCTATTTTATACATAGTATACTATGTCTATTTTATACATACTATACTGTCTATTTTATACATACTATACTGTCTATTTTATACATAGTATACTATGTCTATTTTATACATACTATACTATGACTTTTTGGACACAGTATACAATGACTATTTATGTTTTCTTTCAACATGCAATACCATGACTTTTCATAACTTTTTTGGCATACTATACTACAGCACTACAACTTTTTTTGTCACTTGTCATTGTCACTGTCCATTACTTACTGCTGTGGTAGTCCAGTGGTTAGCACAGCTGCAGAATGAAGGCAAACTGGGACTTAAGGTTCAATCCCCAACCTGGGCAATTGTTTTTTTTTTTTTTATGTGGAGTTTGCATCTGTTTCCAGACTTTCTTTGACATACTATACCATGACTTTATTATCATTTCTTTCAACATGCTATGCTATGACTTTTCATCACTTTTATTAACATGCTATACTAAGAGTTTTTCGACATGCTATACTAAGAGTTTTTCGACATGCTATACTAAGAGTTTTTCGACATAATAAGGCTATGATTTTTATCACTTTTTTGACTTTTTTGACATCCATGCTATACTATGACATATCGACATACTGTACTATGACTTTTGTGTAGTGATCCAGAGATGTGTTCCATCTCACCTGGAATGTATTGCAATGTTTTTATAAGCTGTATGCAATGCAATTTCGTTCTGTATGCACTTTGTACATATGGAATGACAGTAATAAAGTTGAAGTTGAAGTTGAAGTTGAAGTTGATTGTTTGTCACTTGTTTCAACATACTATACTATGTCTATGTTGTACATACAATGCTTTGACTTTTTCAACAGGTTAAACTATGACTTTATTGGACATAGTATACTATGACATTTTATGTTTTCTTTCGACATGCGAAACTGTGACTATTTTACACATACTGTAGGAGCCACATTATGTTGTTTATGGTCTCATTTATGGATTATTGTGTTATGTGCTGATATTGGAGGTGGCGGGCGTTTTCCTGTCGGTTTGAGTGGAAGTGATATATTTGTTTGCTTCACCTGTGCACCTGGTTCTTTGGGCTTTGACGGAGAGGGGGGTGAAGCTGGGAGCGAACACTTTCGTTGACCGCACCGCGCACAACGCAGCACACAGTATAATGCCATTATTTCTACGCACCAGTTAAAAATTACATAAGGTAACAGCAATGTTCAGTGTGTTGTACATATGGAAGACGAAGAACAATAAAATCATTTGCAATACGATCAAGAGCGCGTCACAGGTGTGTGCATCTCTCAGCGTTTAGTCCCTCGCGGCAGCACTCTTTTGGACTGCTTACAGCCGCAACACGTACTACACTATGTCTATTTTATATATACTACACTATGACATTTTATCACATTATTGACATGGCTATTTTCGACATGCTATACCACAGCACTACAACTTTATTTGTCACTTGTTGTTGTCAACATTGATTACTTACCGCTGTTGTAGTCCAATGGTTAGCACGGTTGCAGAATAGAAGTAAATCAGAACCTAAGTATGTGGAGAGTGACAAGGTTCAACCCCCAGCCTGGGCAGGTGTTTTTGATGTGGAGTTTGCATCTGTTTCCAGACTTTGACGTACTATAACTTTACTTTATTATCAATTTTTGTTCATAGTGTATTATGTCGAAATAAGTCTTAGTGCAGTATGTCGAAAAATCCTTGTATAGAATGTTGAAAAGTCACAGTACAGTATGTTGAAAATAGTCATAGCATAGCATGTCGAAAATAGTGATAAAAAGTAATTGTATAGTGTGTTGAAATAAGTGATAAATAAGTCATAGTATAGCATGTTGAAAATAGTTATGAAAAAGTCATAGTATGTCAAAAGAAGTCATAGTATATCATGTTGAAAAATTCTTAAAAGTCATAGTATAGCATGTCGAAAAATCACAGTATAGTATGTCGGAAAAAGTGATAAAAAAAAGACATAGTATTGTATGTCAAAAAAATCATAGAATTGAATGTTGAAAAACTTTATGAAAAAGTCATAGTATATAAAAGAAAAGTGATAAAAAGTCAAAGTATGTTGACAAAAGTGATGAAAAAGTCATAGTTTAGTATGTCAAAAACTCATAGAAATGAAAGACCATAGTGTAGCTGTAGAGGTAAACAGGCACCTCTCCAGCCACCAGTCCACCACCATACTTCAGTCTGGATGGGGACTTGAACCAGCAACCCTCCAGCTTTCAACCCAAGTCCCCACTGACACAGCTGTTTCCAGACATACTTTGACATTCAATACCTATATTAAATTTTATACATATTATACTATGTCTATTTTATACATATTATACTATGTCTATTTTATACATATTATACTATGTCTATTTTATACATATTATACTATGGCTATTTTATACATACTATGTCTATTTTATACATACTATACTTTGTCTATTTTATACATAGTATACTATCTTTATTTTATACATACTATACTATGTCTATTTTATACATACTATACTATGGCTATTTTATACATATTATACTATGTCTATTTTATACATATTATACTATGTCTATTTTATACATACTATGTCTATTTTATACATACTATACTATGGCTGTTTTATACATATTATACTATGTCTATTTTACACATACTATACTATGTCTATTTTATACATATTATACTATGTCTATTTTATACATACTATGTCTATTTTATACATACTATACTTTGTCTATTTTATACATACTATACTATCTTTATTTTATACATACTATACTATGTCTATTTTATACATACTATACTATGTCTATTTATACATACTATACTTTGTCTATTTTATACATACTATACTATGTCTATTTTATACATATTATACTATGTCTATTTTATACATACTATGTCTATTTTATACATACTATACTTTGTCTATTTTATACATACTATACTATCTTTATTTTATACATACTATACTATGTCTATTTTATACATACTATACTATGTCTATTTTATACATACTATACTTTGTCTATTTTATACATACTATACTATGTCTATTTATACATACTATACTATGTCTATTTTATACATACTATACTATGTCTATTTTATACTTACTATACTATGTCTATTTTATACATACTACAATATGACATTTTCTCACATTTTTGACATGCTGTACTACAGCACTACAACTTATTGTGTCACTTGTTGTTGTCAACCTTCACTACTTACTTATGTGGTAGTCCAATGGTTAGCACAGCTGCAGACTGTAGGCACTGTAGTACTCAAGTAGGCAGAGTGTGACAAGGTTCAACCCCCAGCCTGGGCAATTCTCTTTAATGTGGAGTTTGCATCTGTTTCCAGACTTCCTTTGACGTACTATACCATGACTTTATTATCAAGTTTTGTTCATAGTGTATTATGTCGAAATAAGTCTTAATATAGTATGTCGAAACATCCTAGTATAGAGTGTTGAAAAGTCATAGTATAGTACACTATGTCGAAAAAAGCCATAGTATAGCATGTCCCAAAAAAGTGATAAAAAGTCATGGTATAGCATGTTGAAAAAGTGATAAATAAGTAATAGTATAGCATGTCAAAACTAATAGTTTAGCATGTAGAAGCATGTCGAAATGTTTTTCACTTTTTCAACATGCTGTACTATGACTTTTTTCAACATACTATATTTTACTTTTAATAATTCTTTTTTTTACATGCTATACTATGATTTTTTATCACTTCTTTGACATACTGTACAATGGGTTTTCAACATGCTATACTATGACTTTTTTTACATACTATACTTTTACTCATTTTTTTTCGACATGCTATACTATAACTTTATCACTTTCTTTGACATACTATACCATTATTTTATTATCAATCTTTGTTCATAGTATATTATGTCGAAATAAGTCTTAGTATAGTTTGTCGCAAAAATCTTAGTATAGAATGTTGAAAAGTTATAGTATAGTACAGTATGTCGAAAATAGACAGAGTATAGCATGTTAATAAAAGTGATAAAAAGTCATGGTATAGCATGTTGAAAAAGTGATAAATAAGTAATAGTATAGCATGTCGATACTAATAGTATAGCATGTAGAAGCATGTCAAAACGCATGTTTTTCAATTTTTCACATGCTATACCATGACTTTTTTCAACATACTATATTTTACTTTTAATAACAAAATGTTTACATGCTATACTATGATTTTTTTCACTTCTATTCACATACTGTACTATGGGTTTTCAACATGCTATACTCTTTTTATGACATACTACACTTTTACTTTTAATCATTTTTTTTCGACATACTATACTATGACTATTTTTCTACATGCTATTCTATGATTTTGTAACATGCTATACTATGACTATTTATCACATTTTTTTCTCGATATACTACACTATGACTTCAACATGCTATAGTAAGAGTTTTATAGACATAATATACTGTGACTTTTTCAACACTTTTTTCGACATGCTATACTATGTCTATTTTATTCATACTATACTATGTCTATTTTATTCATACTATACTATGTCTATTTTATTCATACTATACTATGTCTATTTTATTCATACTATACTATGTCTATTTTATTCATACTATACTATGTCTATTTTATACACACTATACTATGTCTATTTTATTCATACTATACTATGTCTATTTTATTCATACTATACTATGTCTATTTTACTCATACTATACTATGTCTATTTTATTCATACTATACTATGTCTATTTTATTCATACTATACTATGTCTATTTTATACTTACTATACTATGTCTATTTTATACATACTACAATATGACATTTGCTCACATTTCTGACATGCTATAATCTGGCTATTTTTGACATGCTGTACTACAGCACTACAACTTATTGTGTCACTTGTTGTTGTCAACCTTCATTACTTACTTTTGTGGTAGTCCAATGGTTAGCACAGCTGCAGAATGTAGGCACTGTAGTACTCAAGTAGGCAGAGTGTGACAAGGTTCAACCCCCAGCCTGGGCAATTCTCTTTAATGTGGAGTTTGCATCTGTTTCCAGACTTTCTTTGACGTACTATACCATGACTTTATTATCAAGTTTTGTTCATAGTATATTATGTCGAAATAAGTCTTAGTATAGTATGTCGAAAAATCTTAGTATAGAGTGTTGAAAATAGTCATAGTATACCATGACTTTATTATCACTTTTTGTTCATAGTATATTATGTCGAAATAAGTCTTAGTATAGTATGTCGAAAAATCTTAGTATAGAGTGTTGAAAAGTTATAGTATAGTACAGTATGTCGAAAATAGTCATAGAATAGCATGTCGAAAAAAGTGATAAAAAGTCATGGTATAGCATGTTAAAAAAGTGATAAATAAGTAATAGTATAGCATGTCGATACTAATAGTTTAGCATGTAGAAGCATGTCGAAACGCATGTTTTTCACTTTTTCAACATACTATATTTTACTTTTAATAGTTTTTTTTTTACATGATATACTATGATTTTTTATCACTTCTATTGACATACTGTACTATGAGTTTTCAACATGCTATACATAACCTTTATCACTTTTTTGACATACTATACTATGACTATTTTCTACATGCTATTCTATGATTTTGTAACATGCTACACTATGACTATTTATCCTTTTTCTTTTCCCGATATACTACACTATGACTTCAACATGCTATAGTAAGAGTTTTATAGACATAATATACTGTGACGTTTTCAACACTTTTTTCGACATACTATACTATGTCTATTTTATGCATGCTATACTATGTCTATTTTATACATACTATACTATGTCTATTTTATGCATACTATACTATGTCTATTTTATACATAGTATACTATGTCTATTTTATACATACTATACTATGTCTATTTTATTCATACTATACTATGTCTATTTTATGCATACTATATTATGTCGATTTTATTCATACTATATTATGTCTATTGTATACATGCTATACTATGTCTATTTTATTCATACTATATTATGTCTATTGTATACATACTATAATATGTCTATTTTATACATACTATACTATGTCTATTTTATACATACTATACTACGTCTATTTTATACATACTATATTATAGCTGTTGTATACATACTATACTATGTCTATTTTATTCATACTATATTATGTCTATTGTATACATACTATACTATGTCTATTTTATTCATACTATATTATGTCTATTTTATACATACTATACTATGTCTATTTTATACATACTATATTATAGCTGTTGTATACATACTATATTGTTTCTATACTATACCATGACACTTTTTACTTTTTATGACATGCTACACTTTGACTTTTTATCCTTTATTTCAACATACTATATTATGATTTTTTCACGTGCTTTACAAAGACATTTTTGGAAATACTAAATTATGACTTTTTATCCTTTATTTCAACATACTATATTATGATTTTTTCACGTGCTTTACAAAGACATTTTTGGAAATACTAAATTATGACTTTTTAATCACTTATTTCGACATACTATTATATGCAATTTTTTGACATGCTATACTACGACCTTTTATCATTTCTTTCGACATACTGTACTAGGATTTTTTTGACAGACTATACCATGACTTTTTCATCACTTTCATCAACATGCTACATTTATCCCTATATTTCATCAAACTATACTTTTACTTTTAATCATGCTGTTCTTTGAATTTTACCACTTTTTCCAACATATTATACTATGGCTTATTTTATAATATTATTATATTATCACTTATTTCGTCATAATTTCACTACTGTACCATACTATACTATGACTTTTACATTTTTTAATATGCTATTCTATGACTTTTTTACATTCTCCAATACAACTTTTTTATCATATTTTTTCACACTATACCGTCAATAATAGTAATATCGTTACCTTTTCGACATACTGCACTATGACATTTTTATAACCTTTTGGACAAACTATGATTTTTTTTTTTCACTTCACTTTTCATCATTTCACTGGGACTTTTTTCCATATATAATAATAATAATAATAATAATAATAATACATTTTATTTAACAGCGCCTTTCTGAACACTCAAGGTCGCTTTACATACAATAAAAGACAGATACATTATTATATGGATTTAAAAAAACAAAAAAATGAATAAAAATACCATGATACCATGACTTTTGTATCCTTTTCTTCCACCTACTCTACTATGACTTTATTATATATTATGGATTTTTTTATTACCTTTTTTTTTACATACCATTTTAAGTAAATTGTGAAGGATAAATACTTTACCAGGTTAAAGCACCATCCTTCAATACTGCTATTAGGATCAAAAGACCACATTAGTATGGATTTCATTATCAAATTATTTCCATTTTACTCATGTGGCCATTTGATTGCATTGTCAAGGGAATAGACTGGTACGTTCACTGAGCTCTACGACCACTGTTGAAAACAAGGAGACGTGTGCATCAATTCACACGGGATCTGGTATGGTTTCTGGACCATACCTAATAATATCTTAATAATCTTTAGAGATGTTTATTCGGCTTCCAACTAATTAAATGTTAATGTAATGTTTAAATAGAGTATTGGACCCACTCACAATCACTCTTGCAGTTTGGCTGAGTCTTCTAAACTCTCATTATATGCATTCATTAATGTGGAAGGATACTTACCACTAATTGTGGACTCTGAGATGATGTATGGTAAATGTTTGGTGTCTTGAGACAAATCTATTGCATCGTTTTTAAGCTGAAATAGAGCAGATGCACTGTGGAGAGTCCAAAATAGCCCCGCCACACTGGAGGTTTTCTGACTTAATAATGTCAACACCAGAGCCTTCACAAAACCAGATGGAGCCACTTCATTTGTTGGACTGCTTGCGCCTACTCAAGTTTATCTCCAGCCGTTTACAAAAGGGAGCAGAAGAAGATATGTCTGGTCCAGTCAGTGCTGTGTTTCATGAAGTGCTTTCAAAAGCAGCGTTGCCACAACGTTCTGTGTAACAAAGCACATAAATGCATGATAACAACATCAGACAGCACCGCATAAATCTTAACATATGAGGCCACTCTCGCTCTCTCTCTCTCTCTCTCTCTCTCTCTCTCTCTCTCTCTCTCTCTCTCTCTCTCTCTCTCTCTCTCTCTCTCTCTCTCTCTCTCTCTCTCTCTCTCTCTCTCTCTCTCTCTCTCTCTCTCTCTCTGAGTGGAAACACATGAAAGAAGGATGATTAAGGTGCATAATGGTCAGGGAGGGACTGACATGTTGGGACTATTTCAAACAGCATTATATTTTTTATTTCCTTGTCAGAAGCTTTTGAAAAGTTACTCAAGTGACCTCACTTGAGTAACTTTTCAAAATTAAAATTTATATTTAATGTGACTGTATACTTTTACTCCACTACGTTCATTTGACACCCGTAGTTTTTAAAATTAAGATTGCACATTAAAACACCAACGAGATTAATACTTCCAATAGAAAAAGCAGGGACTGTTGTCCTGTTTCAGATGTGTGAGTCGATGATTGTTTGCAGTTCCATCAACAAGACATTTCCCATTTCCCCCATTCCCATTAATCATCTCCTAACCCCTCATATTATCTTGTGACCCTTTGAAGGGACAATAAACCTAGGTGGGGAACCACTGGACTAAATGACCTAACTGTATATAAAGGCACTCGGACACACAGACCTCCTTCAAGGCATGCTCTATATCACGATGATAATGCAGTGAGAAGTTGCCCAGTCGGGAACTCATTTGAACTCATGAATGCAGCCCATATGCCCTATTTTGCAATGTTAACAAAAGTGAGAAATAATTTGCCCCGTGATTTAGTTCTTCTCCAAAATATAATGGGTTCTTCCTTGGCCAATGTTACACCCTTCCACCAAGTTTCATTAAAATCGGGCCAGGAGTTTTACTCTAATCCTGCTGACAAACAAACATCCAAGCCAACAGATGTGGCGTCAGCTGATTTTGCTTCGTGTGCAGCCCCAAATGTATGGAAAAGCTGACTGAAAAATAGTAAATGGCCTATGTAAACCCCTGAAAACCTAAGTTACCGTATTTCGCTGTGCTTCAGGTAATGGAAACTCGCTGTAGCAGATGAGAGGCATATTTCGACAAGTTAATCTAGGAGTTTCGGTTTTCCACCTCTGATGTACTTTGTCTCCTTCAGAGAGCAGCATCTCAAACGGGGCTCTGAGTCTGTCAGGAGGTCTGGCATCTACCGTATCAGCACAGCAATCATGTAATTATTCTTGTAACGGCCTAATATAACTTCATTTTTAACAAAATATGACTCCAAATCTCAGAGAACACGGATGGGATGAGTTTTATTTTGAATGTGCACAAAGTTTTGAACATGAGCAGAAAACTTGCTCAAACACATCTGGAATATTACAGTCCAGTGGTTAATTAACTCATTAAAATGAATTAACTTATCATTGAGGTGAATAATTGTGATATTTAAGGAGGTTACATCACCAACAAAAGACACAAAAGAGGAGGTAAGAGTGAGTGATGCCTATAGGCTACATGTGTGCTGACTCAGATATAATTAGAAACATTGATCCAAAGGAGAATAAAGAGTTAAAAAGAAATACAGAATACCTAAGAGCATTACTGCAATATATTCCATTATGTTTTTACATTTGCATTGTAATCTATGTTTCTCTTTACGTGAAGATGTTTCCATCATAGGTCACCACACAAATCTGTAGGAAAGCGTTGGCCTTTGGGGGGTCAGGCCAGTTTTGATTAGACCAAATGTTGGTACTATTTAAACTAACATCCATGTATATGTTAGTTAAATAGCACAATTGGGAAGCGAAAATAAAAATGCACTGGCAGCTAAGAAGATGGGCGAGCTAATCATTGATTTGCATTGCATTCAGTTAAATGGGTCCAGGGCTAACCCTGAACTTCCTCAAGTAGAAACGCCCCTGCAAGCAGATAAGTTAACTAGCTCTACCTGGACTAGTAACAGTGCAAAAGTTACACTCAATCTTATAATTCTGATATTCTAATTACATTTTTGCAGATAATGTTTCTGCCACTTTTGAACTCAGGACCTTTACTTGTGATTACGGTGGCCTTGAACCACCATGTTGTGTTGTGGGTTTTGCTGTCGTGGTTTGCACTTCAGGACCAACAGATGTAATGTATTTTTACACTTTGCTATTAGTACTTTTACTTATGTAAGTTTCAGCACTTATTCCTTACACATGTGGCTAGTTTCCACAGCGCTGAAAAAAAAGCCTGGCTGCTCGAGTTAACTTTCTACTAGTCTACATCTGGGGAGTCGGACTACATGCTGACAGATCAGAGACGTGCGGCCCACAGGGAGTCATTTACATACTTTGTCCTGTTTTTCTCAATCAACCTTAAAGCTAACGAGTGCCGCACCATGCATTGCTAAGAGCAAAGTGGGACTCCCGTTCAGCTCCTGAAAGAACTGCGGAGTGGGGTCAACGTGGGGGGTTCAGGAAAAGGCTCGACTGTTGCATAAGCACACTACACAACTGCTACAGGAGCACACAGATTTACATTTTATAATAAGATTGTTAATACATTTTAATGTCTTGCATTCGTTTTTGGAAAGTTGAGGAATAGAGTGAGCAGTTTTGATTCAATCAGGAGAGACTTGTTGCAGATATGCAAAGGTTTGTTGTACATAAGCATAATAAAATGCACGGCCTTTGGAGCTTAGACTCCATCGTTCAATCCAGAGTAATTGGTGAAAGGGGTAAGGAACCCAAGACAATCTCCTGTATGTTTTCTTCGGCTCCAGGGTTTATGAATATAATTAGATATTGCAAATATGTGGTTATAAAGCCATTTAATTATGTCACTTTCCCTTAACATTCCAACCCGGTCACTGGTTTGTGAAATGGTCATGTTATTTTGATTTATTGATACACTGGGCTGCTCTGGGGGACGCGACAACGGGGAAATCAAACGCCCCACGCCGACCACAACAGCGGGACGGATGTGGTTAGGAAGAGAATAATGCTGAAAGGAACTGCAACACATGGGACACGATCCCCAGGGCGAAAGTCCTGTGTTGTTTGACCCATCCACCCCCCCTGACCAATGTCACTGCGCGAATTTTCGGCTTTTCAATACTACTCGCTACCGTAATCGTTCTTTGAAATACATTCCTTCAAAATTCTTAGCCAACACACAAAAATAAGGACGTTAACATGACCTGTACACGAATCAATAGATTAAATAACGGGACCATTTCACAGACTGCCATGACACTGGGCTGGACATTCCTATCCGAGTTGGTACTTTATCAAAGAGTAATTATCATAAATCTTTATAGAATGGACAGTACAGTAAAAAAAACAACCCTCCTCGGAGCCTGCCACATAAATCTACACTGTTGTCTTTCCACATGTCCTCACCATGTCTATAAAGAAAGGCCCAGAAGCCTAACAAAAGTCAGTCAGTCCGAACCAGTAGGCTCTTTTTCCACATTAGAACAGTATTGAGTGTAACCTCTGCAAACAGCAGAGGGTCAGCTGTTTAATAAATTTAAGCAAAGCGATATTGGACGGGGGAAATAATGATTGGAGCAGTAGATGTCATCTCAATGGTCGGTAATTAGAAGTATAACCCCGGACCATGTAGTCTCTAATGTGATATGGATTTTAAATCACGTGTTTGGCAGTCTTAGAAACCCAGCAACTCCATCATGCCTCGCTTACTGCGGGAGGAAGAGGATGTTCAACTCACTGCAGCAGTCTTGTGCTTCGAACTAATCCTTCAGACACAGAGACACACATGGATCACTTCTGCTTGAACAAACACTGCTTGGATCCACATACACAGATTTAAAGGTCACTGCCAATCCTATCAGACTCACTCAATTTATCTCTCCCTCTTTCTCTCTCTTTTGCTTCCTGTCATCACTGATAGTGTGTCTTTATTTGGAAAAAAAAAACATGTAAAGTATGAAATACGTTTTAGACTTAAATGTTACAAATACAAAGGACATGCGCATTGATTTTAGACGTCACCATCCAACTCCTGAAAAGACGATTCTAGATGGAAAAGAGGTTGAAATTGTTGAATTATCCAAATATCTGGGAATTGTCATTGAAAACAAGTTGACCTTTGAACTAAACACAGACATGCTGAGTAAGAAAAGTCAGCACAACTCTTCTGTCTGAGAAAGCTAGCTCAGTTCCAAGTGCACAGATCCATGATGACATTGTCTTACAAATCTTTTATTGAGTCCGTCTTTACTTTTTCATGTATTTGGTGGTATGCTTCTCTTAGTTTAAAACAGATTAGCAGTGGTAAATAAAGTTAGCTGCAAAATCATTGGGAGTCAGCAGATGAAACCCACTGAACTGTACAACAGACATGTGCTTAACAGGCAGAATCCATCATGTCTGATAGGTCTCACCCCCTGCATGCAGAATTTAAGATGCGGCCCTCTGCTTCCCGCTTCAGTCAGCCGCCAGCCAAACAAATAGATAGAAATCCTCCTTCATCCCCTCTGCTATCTCTCTGCTTAACTCTGGAAAGAATTGGTAACGTCTGCACACAAGGCACACTGGGACTCAAACTCTTAATGTTGTGGTATTCATTTCCCCATCTGGTCTGATTCATTATTTTTGATCAATGTTGTGGTCTTTGTCATGTATTGTATGTCAACTTCTTTGCTACGGCAGCAAAACTAATTGCCCCTCTGGGACAAATGAAGGTCTTGAATTTAAACATTTGCATAGCAAATGTTTCGCTGTTTCAATAATAACGCTCCAGGATGTCCATATACCCAGTCTAAAATGGGCAATGGCATGTAACAACATACTTTCCATTATAAATTTGAATATTCTGAACTGTCATCCGCGGGGTGTTTTTCTTCACATAGGTTAAATAAAGGTATTATCACTCTAAATTGATGCATAAAAGTCCATCAGAATGCAAGATATGAAGGGAGGAAGACACCCAGACTCCTCACTATGATATGTCCACACCATCCAAAAAGGCCCAGTCTGGGCTATATATATATACATAAATATATATATATATATATATATATATATATATATATATATATATATATATATATATATATATAAAGGCCCATACATGCGCTATGTACTCAAAATAGCAAGTGTAATTACAGAAGTGCGCGGCGTGATTCATGACACAGCGTGAGTTTCTGCGGTCACTTTTATAGTGACATGTTGCTGTTTTACACCTTTAATTCTTAAAGCCAAGATAAGGCTCACTATTCCCTCCTGCAGATATGAAGTGTTGATTTCAAATTTGTTGAAAATATTTCACTGCAGCCAAGTGAACAAAGAAACACAAAACGTAATCCTCCTTCTTTTCAAAAACAACAAACCACTTCCAGGTACAGGGTTCCAGCGTCTGAAGAAGGTCTCTTTTTTTTTTTTTTTACTGTGTGGCTCTGCACTGCCAGAGGCTTCCTTGTAAGCTGGTTTTGAAAATGAATGCCTTTATGTTTTGGTTTGGACCCATTGAATAATTTACTATGTAATTACATGCTCTGCAAAAGCCTCTGTGTCCACTCCGGCCCATTTGGGATTCTCCGTAGCGTTGCAGTCACAACCAGAGCCTTGACCAAATCAAAACTCAAACCCACTCTCTAATCAAAAAAACTGGAAAACTCACATCCAGCAGAAAGGTTTTAGGTCTGCAGTTTGCAGTTTACACCAACAATTGGGGTGTAATTTCTGATATGCAGCTCTGCCAAACATTTTTTTCTTTCTTCATTTAAGCCACTGCTAAACAGCGGTCGGCTGACCCGCTGCAGTCCGCACACTGCTTTTACAAAACATGTCCCGTCATCCTGGTTGGATGGGTTCACCGAGAAGAATGACAGCACGCTGCAGAAGAGTTATCACTGTGGCTGTTGGGAAGCACTCTGTTATTTAGGAGAGGAAAAAAAACTGCTGTCAACAATGTAACAATATGGCAGTGCTGCAACCTGAAAGCCCTCGGTCAACTGAGATTCTTCAAGTCAAGCAGTTGGTTTTTTTAGGTTTTTGTTTTGACTCTATCAATGTGCAATGTAGTTAAAGGGACGTTTGGGTCTCCAGAAGTAGCTGCAGAGTGAGCGCTGCTTGCTTTCATGCTGCTCTCGGGACTCCATTCGGGCAGCTGTCCAGAGGAAGAGAGGCCTTTCCTGGCGAGGCTCTGAGAAGACATTATCAGCGATTGATACCTTGACATTGGCTCGGGAAAATGTGATTTTTTTGCCATCAAAAAGGTACACACAGTTACTCTGAGGTCCAATAATGAGCCCTCGGGGGTACATTAGAGTTTTTCATGACAGCGTAGTTCATTACAATGCAGCTTGTTTCAATTATACCATCACTGATGCACATGTATTTAAATTACAAACAGTTGCACTGCTGTTGATTAACACGTTGCTTTTCTTCAACAGGCTGTTAGATAATCTGTGTTTCACTCACTCAATCACTTGACCCTTTGAAATGTGGGTCTGTGGTCAATTTGTCAGTAAGCTGTGTAAACCTGGGGGAACTGAAATCAAAATGAGTGCTTGTTTGGCAAATCCCTCAGAAGCCCGGCCTGCAGCTCCCAGGTCTGACCCCTCCTCCCACAGCAATGCACTGATTCTACTTCGACCGACTGCGTAACACTTCCCTTGGTAATGCACAAAGAGTTCAAGGGATACGGGACATTACAGTTATATATTGGGAGATAGGTTAGATCGGCTACAACTGGCCAGCTGTAACCTCTTGAACCCCACTGATCTGCTGGTGGATCAATCATTAGAAACAAATGCTTTGTAGCGAACTGTGAGAACTGACTCTTTAAATATTTCAGTGTAAAATACAGCTTTGATGAACAGCTGGAACAAGCTGACACAGACTGTATATTATACTCAGTCAGGGCCGATTGACATGATTTGAAACATCTGAAACCCATTTAAGGGAAAATCAAAAGGGGATATAAAAGGGTCAAGCTATACACCTGTGTGAGTACTTTGCCCCGGCGGCTCTCCATTGATGTCATTGTATCCTAATATCTCATCATTTAAACCAGCCAGGTAAAAATGTTAAGGTGTTGCCTATGAATGATGTCAAAAACTACAAAAGTAACAGTCAGTAAAACAGATTGCTGCTCCCTTAGCAAAACAGGAAAAGGATTCCAACGTGTTTCTGATCTGCACACAGGTGCCAACTTATGTTTGTGCCGGTCCGTGCTCAAATCAGCTGAATGCCCCACCCCCCCGCCCAAGACAAACCTTGGTATAGCCCATGGGCTGTACCTGACTTGTTACTATACTGATTTGTAAAACAAAAGTTGTCAAACACACCCATTCCCGCACCATAGGAAATTTACAGCGACGACACACACACACACACACACACACACACACACACACACACACACACACACACACACACACACACACACACACACAAACACAGGGATTGGATATTTTATCTAACACGACACACCATTACCGCAGTTTTAACCAATGCCACGTTGCCGCTGTGTGCTTGATGAATGTTAGCATTACGAGCCTGCCGTTGCGCGCATGTTTCCATGGTAACACAAGCATTGAGGTCAAAGCATCGCTGTGCTGAAGTACAACCTCACACTTATAGTTTTTTACAATCACTTTGGCACTCATTTCAGAACCTGGACGTCATTTTTCAAAACTCTCGCAACACAAAACTCACAACCAGTGATTAAAATGCATATTTTTTCAAGAACTCCTAACACTTGTTTTAATTGCTTGTAGAGAATACACATAAACCTAAGATCATTTGTTCATTTAACAAAAAATCACCTGTTCAGTATGACACAACTTAACATCAAAGTACTACTACTTCAAAAAGCAATTCACACGTTACATTTCAGAGGATTGTCTATTAATTTCATCACAGTGATCTAACTATCAATGGAAACGACTGCTTTAAATGATAAAATGATAAGTAACTGTTGCATTACTTTTAATGCATAGATCAGAAGAAAAAGAGACAGAAACAATATTCCACGTTGAGATAATGGACTGGACCCAATGGACTGCAGATGGAAATTGGCCTTCGGCTACAATTGGGGAAATTTACGTGTAAATAAAAATAAGACAGATCATGAAAGTTTCAAGATACCAAGATTCATTGTAACCATTTAGCGTCCCTGTGTCCACGTTCGGACACCGCTCGCTGCTATCGGCCTTATCCGGACACCTTCAGCCTGACGGACTTTTCTTGTCTTTTCGCAGTACTTTACATTTCCGATCATCACCAAAATGATACCAGAATTGATGTATACCCATCTAACAATCTACGTATGAAATGTCCTGTATGTAAATGGACATTTAGATGTCTAATTAGTATATGATATGAGGAAAAGACGTAAGAACGCTTGGGGCGACGGATTTTCCTCCTCTATTTTTACTGAACTGGACATTAAGGAGCTCGTATTGCATAATTCAGAGTTGTTGAATCATGGTATTGGATCAGAATGGACGGGAGTAAGATCCGGTGGTTTTGACAGCATTGATGGGACTTTCTTTAACTAACTGTCTGTAGCGGTGTCCGGTTACGGCCAAGGGTAGCGCACGGCTGATTTACCGGCGATAGCGTGCTTTAGCTGCCTCGTGTAAAGTAAAAGCTAAAGTAACAAGTTAGCACTGTATGCCATTAGAACGGTAAGAAGTCACACGATAGTTTTACACCATTAAATTAACTTAAAACAATAAATAGATCATTTATATTCGTGTTTTAACAGATATTTTGATTGAACGTGAGCTTATGACTGAGATTGTCACGGGTCTACCCCATGCCTTCATTTAAACCGGTGGTAGCATGTTGTATCGTGCTAAGCTAACCTTAGTGTGAGCAGAAGCAAGGGACGGTTAGCGTGAGCATTATCATTAATGATAATGCATGTGGGCTTGCATCGATGAACACATGGTTTGTCATTTTATTTCAGTTAATGTAAGTACTAAATAAATAAATACAACACAACACAGTTAATTACAAGACATTCATTTTAGATTAGCGGATTTACCCGAGGTTTCAGTCAGCTGTTCTCATTTTCAATCAGAGATCTGGGTCGAAATGGCAAACAGGAAGTGCCAGCGTCTGGAGTCATTAATAGAAGGGAAGACCTGGAATGGTCCAAGTGTCAGCCAGTACAGAGGGGTGTACAGAGTGCCTATAGTTCTGTTTTGAGAAGCTTGTTCTGCATGTAACATTTCATGTTTGATGTTATAGTTGTTATATGGCGTATTCATATAGCCAGAAATGTTTGGGAATGGTGAATTAACACAATGGTGTTTGATTGATTTCCAAATAACTTTGGTTTGTCTTGTAGGAAGGGCTTCTGGTGTAAAGGAAGGAGGCAGAGGTTCCTCTGGGGAGAACAGTGTTGGCCTAGAAGGTCGAATAGTCAGGCCCCCGAGTAGTCTGGGCCCCGAATAGTCAGGGCCCCGAATAGTCAGGGCCCAGAACAGTCAGGGCCCCGAGTAGTCAGGGCCCCGAATTGTCAGGGCCCCGAGTAGTCTGGGCCCCGAATTGTCAGGGCCCCGAACAGTCAGGGCCCCGAACAGTAAGGGCCCCGAATAGTCAGGGCTTCAATTAGTCAGGGCCCCGAATAGTCAGGGCCCCGAGTAGTCTGGGCCCCGAATAGTCAGGGCCCCAAACAGTCAGGGCCCCAAACAGTCAGGGCCCCGAATAGTCAGGCCCTCAAATAGTCAGGGCCCCGAATGTTCTTCCTCTGGATCATCATTAGTTTGTGATGATAATTTGAATACTTACTATTTAGTTTCATGTTGTTGTTTTTTTAAATATATTTTTGCAATAAGTCACCTTTACTACTATAATACTGCACTTCCGTGTGTTTGATAAAGAAATAAATCGAAAGCACCAGGTGAAGAACTCCTGAGTCCATTTCTCCTCCTTCCACCATGGGGCTAAACATTACAGAGATATATACTTTATATATGTATATACTTTATACATAAAGTGTTTTATATACAAAGCATATATATACTGTATATACTCATACCACATTGTTGGCCATGCCCGAAGGTTTTTTCCAAGATGTTCGGCTGATTGCGACGTAGATGAGAACTTGAGGCCAGATCCACATGACTGAGTTGATGAAGGTGTAGAAGTACAGTAATCACTTCTTTGTTTTGCTTTTTACAGTACAAGCAAGTTGAGGAACACTGCATTTTATGTTTTACAGTACTGTCTTTTCTATTTCCTGTCTCATTATTTAGCTTTGATTCAAATAAACCTATGTTGTCATTGTACTGTATTGTTTTCCATCAATACATCTCAGATTGGGTTGCACTGTGTCTGTAGTATTATCTCTACTACTGCAGTGCTTTTACAGGGATATATTGTAATCTAATACCATAAAAAAACATGTATCATCTATGTTGTATTGTAATATTTGATGATTGCACAAACAATGACACAGTGAAACTATGGGTAGCTTGTGTGTGGGTGATGTAAAGTAACGTTTTGATGGTATTTCATGATAATGAATGAATGCACAATGCAACGTTTTGAACATCCTGTGTTACAAGTGTCTAAAGTTTGAAAAATTACATCAAGGTTCTGAAATTAGTAGCAAAGTGTAAAAAACCGTAATCATGTTTCTTCCAAAATATTTCGTCCACAATGTCATTCTGATGGACTTCCCAACTGCCAAACTGTGTCCCTGTGCCTGGCTTTAACACACTCACACACATGCATGCATGCAAGCACGCACGCACGCATGCACACACACACACACACACACACACACACACACACACACACACACACACAGTCGTGTCTGGATATCTTTGTGGGGACCAGTCATTGACATAATGCGTTCCCTAGCCCCTCACCCTAACCTTAACCATCAAACATAAATGCCTAACCTTAACCCTCACCCTAACCCTAACCTTAACCTAACTCTAACCCTACTCCTAAAACCAAGTCTTAGTCCTCAAAAAGGCCTTTAATGGTATGGGGACCAGCATTTTGTCCCAACAAAGCTGTCAGGACGTATACTGTTTTCACAGTTTTTGGTCCCCACAAATGTAGCAATACCTGGTCCACACACACACACACACACACACACACACACACACACACACACACACACACACACACACACACACACACACACACACACACACACACTGAGCCTTGCATGTCGTTTGTTAATCTGCTTGATCTGCTCTCAGAGTCCTGGTACTAAGGTTCAGCCGGAGCAGCTAGAGGCTCCTACCATCCAAAATGCCATTTATTCCCAACGGTTGGCACATACCGTACCTGGGCTGCCGGGTGTCAACGTCTTACCCCTGTTAGCATGCCACGCAGCAGCTGGCACTGGAAGGGGCCTGGTGCTAGCTTTAAGCCCATGAAAGAATGACAGGAACCTTGTTTTCTATTTCCCTCGACCGTAGACATTTGAATACATTCATTAGATATTTTTAAACAAATGTAAACTTCCACCTTGACATTTGCTGACAAAACATCTCTGTAACATAGTACTCAGTAGAATAAACTAGAGGTCTGCTCAATTTTGATATTTTATTTCTGTTTAGCTCTTGATTTCAGTTTCTCGACTACTGCTGACAGGTTGGATTTTTTTGTTTAACAGTGGGATTGTGTAGCCGTGTTGCACTCCACGCTCTGTTGGAATGTTGTCAGTCGAGGAATTTAGTTTAATTTATGGCGGAGGAGCACTAATGTTGATCTTAGGGTTGGACATTAAGGATTAGAGCGTTAGCTGAATACCTAAACTGACAAATCGAAGACATTGTTTAGAAGTTTTTAGAGAATACTTGAGCAGCACTCGGTGTACAAATTCAAATATTTGTAAGTGTGATTAGTCACTTTTGACCCGGCCTGCCGCCTCCAGGCGCCTACACGCACACACACACACACACACACACACACACACACACACACTTATAGACACGTTAACTAAAAGACATTTCTTTTGCCAGATTTTGCATGAAATGGAGTTAACTTGTTGACTTAGGTTCGGGAGAAGGGCCACGCTAAAACCACCCCTCTAACCACCAGACAGACCTCCACACACCGTTCTGCGCAGCCAGCCTTCTGTCTCTGATTGCTTGACCCACCCTCCCTTTCCCTCTACTTCATCCATCGTCCCCCTCTTCCCTTCCTGCTGCACATCTCTCTCATGTCTCTTCTAGGTACCGTCTGGGGGTCTGTAAACTATTCGGGCGAAAACTGCTTCTGAGACGGAACCCCCACCCTGAGTTTCCTCCACCCGGTCATCACACATCCTCCCAAACCAGCCATCAGACGGCATCCACATCCATTTTGCACATTCATAATGTTCATCTACACGTTCATAATGTTCATTAAATCTTTAACTAACACATGGTTGTGGCGTGGTCCATGCTAGTGAAGTGGTCTGTCAATCACAAGCATGAGGGATAAGACAAGAAATATGCAGACGAGAAATATAGCCTCTAGTAAATCATCCATGGCGTTGAAGAAGTAAAACAGCAGGGTGGAGAAACCCAAAATGCATCACTTTTAAGAAAACCCAGCGTTAGCCATTTCAAGCTAAAGATCTGGCAAAGGGCCAGAAAGCCAAAACACCCCCCACATCTGAGTCTCTCTTTGGTTTCAAGCAACTGTTTGAATGGGCTTTTGTTTTGGAAACGCTTTAGGCCAACCATACATTTACAGTAATAGACTATAAAAAGACTACCACTTGTGTACGGCTTTACGCTCAACAGCCAGCTTATCTGGATCCGCAGAGTTTCCATCGCAGCGCTCAGATAAGCCTTCGCACCGTCTCACGTTTCAAGACCATGCAGGTCTTCTCATGATCACATCGAGGCGATTTCACCTTAATGGAAACCCGCAGGGCGCTCATCGCCACACAGCTCACCGGGCTGTTGACAACGCCTCTATGGCAACACTGTCAACTGCAGCGAGATGCAATCCAAGTGGGAGCGAGTTGAATTATTCTCACTATTTAACAAATGTTCAGCTTTGTGCACGCTTCCAAATGACCAAGGGATTATATTTTATGGCTTTCATTGAGCCAACGCACAAACCACCGACTTCTCTTCCCACTCATTTAACAGACATGTTTTCGTCCAGATATGTGGATTTCAAATGTTTCAAGGCTAATACTCATATCAATGTTTTTGTATCAGAGCTGTCAGTAGCTTACTTTTTGCTCTGATATTTAGTACGGATCATTAAAGTTTCAACCATAGCAAGGCCTCAAGAAGTCAAAAAAATGTTTAAGATATTGTAAAACCAACGTGAAACCCAGATGAATGAAATCATTTTAGGTTTAGAGATCCATGATTACACACAGCATGACACTAACCTCGTCCATTAATTCTGTACATCTGGTCAAATCTTTTCCATCCTTCCTTCCTTCCTCCCTCCCTCCCTCCCTCCCTATCCTCCACACTCACACTTTCTTGTGTCCTCCTCAGAGCCAGCCCTAACCAATTTGGTGCTCTGGGCAAGATTTCAATGTTTTTTTTGTTTTTTTTCAATGCTTTAGAAGTTTTTGAAGCTTTTATTCAACATTTGTGTTTTCTGATTTATATTTTTTTGCTGCGTTTTTAGCGTTTCTTTGGTCTTTTTTGTAGCTTTCTTTGACCTTTTGTCGTCTTTCAAAGCTTTTTTTCTCACTTGTTTCTGTCTTTTTTTTACGCTTTTTCCAACATTTTTGGCACTTTGCTGAACTGTTTGTTGCCTTTTTGGACTGATTTTGGCTGTTTCAAAAAATATAATATTAACTTGTCTTTACTCATTTGATGCCTCTAGCATTTGCCTATAATGCCAACACCACAGGCCCGGCCCTGCTCTTTCTCATACATCCATGCTCGTTATTGACTCCCCAGTTTTATTCCCCAGTTTAAATTGACAGAATGCAGAGTGCTAACAGGTTCATTCCTGGAGCCGTGCTGTCTGGTCTCAACAGATATACACAACAACACCTTGCTGTGTGTCCTTGGAAAGGGGACTGTTTGTGTGCCAAAGAGAGTTTGTGTATCACACACTCCTCTTGTGTATATGTAGAGTGACGACTTGACGAAGTGGAACAAGAAAAATGACATGCTGCATTCTCTGGTGTTCGTTATTTTCCATCTCCAAGGAATGCAAGGACGTAAAACACAAATACACCTGGCCACTCAAACACACACATTACAAAACATTCGAACACACAAAAGTGCAGTCACATGTAAGTAAAAATACATGCAATATGCACAGAGCAAGTGCATCCTACATGCACACAAGTTTGCATGTTGGCACATATGAGAGTGTAGCATGATGTAGCAGATTGTAGTGTATGTATTTGTTAAGCAACATGCAAACCTTGACTGCTGGTAGTTAGTTAAATAAGAAGCTGATAGTGTTGAGCAATACTGACTGCATGTCCCTTAAATCTTCATTCAGTTTAATTTCAGCCTGGCGTGTTTCCTGTGAATGTGGCTGTTGTGGCTCTGTTGAGATTCAGAGAAACGAGGGCTGCACGAGCCTCCTGCTGCTTTCCAAATAACTATGGTTTTTACATATTTCATTCCAAATGTCTCTTAGTCCGACCAAAAGTTAAAAAAAATAAGAAAATAACTTAGACTGAGGGCTTAGACTGCAGCAGCTGTCCTGACTAGCTCCTGAATGCACCTTTCATCAAGGCAAATTCCACATAAATGTACTTCTTGAGACAATAAAAACCTTTTCTGATTCTGATTCCAACTCTGCAAATAAGTTCAAGTGTAATTCTGTATGTTATGCAACTTCCTGTTTTTATTTTTTGACAACCGCCTTCCAATGTCTCAGGGCACTTCACTTCCTGGTCTTTTTCTGCCCTAGAGCCATGTGTGATCACTGCCCCGTCCCCTACTGTGCTGCATCTGTAACCAGGTGTCTTCCCCTGTATCTGTGTATAGGTTTACACCTGCCCCTCATTCCTCAGCCCTCTGCCAGTTCATCTTGTACCGCTTGTTTTAGTCTCACATTGCCAGACCCACCTCCACAACGCTGTGCAGTAAGGTCTGGTTACACCACACACACATTCTGGGATAGGAGAAAAAAACCTGCTCTTGGCTGTTAGCATTTCTTCAAACCTATCACTGCTACTTCTGCTATTTGGGTGGAGGGATTTGCTCGCAGCACCTGACCCCTGATTTACAGCGGATGCGTAATGGCTGTGGGTCCGCTCCGGAACGGCGTTGGAGTCATTAGGTTTCCATTGAAGTCGATGTGTGTTTTTCCACTGACTGCCTTCCATATGCAGAGCTTCTACTTTTGCGATGTACAGAAACGTAACAATTCCCAGCTAGCATAAAGCTTAGTTAGTGTTTGTGGAAGACAGAATGAGGCATGGTTAGATGGAGGGTGTGACAGAGGGAGGGACGGATGGATTGATGCATTTGCAGATTCTCGGGGAATTCGGGTAGTTGTGATTTGCATTTGGCAAAAAAATGAGAAGAGAGAAAAAGAACATAGTGTCCCCTCGATGATGAAAACATGCATACTAGTGTACATCCTTAACTGGAGCTTTACTGGGAGAATGCTTTCCCTGTAATTCATCATCCTGTCTCTTCCTCCGCCGTCTCATGTCAAGCTAAGATTTGGTGGATGCTCCATTAATCCACACTGCTTTACTGTCTTAATCCTGTTCATTATCGCTGCTTGAGTTTGGCCAAAGTCGCTCCGATTTATGTCTCAGTTTGCTCTTGCTGGGTTTTTTGCTGCTCCTGTTGGCTTTGTAGGGAACACTGACTCACCACAGTCCTTCCCTTCGGAGCTGGCTGGTGTGGTAGTCTAACCATCACGGTTCACTCTGTGCAGTGGTTGCGGCTGCTGGATTAATTTTTGACCTCTTGTTTTCTCTGAGGATCTGTCCCCTTTTGTCAAGCTTTAAAAAAAAAATAACATGTCCATCCGCTCCAGATGTTAATGCTTGAATGCAAAAGATGGGAAGTGATAGCACGGATGGAGGCATGTAAGGGGAAACCAGAGAAAAAGACATGGAAAAAGACAGAACGGTCCAGATATGCAAACGGTGGTTATGGAACCCTTCAACATCCTCTGTAAACCTAGTTTTAAACAATCATGGCTGACTTGAAGTAAAGGAAACACTAAACATGTGCCGTACTAATGTTGCGGTGAAAACAAATCACATTTCAGAGCGCTACTCCAAAGATAATTAGAAATTCCCTAGTGAATTCAATGTTAAAGTCAGCGAGATTATGTAATTAATGAGTCACTAATTCCGTGGAAAACATTTATGGTAAAAAACACATAAGTAGCTCTATTTATACATTTATGTGTACCAATAGAACAGCAACATAGACTGCAGTACTAAATGGTGCTATTACAGATTTAATGGCGTTTTAATCTATCAGTTAGTGTGTGTCATTTCCCTGATGTCTAGCAGAGGACATGTGATGCAGCTCCTCTGCAGACTTTGTCATTGTTAACAGTGCCTTCTAGTGGTCAAGTGCTACTGATGAGGAAATCACCTCTCTGGATGTGAGGTCTGGACCGGGGCTGTTTGTCAAGCCGGGAGTGGATACGGGAAGGTCAAGTAATACAGCTTCCTGACACTATTACTTAAAGAGGAACGATCTGCCCTAAAAGCTGCAGGGATGGGAATACCAGCCCCACGGCGGGGCTGATTTAGAGTGCCTGTGTGGAGCAGGCAGAGCACACGCTGAAACAATCAGGCAGCATTCTGCACACAGGCAATCAAATAATAGAGCTCAGTTGCATTTCAATTTTCAGGCTGTGGCCTCAAATCTCAACATTTGTGAGCC